>NC_041043.1:15745609-16074359 GCF_900634625.1 Parambassis ranga
CAGAGTGTGCATTCAGACATTTTAATATCTGCAGGTTAAAGTGTAAATAAATGAACGTCAGTTAAAAATTAAAATGTGCTGTAATTAACACGCTGTGACTGAAGTGTGTTTGTGTCCTCCACAGACAGACAGACAGCAGCTCTGTGATCACAGCAGAAAGGACCATAAATATATCAAACTCAGCCATTTAACAGCTCTTTGTTGTGCTGTAAATTAACAACAATTATGGTTCTAATTAACTAAACAATCAGTGAAATCATGTTTGATCCTAATAAGAATCCTTTGTGTCCTTTAGATCTGTTGAAAACTTTACAGTGTTTGAAGGCCACCTGCAGCACTCCAGCTGATCAATATTTTGCATCAAGCTGATGTATTTTTTTTAAGTCTCTTTAAGTCTGTATTGATTAAACAATTGAATAAACTGTCATTTCTATGGATTTACATATAGGGAGAATTATAAATAATACATGTGTTAGAATTTCTTCTGTAAATTTCAGCTGCATTAAATCAATTTCTGCACAGCTGCAGCAGAAGGTGAATTAAAGTCATAATTTATTATTGATGATTAATGATTAAATAAAGGATAGAACCATTCATTATAGAACCCCGGTTCTGTGAGGCTCCCTCTAGTGGTACACAGAGGAATCTCAGTGTATACAAGGGTCTGTTCTCCCTAGCAAGGGTCTGTTCTTCATAGCAACGGTCTGTTCTTCATTACAACGGTCGGTTCTTCATAGCAATGGTCTGTTCTTCATAGCAACAGTCTGTTCTCCTAAGCAATGGTCTGTTCTCCTTAGCAACGGTCTGTTCTTCATAGCAACGGTCTGTTCTCCTAAGCAATGGTCTGTTCTCCTTAGCAACGGTCTGTTCTTCATTACAACGGTCGGTTCTTCATAGCAATGGTCTGTTCTTCATAGCAACAGTCTGTTCTCCTAAGCAATGGTCTGTTCTCCTTAGCAACGGTCTGTTCTTCATAGCAACAGTCTGTTCTCCTAAGCAATGGTCTGTTCTCCTTAGCAACGGTCTGTTCTTCATAGCAACGGTCTGTTCTCCCTAGTAACGGTCTGTTCTTCATAGCAACGGTCTGTTCTTCAAAGCAACGGTCTGTTCTCCCTATCAACGGTCTGTTCCTCATAGCAACGGTCTGTTCTTCAAAGCAACGGTCTGTTCTTCATAAATAACAGACCTTTGATCCAGCACAGCCGTGTAGTAACTTATCACCAACTCCTTTTAGGCATCATTAAAATGTAAAATTAGACTCTGAACTGTATTTCAGATTGGAAGTCCCTCCAATAGCTCTGAAACATAACTGTGTGTCACACACACACACACACACACACACACCTGTCACTTACATCAACAATGGAGTGTGTTGCTGAGAGGAACAGCGGAGCAAGTCTTCAACTCCACATGGGCCTCAACCAGCCAACCTCCGTCAGCTGTTTGTGTGTGTGTGTGTGTGTGTGTGTGTGTGTGTGTAAAGTGTTACTTACACTCCATTTATCTCAACTGTCAACTCGTTGGACACGCCTGACGGACAGGAGTTAGCAGAAACATGTGCTGCACTCTTTAACTTCATAGATTTCAGTCCTAAACAGCCTCAAACATCATGCTGTCAATATTTATAATAATATACAATCATGCTGCTACAATCTGAACACACCTTTAAGGCTCATTTTTGGGCTTGTTTTAATGATGGTTACAGTAACAACTGCTCGGCCATCCATCCACCCCGACCTCCTCTCTGCATCCTACCTATAGCTTCATTACTTCAATTGACCTCAGCATAACTACAACAACCACCAGAGGGCGCAGCATTATTTTGGTAGGTAGAGTCACACACACACGCACACAGAAAGTGGAACATGATGCATAACCAAGGAAGCTTAAACACTGCAATGAAACGAAAGAAGAAGAAGAAAAACAACAAACAGGAATAGAAAGATGGAGGAATCAGAATCAGGAATACTTCATTAATCCCAGGAGAAAGTGCTCAGGAAGAAGATGAATAAAAATATGATGAAGCACAAGAGAACCAAACCAGCCAGAACAAAGAAGACAAACAGGGGTCCTGGTCCAGTCCTCCTGCTCCTTTTCTCCTTTTTCACGGCTGTTGATCAAACTAAAATTCAAATGGCTGATTTCTTCCTCTCTGACATGAAAATAAAACGTTCGTGACATCTGTACAAAAAGCCTTTTTTCCATTTCACAGCTTTTACAAAAAGACTGGACAAAATCAATGACTAACATTTTTCCACCTATTCACAATCTGCAAGCATTTAATTTCAAATTAATTTAAATTTATTATCATGGCGGATACAGCAAGGGCAGTGTTTTGAAAGAGCGCCTGAATATCCATTTATGTTATTTGTATTTTTTTTATACTATGTGTTCATTTCGAAAGAATAACTTCTGTCGCAGCCTTTCAGCAGAGAACCCTGAAGGTTCAGGGGCGGCTCAGAGCTGAGGATGAAAATCCACTGACAGAAAACCACGTGTGGTGCGGAAACTTTTCATAGAAATGAGCGTCGCCATGACATTCACACAGGGATGATAAACCACCAGGTGTTTCACTGTGCACTGGAGTTTACTACCAGGTGGCAGGGTGATGTGTTAGCTTAGCATCCATAGCGATGGAGATGGAGTAGGGTACAACCTGTAGGGTGGAGCCTCAGGTGGATAAAAGTAGGAAGCATACAAGAAACATGATTTAAAAAAAACAACAAATGCTACATCATGCTAACAGTTTTCTAAAGATCCATGAACAGTGTTTGTGTAATTACTCTCACTGCCCGTAGGGGGAGACAAACATTTTGTGCTGTAGCTTTAAGGTAATCTTCCTTCTTGTTCCTGCTTCAGGTTGAAGGTTTGGGTCTCATTTGTCACCATTAGCATACCACACCTGAATGTCCAGCAAACCTGTTAGCAGGTCAGCTGCATTGTGGGTAATGTAGTTTTTAAAGGGTTTCTGGAACTTTGTGTGTTTAAGTTTATTTCTACACATCAGGTGGTCATCTGCATAATGTTAAGCCAGTTCCCCTAAAATGAATGCTGGATCTCTAATTTTAAGTTTTCTGACCTAAACTGGACATTTTGTGTGTAAATAAACAGACAGTACATACTGATGAGGACAGACTGCAGCATCTGGACCACCTCTTAATTTAGCGGATGCTACACATTAGCAGTGCTATTGATAAATATGTAAATAATATTTGGACCTGCGAGGCAACTAAAAGAAATATCTGTCATAGAATGCTGCAAATTCATCAGTTTAACAGATGTAGGTTTGTATGATGTCACAAGATGCAGCAGTTACACAACAAACTTGGAGAGAGGCAACAATTAAAACAAAGGGAAGACAAGACAAGTTACATCATTTTGTTTAAATGTGTCTGTTATCATCCTTATATCGGCTCTAATAACACACAGACATATGTTCTAAGTGCTGATCAAACATGTTAATTATATGAATATTCATCATCAGTTTGTTTCAGGAACACAGAGCAGTGATCCCGGGCACCCCGACTGCCTGACCTCTGTATTTAGTTTAGGCTTAGTGAGGCTTTGATATGACACGTTGATGCTTTGTTGTGTGAATCTGGAGTGTTGGTGATGAACACTCCAGACTCTATAATTATTGTGTTTAGCAGCCGTTGGACAATGTTCACATATTCAAAAGTGATGAAGACCATGATGCTTGATGTTCAAGCTTTCAGATAAAAAAAATTCAAGAGAAGAATCAAAATTTCAGCTCAACAAACACAGAAAGAGAAAGTATCGAGCTTTTCACAACAAGTAAAGAAGAGTCCTCCTCGTCCTTCGTTCTCTCGGCTGTGATTGTCCATGTAAAAGCTGTCAGCGGTGACAAAGACACAGACAGACAGACTCAGGCTCACAGTTTATCTCCCTAATTGATTTTTCCCTTGGTCTTGCCCTGTCCTTTTAGCATTCACATTCGATCTCTTTATGTCTTTACAAACCCGGCACAGTTAACGTTCAACAGAACTTAAAACACTTACTGTGCCGTGAGGAGGAGAAGCAGCGCGAGTGGCTGAATGCCTTCATAGAAACCAGCCCGGGAAGAAAGAGAGCTCCCTGACACGAGCTGTGTGTTCACTAAATACGTCTACATAAAAAAAAACATTAGTAAAATGTTAGTGGGTAATTTGTGTTGCCTCGACCTTGATATGATACTCTGGTTCTATGCAGAGGCCATTGATGGACAGGCCGTATGAGAGAAGGTTTCTGTCTTTAAGTTAGCATGCTAACCAGCTAGCTTTGGACCAAGAGAGGAATGCAGGAAACACGGAGCAGCATTAGCATGTTAGCATTAGCATTATAGGGGTCAGAGCTGTCACCATGGTGGTGATGCTGAAGTCATGTGACCATGCTGTGGGAGGTTTGTAGGGCAGCCATGTCTTTTGATGTCCATATTTATGAATCATCAGAATCACAGAGTGAAGATTACCCTGATAAACACAACCTGTCTTCAAAAATACATCATCTCTTATTGCACATTGTGTTTTAAAGTGTGACTTTTGAGGGACTGATGTTCATGTCTAGTTTAGAGATCATCCAACAACCAGCCAGTGTGATGGACTGCTGGTTAGGCTACCTGATCCTGGCTCGTACAGTACTAGAACTCTGCTGCTGCCTCCTCACCCTGTGACCACCACACTCCGTCTTGCTGCCTCCGCTGTGAACCTGCGTTAAACTACGGAGGGACAGAGTGTTCGCCATGGCTGCCTCCACCCTTTGGACCTCTTTAAACACACATGTGACTGTACAAAATCTTAAAACCTTTATTTCTATTTATACAAGCTCTACATGAAAAAAATGTATCAGTATGATTATTGATCTACTGGATATTCAGACTCTAATGGCCTCTCTACACTGTGCGATTTTTAGAAATCTTATAAAACCTTGCATGACACACTATGCGACGAAGTCAAGTTTGATGCGTGCAGATTGTACGATGACCATTCACTGAATCGCAGGCGATCACAGGTTACATCGTACGTCAACATGTGAGGAGGAGGAAGACGTGGATGCGGAGGGACAGGTCGTAGCAGCTGTCACACTGTGAGTCTGTCATCCTAAATTTCTGACACCACTAGAATTTTATCTCAGCTTGTCTTTGGTCGCAAGACTCTGACAACCACCAGAGCCACGACCAAAGATATCTCCATGATTCTCCTACGATGCTCACCTTTCGCCTGCTACAGCCCAAAATCGCACAGTGTAAACCGGGCATAACAGGACGTCAGAGACGTCACAGAGACATAAGAGACAGAGTTTTGGCTCTCAGTGGTGTCCCCTGTCTTTGAAACTCTCCTCGAGTTCTTCTTCTCTCACTGGTGGAGCAGTGGATCCACTCTGCAGGTCATGTTTTGCTTTATGATCACAGCAAATTGTTGGTTACTGTATAGACAAACACACACACACACACACAAGCATGTGAGTGATGTGATACACATTCCTGCTGCTGGACTCATGCTGCAGTATTGTGGTGATGACACAAAGAAACAAAGAAACAACAACAACAAAATACATTCAGTACTTTGATAAGGCCTCAAGGACACACACACACACACATAAAGCAGTGTGGTCACACTGGTCCTCAGTGTTGATTCAATAGCTTTTAAACCCTCACAATGTTTAATCAGAAACTACAGTAAACACCATCACAACACAGAGCGTAACATCTGTGGAGCACAGACTGCAGCTACTGTCTGCTGTGACGGAGCTGAGGGTGGATGGACCGTCTGTCTGTGTGTCTGTGTGCATTACTTGTTCAGCTCCGCTAGCAGCTAACTGTTAGCTTTGTGATTTATTATGCCCTAAAAAACTGTTGGTGCATCAGCGCCACCTGATTTAAGACATGCCAGATTATTTACACCCCAAATAAAATGTTAAAAATGTTAAAAATAATTCAGTTTCAATGCAGCAAATTATGTTTTTCTTAATTGGACTGATTCTGATATGTGTAGAGAAAAAAGTTCATTACTCTTGTTATTTAGGTGAACAGACTCCTCAGAGGAGGGGGGGGGAACTAAATTTAACCCGTTCACTTCTATTTCTGCTGGGGGAGTTTTAAAAAAAGCTTTCTTTAATGATCTCATCAGTAAAAGAGGAGCGTTAAAATAAGTTACCTCTCCTGTGTCTCCTCAGACTGAGGGGTCCCCCCTCTCTCTCTCCCTCCCTCTCTCTCTCCCTCCCTCCCTCCTCGCCGGGCCTCTGGGTGCCGTTGCTCCCGGTGTGGGTGCTGACAGGCCCAGCTGTCTCCCCTTTTTTGCCCTTGGCTGTAGCTCATTAATTTCCAGCAAAGGCCCCTAAGCGACAGCTCTGCTTCATAGTGACCATACTTGGAAAAGAGAGGTGCTCCGAACACACACACACATAAGAGGACACTTACAGTCAGGAATGGACCATCAACAAATTAATCTAATTCTATATATAAATTTTACAAATGATAAATATTTTAATGCACATGAACACGGATGATATTTACTAATCTATAGAAATATGAATTATTATTGGAACACAGTGTAAATATTGTATTTTTAATCCCAAATACAACAGCAGAAAGAAAAAGAAACCATGAATCCTGATAGATAAATCTACCAGTGTGTGTGTGTGTGTGTGTGTGTGTGTGTGTGTGTGTGTCCTCTGCCTCTCCGAGCAATGTAAATTAGATCTGTTAATGAATGTTTTCTTTCATCACATACAAGTGCAGAGTAACTATGCCGCGTATGCCCACCTTGCCTCTCCGCTTACCGCCCCAGTGTGCCAAGCATTCAGACTAAATGAAAATATACACGGGCACAACCATGCCTGGCATCCCCTCTTAACAAGCTGCAGAAACACTGCGAGGCGCGGATGCTATGCCGCGGGGAATCCTGAGAATCTCCGTGCTCCGTGGCCGCCGAGCTCGTCCAACTTTCACTGTTATCAGGCTGATCGCTGATGGAGCTGGAGAGCTGAGCCTCCACCCGGCCCTGCCACAAAAATCTGAAGAATACCAGGCACGTTTCTGCCTCTCTCAGCTCCATGAACGTCAGAAAAAAAGCAGAAAAATGAAAGGAATATTCCAATAAATGATTCAAATGTGGCGAAATGTCACAGAGAAAAGGCACTTATGGCTCACTCACTGAGATAACTGGTCCTCTGCACAGGCAGCAGGGACACGGCAGCTTCAACATGGTTCACAATCAATTGTTTCTCATTTGCACTTTTCAATATTTGATTTTTTTTAAACACCAAAGAACAGTTTGGAACATTTGACTCATCTGGAAATAACATAAATATTAAATATATAAAAACTAGATTTATATATTTTTTATCAGGCGTGTGAATAAAAACACGGCTGCACTCCGCTCGACTTGTTGATTCAAGGTCGGTGATGAATTTAACTGCACACACGCTTTGTGTTTGTTTATCAGTGTGAATTCATATGTACGGTTGAAATCATCAGAACACGTAAAAAAAAGTGTGGCCTTCAGGACTGCATGATGAACCGAGGGGTCAAAGGTCAAACCTTAAGCTCATGGATTACCTGATCAGTCTAATGCACTTTTCTATATATTTTTAAATGAGGTGTTTAATTCATGATGGTACATGTTACCAGTATTCACCAGACTTTTTTACCCTCCTAGACTCTGTAACCTATTAGGTAACTGAGGTTTTAAAGGGCTCGCTCTCCGTGCTAGCCTAGCTCAAAGCCTCGCTAAAGGCGACAGGAGGAAGATGACCTGGTGACCTGGTTTATTTCATGCTGTGCTTTGTTTATGTCATGATTTGGTTATTTGTTGTTCGGGTTATTTCTGTGCTTTGTAATTTAATTCTTGGGTTCCTTGTTATTATTTTGTAGTTTTTCTGGGTTTCCCTGTGTTTCTGTCTGTGTGATGTTGCTTTGGTTCTGTGTTGTTTCCTGTTTTAATCTGAAAGTCCTGTCCCCCTTTTGTTTGTCCATGTGAGTCCCTGAGTCCTTTCTACCCACCCCAACATTTTATTTACAATTTAAGTTGAGCTGACACACACACACACACACACACACACACACACACACACACACACACACACACACACACACACACACACACACACACACACACACACACACACACACACACTCCCTAATGATCATAAAGGAAAAGAGGCGCCAAGACAAAATCTCAAAAACTCTGAAGTTCACACATCAAGATTTATTTTTCTGCCCAAAACACAGGATACATTTTCTCTTTAGACACAGAGGTTGCAGAGGCGTTGGTCATGTGACCCTTGTAAAAATCATAAATTAGGAAAAAATCTCTAAACAAAGACGGATGGATGGAGAAGAGTTAAACGAAGTTCTGAACGGCTTCCAGCATATTAGCTGTTATGACGCATATTACAGTCCATCTGTCCTCAGCGGTGCTGGACTGTGTGCATTCCTCACACAGTGGGACAGTGGGTATAACCGACATGTTAAAGCAGCTTTACAGCAGTTGGTGTGAACAGTTTGGGGCAGACGAGCTCGGAGACGTCGCCGTCTGAGGTTACCGTGTTAAAACTGCGCCGCATTCGTCGGATTGTGTCTGGCGTGACCCGGATTCCTGACACAAATCCTGGGTTGGTGTCTCAATAAAAAAAGTGAAGTCTGTAAAGCAGGAATTCAGGCCTGCGTGGAGGAGGAAGGAATTCACGGCTCGTCACAGTTGATTTGTGCCTGAGAATATGAGCCGGTGAATCCTCCGAGTTCAGCCTGACTGTGAGGAGAGACGCAGGAAGACCGCGAGCAGTCAGGTTTCCACACATGCCGACACTTTAGACCTGACAGCTGAGGCGATCTGTCTGACCTCACACTGATACATCTCTGTATTATTCCAGTGGTTTTTAACAGCTTCTGTTTTGCTGCTGCAGTAACACGATTACTGAGGACGCAGACACAATAATAACTCTGTTCATTTTACATCAGGGTCTGAACATCTGATGTAAACGTTCCTGGAGGTGGGCCTTCACTAGAAGAGATGTATACTTCATAAAACCTGGACCCAGACCCAGTTCTACTGCAGACTGCTTCAGGGTTATCCCAGATATTCTTCTTGTTTCATGAAAGGATCCACAGTTCCAGACTGACTGAGTCCTCCTCACAGCATCATACTGCCACCACCATGTCTGACTGTATGAAGCCTGTTCTTTGGGTTCTAGCCTCTCCTTTCTGTCTCCACATGAAGACAACATCTCTGTGAGCACAGAGTTCTAGTTCAGCTTCATCTGACCACATGACTTCCAGTCTGTGTGCTCTGTCTCCAGGTGGTCTGTGGCAGACTTTAGTCTGGTTTGGAGGTGTCTTCTCTGCAGTCTGGCAGTCCATTCCTGTGCAGGACTCTAGTGACGGTCTTGTTGGAATCACACGTCTTAGGCCCCGTTCACACTGGAGAAAGGCATTCCAGCTAGAGTAGGATTGAGCCCAGACAGCCTTTAAGCTGGATGCGTTCAGACCTATGTTCAAATCTGGCTAGCACACACTTGTGTCCGCACTCAATCCGGCTTCATCCAGCGTGTTTTCTGTCCTCCAAACCACTAGGTGGCGCCTCGTAATATACAGAGTCCGTTCAGGCCACGGTAGGACCGCATGTGCGCATGCGTTGTGCGTTTTTTTTGTCTCGTGTCACGCCCCGTGAACCGGAAGTAGCATGTCGCTAACTGGAAGTGGCATGTCGCTAACTGGAAGTAGCATGTCGCTAGCCGGATTCGCTAGCCACATTTGCGTTCACACCAGAGCCATATTTGAGCCAATCTGGCTAGATCCACCTCTTGTGGGTGGATCTAGCTGGATTGAAATCAAACTGGATACAGCCGGATTCGAGGTGTTCACACTCAGAAAAAAACACATCTGGATAGGCCCGAATCCCGCTTTAGCCAGATTTTTTTCCCCAGTGTGAACGGGGTATAAGACTTCTGAGCAGGACAGGGTCTCCACTGCTCCTTCTTTTATTACCAGCAGCCTCCTTTGTTTATGTAACCCCATCTTCAGCCCATCAAGACCAACAGTTTATAAATAATCTCCTCAACCACATAATCCCTTTAACCAAACGGAGACGTGACCCCTCTGTGCTCCTGCAACTACAAGTTAACAGACACTAAACTATGTTTATAATTAGAGCTTTGTTCACTTCCTATGTGCAGAGCAGCAAAAAGTGAAAGAGTCGGAGGCTGCACCACCCATGTGCGGTGATGGGTGGCAGTGACTACACAGCGCTGGGCTCAGAGAGGAGCAGCCGACACCACGGAGTGACCATCTATCAGCCGGACAGGCCGTAACTTTTAATACGACACTGCAGCTTCGCCAACTTGATCAGGTTACGACCCACTATGTGGAAAAGAGCTTCCACGTCAGTGCGGGTCCTGTGACTGGCAACAAGACTCCCCGCCATCTTGCAGTGTTTAGGGATGAGGTCAGACGCCCCTTTTTGCCCTCTTTGTGTGTGTGTGTGTGTGTGTGTGTGTGAAAGAGAGAGAGAGAGAGGTAGGGCGAGAGACACCTGCCTCCAGTGTGACAGCTCTATGAGCGTCCGCGTGAATCACGAGTCATGTGGCCTCCCGTCGTCTCGTGTACCCAAGTTAGAAACGGCCCTGAAATCTGGCCCTGTGTGTGTGTGTGTGTGACCATAAGAGGTCCTTCACCTACACCACCACTGGTAATTGAAAAATGAAACTACAATATTTTCCTTTTCAACAGCAGTAAAATTAACAAGTTATGCAACTCGATGCTTCTGTTTTGTGACTAAAATAACACTCACACACTTGGTGCACGCTCTGCTTTTACAAGAGAAATTAAAATGAACCACATATTGTAATTTCTTCAGTAGCTGCGCCAAACTCAGATCTGCAGTTCAAACATCCAGAATCCAAGCAGCAGGCAGAAAAACACAGTCGCAGTTCCTCCGGTGGCCACTTGGTGGCTAGCTCTAAAAGTGAGTCAATCCCCCACAGACCTTTATGTGAAAAAATCTAAATAAACGTGGATAAATAAGAGTGTGAAAGGATGATTAAACTGGAGATGAAAGGTTGATTCATTATTTTTTTTTCACAGAGGGTCGTTTTGTAACGGGGTTGAAACGAGAATATTTATGTGTGGCATGTTTGTATGAAGTGATCTTAAAATGTTTTTCTGCGTTTGCAGCATATTTCAGAGTGCACAGGGTGAAATTATCTGTCAGGGACAAACTGAAAGAGTTTTTTATCCTCATAATGAGAAAATGTGCTCGACGCCACAAAATGTTGATATTAAAAGCATTAAAAGCAGCGATTTGTTTTCTTTGTAGCATTTATGTTTTATTTAGGCATCTCAAAGCTTCCTGTGAAGTTACAGGAGGACGCGTGTGTTTAATGAAAAGAATCTGTTTAAGAGATATGAAACGGTGTCGGGAGAAACACATTACAATCGTACATACAGTACGACGTGACCCATTTACTATTTATTTATTTATAACTAATTACTTTCAAATGGATGTAACTAGTAATAAGTAATTTATTACATTTTGAAAGTAACTTGCCCAACACTGCTTATAAAAACTCATAAAACCTTCATCTAGTTCTTGAACACAGAGGTCTGTGGGGATTGACTCACTTTTGGAGTCTGCCCCGAGTGGCCACTTGAGGAACTGCATGTTGAAAAATAACGCTAGTTATTACGGTGGTTCCAGAACAAACATCCATGTGTATAGAGATGGAGGTGGAAATGTCTTGTTTTTTAAATTATTTTTTCAGTTGTTTTTACTTCTATTATTATATCAGACAATAGAAAGAGACAGGAAGCAGGACCCCTTAGCAGTTCTTGTTTCCTTGTCTTGAACTTAGTGGTAACCAACAACACAAACTCACAAGACACACAATACACAAAGTACCTCATGATGATGATTTTTGATGATGTGAAAAGGGAGATAAATGGATGTGCTAAAAGAGGTTAGCTGGTGAGAGTGAAGACCACGCCGAGGGAGGTGGCTAAACTGGACTACAGAAGTCATCAAGACTAGTTTAGAAGAAGACTGAGCGGTACATTTAGTGGTGACAGTGTAGTCACCAGTGACCATGCTGTAGTTAGACCCCAAAGGAAATTGTTATTTCAGCCTTAACAGTACTAAAATTAAAAGTATAAAACATAAAACGGCACATGTTTCCTCCTGTGTGGACGTGTCATCCGTCCTCTGTCAGACTCTGATTGGTCCTGCGTCCATGTTTGGGGACATTTTAAGACACCACTGTTGCGCCGCATGCGCAAATGCTCAATCGCAATTATTAGTCGTGACGATTCTGTGGGAAAACTCGTGCCCACTTTTCTATTATAGCAACAACAAGCAGTCAATATTGGACAAATGCTGATTTACATGTTTTCATATTGACATGAGCAGTGTCCTGATCCAAAGAAATAGGTTCTGGTCACAATGTGAGAGGTGCCAAAACATGATCCAGCAGGATCAGCACAAATCAAGCCCTGTTTGTAGCATTAGCTTTAGTTTAGCAGTGTTCATTCATGAAGATGGAGATGATCCTGCAGAACCAGTCTAATGAACTAGAACTACAGCGTACAGTAGGACGGGCCTGTGTGACCACATTGACCCAGCAGGCTAATTAGGACGCTCTTTTTGTGTGTTTATACCATTTTAATTACCCGCGCTGCTCGACATCAGCTCCACCTTGGTCTCTTCTCTTGCTTTCATGCCTCTCCATCTAACCTGTCGCTGATTAGCTGAAAGGGGCTGGAGGATAAAAGGCAGCAGGGGCAGCGGCTGCATTCTTCTTCCCAGGTGTCGGCCTCTAGGGGCACGCCGGCAGAAGAAATGGGCTCAGCACTTGTTGGGGAAATATATTCCATCACCTGGGAGCCCGGCTCTGGAAGCCGGCGCTGAGAAGTCATCCCGGCCATTCAAAGAGCACAAAAACCGGTAATTATGCAAGGCAAAGCAAAGCATTTTATGGACATTTCTGGCGTGTCAGCTTGGCCTCTTCCTGCGTGTTTAGATGCTAAACTGAAAACGCTTTTGTTTTCCCTCCGACGCTCGCCATCACCTCATCACCCTGGAGGATGCTCTTAATTAGAATCATCCTGTTAGCTATTTCTTTCCGCTCCTTAATTAAGAAGAATCATCTTCACCCTCTTCTCATTGTCCAGTTGGTGGGTGGGGGGGTGGCTGCCTTTTCTTGTCATTGACCACTCCTTTCTTTCTAACCAAAGGCTTTTTTATTTATTTTTTTTTAGTTTTTATGTTGAAGGTTCTCTTTGAATTGGCAGATAAAATAAGGAGAGGGGGAGAGAGAGGCCGGATAATGAAAGTACCCACGTTCACCAAGGACCTATAGGAGCCACCTGATAAATTGGCTTGTTAATAGGACAAAGATCGCGATGTGCCATGTTCGTCCCATTCAGACGCAGCAACACAGGTGCAACACAGACAACAGACTGACGGGAATCAATCGAATCACGCTATAGCTGGTGCTGGCATTGATGCACGGACACCAACAACCACTGAGCTGGAGGTGGGGTTGATCAGTTTAATCTAAAGCTGTATGGATGCAATTAGGTGCATATGTATAAACACACACACACACACACACACACACACACAGAAAGAGAAAAAGGCAGAAATCAAATGTTTTACAGGCCAAAGGAGGTCTAACATGCTCCTATCCCAAGGCCAGCGTCTCATACCGTGTGAATGAGAGAGTGGGGACAAAAAAAAAGCTGTGAATAAAGGGTGTGTGTGTGTGTGTGTGTGTGTGTGTGAGCACCCTATTACCCAGACACCACCAACATTGTATGGCAGGACGACTCGACGCTGTGAATACTACAAGACAGTGAGTGCGTGTTTGATATCTGACCGGAGACAAAGACGGGAGGGGGGTTATGATGGGAGGGATGGATGGGTGGGTGGGTGAGGAGGGGTGAGGAAGTGTATAAAAGGGTTAGGACAGCGCTTCTTTTCTGTCAGTCTCTAAGCAACTCACAATAGAAGGTCAGAGAAACAGCAGAGGAGGGAGGCGACAATACGGAAACACAGAATCCTCCTTTATTCAGCCCGCAGACAGACACACAGGTAGACCTGCAGACACACAGACATGCACAACAAACACACAGCAAACACACAACAAACAAACACACAAAGTGGATTCAATATCTCAGGGTTAGATAGCTCCTTTCAATACATAATTCAAAGTTTAAATGCTTTTTTTCTGATCTGCAGCTTTGGGTGTTGATGTCTAATGTCAACAAAGTGGAGGCATAAAAGTTGCACTTGAACTTAACACACACACACACTTGTGCTTCCTCTAGAGGACGTAACCCTCCCTGCCAGCAGGGGGCTGTAGTCTCAGCTGCAGGGATTAGCCAAGTGTTTAGCAGCTACGCTAATACCCCGTTCACACTGGGGGAAAAAAAATCTGGCTAAAGCGGGATTCGGGCCTATCCAGATGTTTTTTTTCTGAGTGTGAACACCTCGAATCCGGCTGTATCCAGTTTGATTTCAATCCGGCTAGATCCACCTCTCGTGGGTGGATTGGCTCAAATGTGGCTCAGGTGTGAACGCAAATCCGGCTAGCGACATGCTACTTCCGCTAACGATGTGCTACTTCTGGTTCACGGGGCACGACACGGGACAAAAAAAACACATGACGCATGCGCACACGCGGTCCTACCACGGCCTGACCGGACTCTGTATATTACGAGGCGCCACCTAGTGGTTTGGAGGACAGAAAACATACTGGATGAAGCCGGATTGAGTGCGGACACAAGTGTGTGCTAGCCAGATTTGAAAATAGGTCTGAACGCATCCAGCTTAAAGGCTGTCTGGGCTCAATCCTACTCTAGCTGGAATGACTTTCTCCAGTGTGAACGGGGCCTAAGAGACATGGAGGAAGTCTAAATGTAGCGTTTATCAGGTCCCCATAAAACAACCGGGAATCTTTGCAGCGCTGTGCTGGTCAGAGTGACACGACAGAACCCACACAGACAGGAAACCACAGCCACATCGCACAAAATGCTGAAAATATTCCTCTAAGCCTCAGCGGGCCTGACGGTCAGTCCAACCACAGATTCTTTCCACCATACGAGAACATGTTCCGTCACAAAAGTGGGAATTAATTAAGAATTAAAAGCTGTACTGATGAAGGCGGTGATGGTGCGGTCAGAGTGGTCAAGAGTGTGAGGGACTCGCTGAAATGAAGTCCGAGTGTTTGCAGCAATCAGGAGGTCATCAGTCAGTGGAGCTGTCTGTAGAGCGGAGGGCCTTGAATTTTCCTCCAAAAGGAGGCGAAATTTAAAATGAAATGGAAAAAATCCTCTCAAGGACCTCGGCTAAGAAGCACACTGTAAAAAAAAAACATCGGTGAAATGATGAGGATTCAGGAGACTTTGCTGCTTGTGGAGGTGACTGGATGGCTGCGCTGTGAATCCTCAACATTCTGAAACACATCACAATGAATTCAGCAACAAACTCCAGTTCATAGATTCACCGATCGAGAACTAATCAGCCAGAAACATCCTGCTCCACACCATCTGCTCCCTGGACCGTAAACTATGACTAACTCCAGCTGTGGGGCCCTGAAGTGACCTGCATGCGCAGAAGAGGACACAACGTCACAGGGGTTGGTCTGAGGGTCCTAGCCCAGAAAATCTTTAACTTCCTAGATGTCATTTCCTGCATTCTGGTGGATTTTAACAGGTCGTTAAACACCTATTTTACCAACAGTAGTAAACCCTTAGTTTAAGCGTCTTTGTGAGAAAAACCCTTAGTTGAGTTGAGCACACACAAACATGAACAAAGAACTTTCTTCTCGCTCTCTGAGCGCCTGTTCGGCAGCTCTCGCAGCCTGTTCTCGGCACATGGCCCGGGCAGAACTTTTCTCTCAGTGGTGTGCGAGAACAATTCTGTGATTGGTCGGAATTTAGTAGGCGTGATGAATGTGGAGAAGCACAAGAGCTTCTTCAGGTGCGCAGGAGGAAGTACAACGACGATGGACAGTTTAGATGAGCAGCTGGCAAACAGCTCCTGGAAGGAGAAACACAGCGCACAGAGGAGAGCGTCTGTCCACAAGGTGGCGGTTCACGTCCGTATTGAACAAAGATCTTTAACAGTAAAAGGTCTCACTCCTGCGATCATGCACGTTCCAACAAGCAAACTCGCGATGAGTGGGACGTCGGCATTATAGAAGATCTTTGCAGCTCCAAAGCAGTCAAGCAGAGTAATTACCGAACGTGACGTTTTAGGCACCTCTGCTTAAAAACATACCGAGGTCCTTGGATTCACATAGGTCACCTATTTTGGTTTCAAAACGGCGAATTTGGCCGAAAGGTGAGGGATTTTCATGTCTGTTTATGGGGATTGACTCACTTTTGGACCCAGCCCCTAGAGGCTGCAGGGTGAACTGCAATATTTTATTTAACACTTTCATATGGGCCTCATGTCTGAGGCCTTAGGACACACGCCGAGGACAAAAGATGCTAACAGACACAGACGTCTGAGAGAAAAGGTGTTACAGGACAAACTGAAGGGTCAAATGTCAAAGCAGCACCGACCTCGTGCTCGTCTCATTGACCTCACACAAATTCAGCGCAAACCTTCATCTTAACTCGTCCCTTTGACCTCACGTCTCTCACAAATTTGACTCCACTAAGACAGGCAGTTTTTCAGCGGTTCATCATCCTGAGTGGCCGCCAACAAGTGTCTGATGCAGCAAGGCTGGAGGCAAACATGACTGTTGTTTGCTCAAGGGTAAAATAAACAAATAAACAAATAAATAAATGCAAGAAATCATCTTCCTTTTAGTGAGTGAATCAGAGGGATGTATGGCTTGAAGAAGTTTTCTTATCACCCATCCTCTGCTGGTTCAATGTCCATCAGCAGTGGAAATGTGTTTCTGATGCATTAAGAGACAGATTTGCTCCTGGTTCAAGGGAGAAGGTTTCACAAAACCTTTTGTCTGCCGTTCATGTGAAAGGCCCGCAAACAACAGCACTCGCTGCCCTTGAGCTGAATATTCACTTAAGTGAATTCTTTCTTATTTTTCTTTCCGGGCATTCACGTCAACGACGCACAGGAGACGCCTCACATCAGTCCTTCAGCTACGTGGTGCCTTTTGTGGCAAATTCAAAGAAACAGACGTTTCAGAGGGCGGCCTGGTCAGCCTACCTGTTGGGTGTGGAGGTGGGGGGTGGGGGTGCTAATATGTTTTTGTGTAACAGGATATCTTTGACTCACTTGTAAAAAGTATTTGATATTCAATAAAATGAATAAAGCATGGTCACATCCATCTACAGAGCATCCAGAGGCGCTGCTGGGACCACCTCCACCTGACTCCTGTCTGTCAGAACCCCAGCCTGACCTTCTGACCGAGCACCGTCTCCAATATTCACCACCGGACAAATCTGAGCAGCGAGCACACAACTAAGACAGAAGTCCAGCCATCAGCTCACGTCTGAGAGGCAGCACAGGCTAATCAATATAAAACGGATCGATATTGGAATGACACTAACATGTTGATGAAGGGATTAATGTTGAACTGAACACACATCTGAGAGTCTCTTCAAAAAACAATGAGCAGCGAGGCTGCAAACAGGCAGAACACAGGCGGACCTGATGAGCTGGATGAAACACTCCAACACAGATTCAATCCAACTCTTTGCTGCAGCTTTTGATTAGAGTCTTATTAATGTCTGTTGGTCCGAGTCAGCCGAGAGTTTTATAAGAGCAGAAGCTGCTAAAGTCTTTTTATGTCGTCTTTTCTAAGCTCTTTCTATGAGGAGCGGGCCTGACTGTGGTGAATAGATTGTTTCTTTTATACTGTTGTATGTATTCCTGTGTGTGTGTGTGTGTGATGAAAATTGTAACCGTGAGCTCACACTTATATACTTTCAACAAGCAAAAACAAAACTGAACTCTAAACTGTGACAGAAATGACGTTTGTTTCTTTTCCGTCTTTACACACAAACAAAATCTGGAATATAATATAAACTTTAAGTAGATTTCTGTTGTAGTTTCCATCATCTGCAGGATCCACATCTTTATTTTTTCAACTTGAAATCTGATAAATTGACAGCAGAGGCGTCACTTCCCCAACAGAACAGTCCCGTCTCAAAAGCAGCATCAACATGGCCGCCTTCAGTAGAAGCTGTGAAAACAGACGATTATCTCCCTAAAGTTAAAGTCAGCCGGACTCCACACTGATCCTGCAGAGAAGCAGAGCTCCATGAACACCGACAGGTGGAGTCAGCTTCACTGACTGTTATATGAACCTGATCTCAAAGCCTAAACTAAAGCACTGCTCTGTGTTCCTGAAACAAACACGTTACTGATGATGAATATTCATATATTTCCATCTTTGTACAGGAAACATACATGTTTGATCAGCACTTAGAACATCTGTCTGTGTGATATCAGAGCCTATATCATCACATTTAAACATGATGTAACCTGTCTTCCTCCCTTTGTTGTGCTGACAAAGAACACATGAACACATGAACACATGAACAAGTCGTCAAAGCAGCATTAACCCAACGTTTGACCAGAGTGGTGTCAGCTCTGTCAGACGGATGATTCACTTCTCTCTTTAGATTTCTGTAAAGCCAGAACCAACACTGAGGCTCAACAAGCTTTTTGACGTCGACTTCTGCATCCTGTGACATCACATGTTCACTGTGTGTGTAAAACACACACTGCCGCAGTCGGCTGACAGCCCCACAGGTCGCTGCAGGCGATGCGTCTTTAGTGTTTGAACAGTAACTCTCCAAGATATTCACCACCAGGGAGAGAAATACCTGCAGCTGTGGACTCACACACACACACATGGAAACACACACACACACACACTTAAAGAGGTGGTGCACAAAACTGTGAATATATTTATGGTTTTTCTAGAATATCACACATGATCATGGCTATAACACAACAAACCCACAACAATGAACAGGCAACACACAACTACCACAAAAACTACAACCGAGACACAAAACCACCACAAGCCCATAAGCAAATGATGGAAATGCTGCCACACAAACCTCAATCAAATAACACAACAGCATCACAACAGAAACACAAAGCCTGACAAAGTGTGTAATCCCTGTGTTGATATGAAGCAGGATTTTCTGCACAGACGCTCATCATCGCACACTTCAGATTCAAATCAGACATGAGCATTATGAGCGCCGTGTCTGAGTGCCTCTCAGTCATCTATGGTTTTTTAGCCCTGACCTGTAAGAAAACAATCACTGGACTTAAGTGCTGCACTTAATCAAGCTAATGCTCAGTTTCATCTTATTGCTACAAACTGCTGCTTCAACAAGAACACACACACTTCAGGACCCTAACAAACACTATGGACTTAGTGATTGATCTGCAGCTTCTGCATCAGTTTAATAAAAAAGGACAAACAAGGAACCTTCCAGCACGACTGGGTGAAACCTCACGGTGGCACTGTTGGTTCAGGAGACACGACGTGTGTTTGTTTGCTGTATTGACACATTTATCAGGACCGTGCAGCACCTGGGTGTCAGTCTAAGTGCAGAACAGTATGACACACACCTGCACATGCTCCTTCAAACTGTTGAGCCCTGTGTAAACCTTTAACTTCTAATGATACAGTATGTTAATAACAATACACAAAACAAAACACAACAAAATAAATCCTGTTTCTGGTTCATGTTCAATATATAGATATATTTATATTTAAGGGGTCAATGGACAGAACCACAACCACTCAGTTGTTTTACTAGTCATTACCTATTGTACAGTTTCTGAATGATGTTTTTACCAGTGCATTATGGGTCTGATTTTTGTTCATTACCGTACAGCAAGTTAAAAAAATAAAATCACACCATGCAAACACACACAGAGGTTTATCCACAGGAACCTCTGCTGTGGTTTGGTTCGTGTATTTTTCCTGCTGTAGTGCTGACTCCTACAGGTGTACTGGGAGAATTGCACAGGAGGAGGAGGAGGAGGAGGAGGAGGAGAGGATCAGACCCTGCTCTGAGGCTTAACACTTACAGCTGGGAAGGTTTAAAGCAATTTTAGGGTTAAATAAATCAATATTTTCGATATGGTTTCTCTTTAAAAGCTTCACCAGATTTCAAACCTACATTCATAACATGCATTAATGTACGTGATGAAGTTCTATTACAGGTTTTTATACATCTAAAATACACAGACTACATAAGGCCAGTGTTACCGGCAGCGCACACACACACACACACGCACACACACACACACACACACACACGTGTGGAGGCTGCCCCGCTCGCCCCCTAATGCAAAGTTCTGGTTAAACATTGGCCCAAAGTTTGCCTTCTGCCTTCTGTTGTTTTTACACTAAAGGTCCGGGCAATTGTTGCGGACATTATTGACTTAGTAATTAAAGTATTTTAACGTGGGGATTCTGTAATCATTACATATGCCGCCATCTGTTCCTGAGCACCTGAAATGGATTTTTCCCCCTGAGTAGATAACGTATAAAACCCAATCAAGAAGGAGAGAGGGAGGACGGCCGCGTCACCACCATTCAGCTGAGGCAGCCTGACTGAGGCTGTTTGTCTTTATTGAGTTTTTATTAAATGTTCTCAGTGACTCTGAGCCAGCACATATTATCAGATCTGCTGCATAAAAACCAGAAAATAGCATCGTTTGCGTTTACATTGATTTTTTTTTTTTCAAAGCAGCTGATTTTAAAGATATTTATTTATTTTAGGTTATTCTGCACAAACACATGTTAAGTTGAAGGATTTTAACCACTGTAAAAATGTGAATGAGATCAATATTAACTATATTTCACAAGGGATTGCATGGCAATCTGACTGCACGATAAAGTGTAATTAAATTTTATTAAAAGACGGGAAAAATAAGAGCACAGCAGAGGTGTTGTTATATATTTGTAGGTTAGCATGGGGTCTGTTCAACAAAGAGCCACTGGGATCTTTTTATTGTCTTTTGGATTAATGGTGAAAATAAAAACAAAATAAACGAGTTTTGTTGAACAGCACACTCACCACTAAAGAACACCACTTTATGATTTCTGAAGCCTAAAAATGATCCCCAGAGGTAAAATGCTAATGCTAAGCTATAAACCGGCTACAGCACGGTCACATGACCTGAGTGTCACCACCAGGTTTACCACTCTGACCTCATCTACAGTACAAATACCCTGATGGTGTCTGACGGTGTAACTAAAAACCCACCAAAAAAATAAACATTCATTTTTAGGACACAGGAAGTGCTGTAATGCTAACATCTTTTTCACGTTTTAGGACTTAAAACTTGAAAAAAAATCCTTTAGATTTGCACTAAATACCGTTTTAATTCAGATTGGAAGACACATTTATAGAAAGAAACATGGAATATGAGTTCTGTAGGAAATCTCTGTGTCTGAACCCTGTACTGTAAATGCCAACCTGCCCTCTTTCCACCTGATCTTGTGGTTTTATTATGTCCCATCTGCTGCAGGACCTGCCGTGATTCACCGAGGTCACCATTAACAGCTCAAAGACCTCCTCACCCCCGCCCCCCCCCCCCCCCCCCCCTCTCTGTCGATTCTCGTAACATTTTGGTAAACACTTCTATCTGAGTCGTATCAGCCTCCATTGTTCCACTGAGAGAAACAGCGTGATTACAAAGAAAAAGAAAAAGCTGCCCTCTTTGATCCGCAGATTTCAGCTGCACTTCCGTCCTGTAATCTGGGCGCTCGGCCATTAAAGAGCTGTGTGTCTGCTGGTTTGACATGGAGTCTTTGAATCAGAGGAGATAAGATTGTATTGGGTTCTATTATTATTATTATTATTATTATTATTATTACTGACTGTGAGTCAGTCTGCTGCAGAGGCACAGACTGTCCTGTTCTGGGAGTCCACTATGAGAGCACAGGAATACAGGGACACACAGATTCCATATAGAAACCACCAGCCACATTTAGCTCAACTACACGGCGCCACCTTCAGATGTCTGTTTGGACTTAAATATCTCAGCAGTGTGGACAGTCATGGTCCCCATTATTCCCAATTATTCAAACTCTTTTAAACCTTTTGTGCGACGCCATCACATGGATGAGCTTTGAAGTGGGTCTGTATGTATTGCTGTATTAAGACACACGCAGGTTCCTGCACCTGAAAACGTAGTATCGGGTGGACACTTAGAAACGACCACTGTGACCAACTTCATGTTGGAAGTAGAAAAAGGCTCAGACAAAGCAGCACTGACCGCAGAAACTAACTTGGAAGAGTGGACTGCCGGCATCAAAGGCTTTATTTACAACAGTTTGCAAACAGAAGAAACGGAACAGCAGGCGGACAGTCCAGAGGCAGCCGATGAAACCGGTGTGTTGGTGATGTGAAGGTTTTAAAGTAAGAATCCATGTTTCATGTTTCAACGGTATTGCTTCATTAGGAGTGTCCTGTTGACCGTGTGAAGGTTCATACTTATCTTTTTATATCTTCTTCTTCCCGCTGTGCTCGCTCTCAGCCACATCGTTCCAAACGTCACTGCACTCCTCCTGCACCCATGAACACGGTGTTGATGGGCGGCAGCGAGGACACCAGGTCCTGCACGTCCGAGGACGCCACCACGCGCTGCTGAGGTAACAGAGCGTCCTGTGAGGCGAACGGAGAGGGGAGTCCAAACATGCAAGGAGCTGATCCGGATGAAGGGATGGAGTGACCTGAGAAGAAAAACACACACACACACGTCGTCCATGAAACGTAGGGTCGCTGCATAAGTAATCTGTACAGTGTTTGGACAGACCGGTCTGTGTTTCATGCTGACCTGCTCCAGGTTCTGCCTCGTTGAAAAACACTGCCGTTGTCTTCCGTCCCGGTTCGTCCAGGATGTTGAGCGGGTCATGGACCTCAGAGTACATCGGAGGGAAGGGACGCAGACTGCCGACGCTGCTGATGACCGACACGTGCTGGTCGACCAGCGATGTCAGCCGCTGGTTGTCCAGGTAGCTGTTGTTGCCGTAGTAACCCGCTGCAGGAGGACAAAATTTCGTAAGTGACATATTGACACATTGAGTCTGCACAAAGGGACAACAGGGATCACCTGAGGATTCTTACCGCTGTGTCCTGTCACAGAATATGTCTGTCCCTGACACCCACCCAGGTTCAGTCCACCTGCCACGAAGCCAAAGCCATCTGCTGAATCCAGGATCTGGGTCCCTGTCTGATGGTCCACGACCTGTTCAGTCTGAATGGGATCTGAACCTGAAGTGTAGCCAGATGTGGGCCGGACTGAGGAGCCATAAGGCGTCAGGGAGCAGTTGGCGTTGTTGGACGAGTGGTGGACGGGTGCAGAATGGTGACTGTAGAACACATCTTTGGTCAGGTGCTGGTCGTTAAAGGAAGCGTATCGAGAGAGGGGGCAGGCCAGAGATGAGGCCTGAGACTCGACCGAAGACAGACACTGATTCTGGGTCTGAGGCCTGAAACAGAACACAAAGCATCTTCAGACAGAGCGAGGAGAACAGGAGGAACATCCCACGCTCAACCTGTCTGCAGCTGACCTGACAGCGGTCTGGTAGTTCAATGATGAGGAGCCGCTGGCGGGAGGGAAATAACCCGAGCTGGTCTGAGGTAAGCAGTGGTACAGGGTCTCCGGGTAGGATGAACAGGGGCTGGGCTGGGTCATTGCACTGAGTGACGAGAGGCAGATGGAAGAGGAAGAGGAGCAGGTAGACGAAGAAGAGGAGGACGTCAGAGGCCTTCCTGCCGTGGGGCCCTGGTTGATGACGGAACCTCGGTGTACTAATGCTGCTGGGGAGATAGGGGGTGTCATGAGGGGGACGGTGACTTGACAGAAGTCCATCTGACCACCTGTGGAGGGAAAAGCAAAGTTCAACTTTTAGACAACCTTATTTGAGGCATTTTGTTACCATTCTCTGCATCGTTCGGTTCTCAGAGCACACATTCACCTGTGACTGTGAACCCAGACGTGTCGCTGCCCTGGTAGACCATCGCTTTCCCCTCCAGGCTTTGCTGCTGCTGATTGGTGGACAGAGTCATATAGGCGTGCTCTCCCAGAGACTCGTTCTTCACCGATTGGTCGGTGGCAGCAGTAGCAGGCCTGTTGCGGTTGGCTAGGAAGCAGGAACTGGGAGAGGCCATGAACGCGGCTTTGCTGGCATCTGAAAACATGACGAAGAAAAATCTGGAAGTATACTCTCACACAGAAAATCCCTATATACACCGTGTCTAGGGATTGTGTGTAAATCAACCCCAACCCAAAACACAGCTGGACAGATGTCAGGTATGGATTAAGCTGAACGATCAGAGGACAAATAAAGCTGTGGATACACTCCTTTAAAAGCTCACTGCAGTCCCCTGGCTCTTTCAGACACTACTACTACTAGTTTTCTAAAAATGGCCGATAATTCCTTTTGGGACATCTGTCGGTAGCATTGTTGACATATTGGCCTATGCTGACTGTGTGAAAGCCTGCCAGGCATAGCAACAGTAACTAAGGAGGGCAGGGTTTCTGTAAGGGACAGACAGGTGACCTGCAGTAGATTGGAGGTGAGCCTGGATGTCGGGCTGCAGCTGAACGTCAGCATACCTGCATTTTTCATGTATTTGTCGAGCAGGTTCTGCAGGTCCTGCTCCTTGTCGTTGTTGAACTGAGTTTCCAGCGCCAGCAGGATGTACTCGTCCAGCAGCATCCTGATCAGATGGAAGGAACCTGCCAGACGTCAGAACACAAATGAGATCCTCCACATGTCGACCTGCAGACTCTGCGAATGAGCGTCTTCAGTTTGACCTTTCAGGACCAGGCTGCTCTTTGTTTGACCTGCAGGGTCGCAGGATTGTGTTTGAGCTTCAGAGGAACTTCAGAGAGGGAGGACCCACCAAATGGTCAGTGTTTATTCACACACACGTCGCCTGTGTGCATGTGTTTGAACAGAGAGCACGCGACCTGCAGATAAGACTTTGTGTAATCAAGGCAAGCCTGGCCATTACAATTTATGATGCTATTGTAGCAATCTGGTCCGCTCGCTCAAATTAGAGTGTGTGTGTTTGTCTTGCTGAATCATGGAAAAGAAAGTGAAGTTAAAATATATATATATATATATAAAAAACAGATAAAATACAGACAAAAATATTTTATACCTCTGGACTTTTCACTGATAACTAATCATTAAAGATTAATTGGACATAATAACTTCATCCCGTCATCCTGGAGTCAAACAAACAAGACAAATGGTCCAACTGTGTATAACATTTAGCATTTAGCAAGTAAGTAAGAATATGAATATATATTGGGGCGAATTGACATTTTCTTTTTGCTAAATTTGAATGGACGTAACTTAAAAAGAGAGATGTGATGTCTATGCTTACTAGCATTAGCTTGCTGGCTACAAGCTGGCTGATCTGGCTGAAAAGATGCCTAACAACAGATCTCTGCACTGCAGCTCTGTTACCACTCACTTAGCTCACTTGCTCAATAATAGTTTTAAAGGTAGGGTAGGAGATTTTGAAAACTCAGTCAGATTGGGAAAGTAAACACACGCCCCTTTCTCTCGGAGCTCACCCTGAAGCCACGCCTCCAATCACATGGACGTGCATCACCTGAAGACGAGCTGCGGTCTGTGACTTCGGCCATCATGCACGTACCTCTCTGGTGCGCACAGAGCAGGAAGAGAGTGACAACCAGCCAATACTCCGCGCAGGGTCCACCCGGAGGATTGGCTGATGTTTATAGCGTTTTATAGCTTCAGATGATTCATATTCTTCGTTTTAAAGCGAAACTGCTAAACTAATTGGAGCCGCAAAGTTGCATCTACCAGGCTAAGCCTAGATTGCCTGGTGTGGTTGCTGGATTACAGTTTGAAATTTAATCCATCAGACAACAACAGACTCACAGTGGAGCTATGTTACAGGCTAAGGTTATCCTGAGCAGATGGTTTTGCCTGTGAATTGGCAAATGAATCCGGCTCTGTTTGGCTTGCTTGTTAATGTTATGCCTACATGAGCCACAATACATATTTATGTATTATAATAAATCCTGTGACACTAAATTCTCTAACAGCTGAGAGTGACGGGGGTAGAGGTTGTTTCCCAGCTAGCTGTAGCTTAGCATGAGGTTGTTGTGTGGTGCTTTGCTCTGATCAATTCAACTTGACAGATGTATTCCTACCAAAGCTGGACGCATTGTTGAGTGTGAGGTTGTGCATCACTCTGGCTCCGAAGAAACTCCACCTGAGGAGGAAGTCCTGCGCTCGCTTCTTCAACGACCGACCGCTCTGCTTACCAGGCTTTAATGAGACACAACGGCAGAACAGCAGATTTTCAGACTCCTGTATTTATATCCATACCAACTGGGAGGTGCACAGGAGGACAGCCGCCACCTTAACGACTTTATGCTCCACCACAGAGTCCAACCACTCGATGAAGGATTCCACTGTGGCGTTTTTTCTCAGCAGCTCCTTCAGCTCCTGGAAAACGGTGATGGAATCATCTGGAAAAAGAAGGAATAAGAGTGAAACACCTCATACTGGTGTTGACTACAGAGACAGACTGCAGCAGTCTTACACTCAGAGTAGATCTCCGAGTCCTGGTCTCCAGAAGCAGTTACGCTCAGCAGAGGCTGTGAGCTGATGCTACCGAGATCCACGCTGTCGATATCCAGCACCATGCTGGTGACCACCGCCTGGTCGAACAGTGCCGGTCGAGCTATCTGAAATAATGACAACAAAAAAAATGACTATGGAGCTGATTTTAGGACAAAGTACGTTACCTACACTGCTGTACCTGTGCCAGGTGCAGGAAGGAGGTCTGTCTCTTCAGAGAGGAAACAAAGCGGCGTGCTATGGGGAGCTTCTTGGCTGCAAGGCATTCTGGGAGGTTTTCCAAAGAGGAGGCCAGCCAGTGCTCCCAGTGCTTGGCAAAGTTACGAATGTCTGCCAACAGACTGGAAAAAAAAAAACGTGTTTTTTTTGTTTGTTTTTCTTTTGCAGAATATTCACACAGCTGGATTCTAACCTAAATATATAAATAACAAACCTTTCAGGCATCTCCTGCATCGTGGCAGGAATCAGAACATCTGTTAGAACCTGTGAAAAATAAAGAGCAAATAGTTGCTACAGCTGCAACGTGCGTCAACGAAACATGTCAAAGATTTAGACCTCCTAACACTCCATGAATGCAGACCACCTTGTAGAGGATGGAGTCACAGACGCAGAAGATGTCGACGATGATGGGATTCTCCAGCAGCGGCAGCAGGTGGTCGGGCATCCCCTGCCAGAAGTGAAGCAGAAAATTCTGGATCTGAAACAAACACATGTGAAGAGTTTGTGTAAACATGTATGAAAATATTCAATAACAATAAAATGCTCTAATGCTCTGTACTAATTATCACCTCCTCAAAGTTGACGTTAATAGCATTATCCAGGATACACTGGCAGTGTGTTTTATACATCATGATCAGAGTGTCCACCTGGAGGAGTAAAGATAAACAACGGGACATGTCGATATGTTTGTTTGTTTGTTTGTTTGTTTGCAGAAAACTGTGAGTGGTCTCCAACCTTTTCTCTGGAGATGTTTCCCTGCAGCAGAAGGTGCTGAGCGTTGGGGAAATCTGGCAGCAATGTTCCAGTTTTAGAGCTCAGAGAGTACTTCCTGGTGAAGCCACCCTGCAGAACACAGCGACAACAGGCTAATTTAGTTAGCCTGAAATGACATAAATAAGCCTGCAAATGGAAGCAGAAGGGCAGATAGTTGCACCAACACAACTCCTGGATTTTGCATCTTGTGTTGCCTGTCTTTGTTTTCAGTCGCCATGAGCTATGAGTCGCTACGGCCCGAGCTCTGGGCAGAGACCAAAAGAATCAAATACAAGTGACTGAAATAAGATTCTCCCACAAGGTGGCTGGACTCTCCCGCAGAATTAGGGTTAAGAGCTCAGTCATCTGGGAGTTCAGTCAGAGGGAGTCACCGCTCAAAAGCAGCCAGTTTAGATGGTTCAGGAATCTGGTTAGGAGGCCCCCTGGGCAATGAGGACTCAGTGTAGGAATTATATCTCTCTGCTGGCCTGGTAACACCTGGGTACCACCCAAGATAAGATGGAGGAGGTGCCAAGGGATTGAAGGAAGCCTGGGCTTCCATGGTGAGGCTGCTAACCCTCAGACCAGACCCTGGAACAGTTTACTGTTGCTGTACAGTTACACGTAGGCATCGAAACAACCTGGTCAGATGTGGGTAAACATGACAGCTTAGGTTAGAAAACTCAGACAAACTTCTGAATTTGGAGGTCAAAAGTAATGTAGCGGTGTGCAAAGAGTCACTGCACATAATCTGGATTATTTTTGTTCAGTGCTCAACAGAATAGATGATAATGTGCTTTCTATTTAACCAACTGGTTTTAACACAAAATAAAATCTGGTCTAAAACCTAGCCAAGACAGATTTTTTACTACTGTCATCGGTTACCATGGTGATAACGTGAGTAAATATTACCTCATTTTTGAGCTTGCTCCCAGAAAATCTGAAAAAAAAACATAATCCAGATCTGAGCTCAGATTAGAATGACAAAGTTGCAGCAGTAAAGGTTTTGGAGTGAAACTCTCTTACCTGGTCAGACCTTTCCCAGAATACACAGAGTGATAGTAGGCACTGCTCTCTTTAATTCCAATACCGTAGTAATGATATCTGTGAAAAGATAATAATGTCATAAAAGAATGCATCTTTGACGAAGTGTTTTTCTGTGTTATGTTTTTTCTGAGTTTACTTGGAGTGTCCTCTGGTGCCCAGCCTCCTTGTTGTTAGAAGAGGAAACTTCTGTCGGATTGTCTGATGGAAACAGGAAGCATAAACATTCATTAAAGATAAATGTTGGGGTTAGGTGTAGACACACAGAGGTCATATATAAAAGTAGAAATTTGTGTAACGGTTGAAGTATTAATAAATAGTAGTGGTCCCAGGATTGAACCCTGTGGTACACCCTCGAATACTCTGAGGAAGCTACAAGCCATTTTAGTTAGTCTACAGACATCAAACATCTTTAAACAGTTTTACAGAAGCACAACCAAAGATAAATTCAACACAAAACAACACAACAAGTGACAGCACTGTATTTTTAAAGAGATAGATTTAACAGTTAGGATTTTACAGCATGGAAAACGAGCACACCTTCCCAAATGTTGCAGCACAGGCCGGCTCCAGCTTCTCTTTCCTGCAGAAGTCCAGGTAGTGTGCGTAGAGGATGCAGCGCGGCAGACACACTCCCTCACACACGATGTAGTTCTCCTCCAGCCTGGAGATCCAGAAATACGCTTTTGTTGCAGTTTAAAACCAAGACGTGGACCGAGAGCCTGAACCTTCGCAGCCGAGCTGACTTGCCTGGATCTGACTTGCCTGGATCTGACTTGCCTGGATCTGACGCCACTTACCACTGCAGGGTGAGCTGGGTCTGTTTCTTCTTGTCCTTGATGATCTGACTGATGCTCTTTCTGGAGGAGGTGAGGCTATGTTTGAGGGTCAGGTCCGCGTTCAGGTCCACCAGGTCGTGATCATCCTCAGACGACGGCGTCTCATTACTGTCATCTGCTTCTAAATAAAACATACAAAAACAAGAGCTCAAAGGCTGCACCATCCGGCCAAACCTCACCAGGACAACATCAGATAAAGCCGGAGTTTCTAGGCCATTAAAAGGACAGGAGTGTATGTCTGAGGGTGTCTTGTGGTAATATATTCTGTATATACCGCATGTCATTGAACTATCTGTAGGTAGGTAAGATGCTCATCTGTCACTTTAGGAAACATTTCACAGGGAGAGTTTTATTTCTAATGTAAAGCGCACCATCCTTTCTGTCACGTGTCAATATCCCATTGAGATGAAAAGTTCACGTTTGGTTAGTGGGAACTTAAAAACACCAGTGGAATCAAACAATCCTGTTACTGATTTGTGTACTTTTGCTGTCAGTGCAGTGAATTGTGTTGTTGTAGCACCATCCTGTGGCTGATTTGAGTCACAGATTTGAAATGAAACCACTGGATTACATTTAAAGACTTCAGTAAGTGTTGTATCATTAGAGCGGGTACATGAGTGTGAACATAATCCCCACACGAACCGAGACCAGTACCTGATTTAATCCCAGAGTCATCCTCCTGATGACAGTGCGTCCGTCCGTTAAAGTCTGTGTGCGTCTCCTCTGGTGAGCTGCACAGAGTCTTGGTGAAAGAGTGGAGCAGAAACACGCCATCCCTGGCTGAGCTGTCACTGCTGCGCTTCATCGGCATTCTGAAATTTATTAAAAGTCACAAAAACAGACTTAAAAAAAAACCTGCAATGAATCCTTAAACATCGTCTGCTGATCCCTCCTTCATGCCAGTGCAGGAAAAGACAGAAACATCACATCCAGCGTGTTTTTGGTACGATGAGCCGAGAAAAGTGGAGAAACTCCGAGCTGTCCTCTGCACTGCTGAGCGGGCTGATGAAGCTGTGCTGCAGGAAGGCAGAGCTAATGAAGCCGTGGATGCATTCATCATATTTACAGAAGACTGGGGCTAATCCAGTTTATTAATGATTAACAGAACAAACCCTCATCCATCTGTCCATCCGTCCATCCTGCCTCCCACAGTCAGCTGGCCCTTTAAACAGGGTTAAACACACACACACAGGGATCACTCACTTTATCAGGATCAATTCAAAAACGGATGGATATCTTTGTGTAGCCCCTTTAAGAATTAATTTAACACTCAGTCAATTTGTTCAAATAAAGAAAATTGCCAATAATCTGTAAAATTGATTTTGTTGGGTCTGTTTCTGCTGGGTTTCTTTATTTGATGATTAATGAGAGTATATTGTAGAGTGTAGAGTATATTGTTTTTAGTTAATAATCAACTTTAGATTGTAAACAAGTAAACTACAGAAGGGGTAATCAATACAAATATCACCACAACACATGATACTAAAGTTTAAGATGTAAACACCACTGTGCCAAATAAAAAAGGAACAAATCCTTTTTAAAAATGAATAAAAATTACTACTAAATATTTTAAATGTGTTGTTACTTGGTCACATGACGCGGAAATGCAGTTTTCCTTGAAAATTAATTAAAAATATGCAACTTAATCCACTTATTTAATATAAAAGAGACACATTTGAATTCGTTTAATCCAAAAACACCTTTATTCTGGTTTGAACTGCGTTATTATTTGTGTTTGTGACGATTAAGTGTAGACTAGAGTTACGTTTTCAGGACCTTACCTGGACCGAGGCAAAGGGGGGATCAGGATCAGGATCAGACACATGATGCCGGACTCCAGTATCATCCGACAGGAAGCGGTACAAACGCTAGGAGCGGGTTATAAAATAAACTAATAACTGTGGTAGCGGAAGAAGTCGCCGGCTGACCGGTGCGTCCCGTCACTGCGCTTAAATTCCTCCTAATAACGACACAGACGCAGCTACGACGTTAGCATGCGGCTAGCTAGTCATGTTAGCATAGCTGCTACAGGTGTCTAGCTTTTAGCTAGCTCCGGGGCAAACCGCGAAGTGCGGAGAAAGATTCGGGAAGCCGGGTCATGGTCTTTCATAAAACTAAACGGGAGTTTACCGGGAGTATTAAACGGGTTTACACTGAATTATTCGTGTGATAGAGTGTGTGTGATGTGGGCGGTGAGTGATGGAGGGGTTACTTACTTACTGATTAATTAACTTTATGAAAGTGGTGCTCACTCTTTGTGTTTACACATCCCCACCTTCCTCCACCCGGACCGCACAGGCTACAACACTGGATTATTGCCACTCAATATACATATGGATAAACTTGTCTGCAAATAGCCTCTGTGGCTACAGTAGAGGGCGCTGTTGTCAGTTTTGTAGTGATCACGTGGGAGCGTAGATTAACTTGTTTTTGTTTTTTCCTACAGGTTTTGTTTTGGATGTGATTGATCCTGATTCTGTTGCCATGTGGTCCAAGTCGAGCCCTGGACATCCAAAGTATGTAAAACGTTCTTAGGAGGGTCTGGTCCACACATTCATCAGATCTGTGTGAAATGAGGACTCGGGTTATGGTTAGAACAGGCAAATCTGTCAGGTCAAGACGTTTGTGTTAAAGTGACAGGAGCGTTTGCATCCAGGCAACAACTTACAGAAGTATTTTTTTCATCTGAACACAGGACAATTAAATTTAATTAAATCAGTAAGGCCACCCTAAAAATGGACAATCTGCTCTTTAGTTCAATTAATTGAATTTGTTTGTCAGATTGTATACTGCAGAGGCTACATCCAAATCATATGCTGATAGATAAAGATCAGATGGAAATCCAATTATAAAACATTTAAATACTAATTGATATTAACATTTTTTGTATTGTTAAATCATCAAGGGAACAGGACACTCCAGCAGCAGGTGTGTTTGAACTGATAAAGTGAGATAATAGTAAAAATGATAAGCCGCTTTGAATTTGCAGGTCACAAGGTGCTGGTCCACCTGCACCTTGCGCCCTTTGGCCTGTGGACCTCAAGTTAACTCACCTGGACTGGAACCCTAAAGCAACCTTGATACACTTCCAGGGACAGTACCACACCATATGTGAGCTTGACTACAAAATCCTGCAGGGAGAAATACAAAATGTACCAAAGACCGAAGGCGCGGTGGATATTGGAGAGTTTTGCCTCGTGGAAGATTTCACTTCAGCCCGCTGGTACAGAGGAAGAGTTCAGAACAGAGAGGGGGACCAGTTTGACATTTTTCTCATCGATTATGGTAATGTCTTGAGTGTGGACATCACACACATATCTTCCTGCTCAGACAGCCTCTTCTTACTGCCTCCAAAAATAGTTTCTGGATTTCTTGCAAATGTGCTGCTGCTTCAGAGTTGCTCTCACTATGTTTTGGAGGAGTTCTTCTCAAGCTTGATAGGGAAAAGTGTCACAGGTTACATTCAAGCCCTGCTTCCCTACAAAGTCCTCTTATTGGAAGCTCCTGACATTAACAGTGACCTTGTTAGGCATGGCTTTGGGAGGCATGTGGACACGGATACCTTCCTCTTCTTGGTTGAGATGCTCCTAGAGGTGCCCCTCAAACAAAACCAGCCAGTTCCAGACTTGCTTATAGAAAAGCCTAGGGCTCAAGAACTTTGCTTTAAACAATCTGGTCTACAGGGATATGCAGACATTCTGTCATTCTCTGGGCTTAGACTGAGCTGTGGGACACGTGCTAAGTTCCGAGTAACTGCTGCAGTGAACCATGAGCTGTTTTACTGCCAGATGGTCAGTATGGAAAAAGATCTTTGGGAGATGTCAACGAAGTTGGCTGCAACTTGTGAACACAAAACTAAGGAGCGCAGCAAGAACCTGACTCCCGAACATTTGGGTTTACTGTGCTCAGTGAAGGGCAAAGATGAAAAATGGTACAGAGGCTTAGTGCAATGCCTCCCAGTCAACTCTCAAGTCAGAGTGTTCCTCATTGACTATGGATTCTTTGAATCTGTCAAAGTCGACAACATTTACAGGCTGCCACCTAATTTCTACTCGGCACCCATCATGGCATTCCCGTGCAGACTGTCCTCCCTGACCGATCAAGATGAAGTGCTCAAAGCTCAGCAGTCAAGTTTTCTCAAGGCAGGCTTGCTTGGTGGAGTGTTGGATGTGGAGATCAATTGTTTTGATGAAGAACAGCATCTGTACTCTATCACCATGTTTGAAGCTAAAGCTAATGATGTAAAGGAACCAGAGCCCATTCAGAAGTTTCCCTCAGCTAGTCCTGATTCCTTTGTTAAGGATGAACAACTGTCACCTCAGGGTGGCTCTTTGTATTATGAAACGATAATAGGCGACGCTTTGAACAGAACTCTAGAGGCAGAAGAGGTGAAGGTAGACTCTGTTTTTGTGGGTTATGTTGAGCATGTCCAGAATCCAAACCACTTCTGGATCAGAACACAGAAGCGCAATGGTGAGTTTGAAGCAATGATGACAGAAATCAAAGATCACTTTAGTCAGGTGACGCTGGATGAAGAGCTGGATGAACTCTCTAACCTGGAGCTTGGGTCACTGTGCTGTGCAGTTTATGAGCAAGACTTGCATTTCTACAGAGGTGTTGTGACGGACATTCTGAAACATGGAGCTAAAGTTCTCTTTATTGATTTTGGGAACATTGAAAAAGTGCCACGCATGTTGATCGAGAAAATACCAGAGAGAGTGGCCAGCATAACACCATTTGCCCTATGTTGTACTCTTCATAATGTTTTTCCTCAAGATGAAGTCTGGACGAGCACTGCTTCGGACTTCTTCAGACGGACTGTGTCAGACAAAACCTTGCTTGTCCATGTTGTCGAAATGAGAAAACACAAACTTGTTGTTGAGCTTTTTGAGACAGGAAGTGACAACCGTCAGAGTATCGCTGAGCTTCTGGTCGCTTCCAAACAAGATGAATACATTCTCAGAAAGCCGGTGATGCACAATGACAAACGTGTGGCAGAAGCTGCGTGGCACCCACAATGCAGAAATGTAGCAGACATCAATGTGAACAAAGAGCAATGGAATGATTCTGAGCCGGAAGAGACAACATCTGAAAATAAAACCAAGACATGTCAAGTCCCTGCTAGCTTCAGAGCTTTAAGCATCCAGCCTGGGTATGAGCTGGCTGTTCGCTGCTCTCACATCATCTCTCCATCAGAATTCTGGTGCCAGCCTCTCAATACAGCTCCAGCTTTGGAGAAACTGATGGATGAACTGCAGCAATACTACTCGGTTCACACAGTGCCCCTCCTATCTGGAGATTCATGTTGTGTTGCCAAGTCACCTCAAGATGGAAGATGGTACAGGGCTTTCATCACAGCAAAACAGGAACGTTGTGTGACAGTCATGTTGGTTGATTATGGCCCTAACATTCAGGTCGGTGAGAGTAGTCTCCAGGCAGTTGTGCCAGAGTATGTCCATTTGAAAGAACAAACCTTTAGGTGCAGCTTTGACAGCCTAATTGACCCTGCTGATTTTAAGAACTGTACAGATTGGAGTCCCAGTGTTTGTAACTTGCTGAAAGATTTTGTCAAAAACAGGTCAGATGACTTAAAATGTAAAGTTGTCTGCCAGGTAGACAACAAAAATAAGAAACTGTGCAATGTTGTTGACCTCTACAACACCCGAACCCAGCAGAGCATAACAGATATGCTTATACAACAGGGTCTGGCCAGACGAGCAACAATATCAACAAAGCAGCAATCTGCACTCTGTCCTGAATCTTTTGTCTACTCTTCATATGGTCTCAGTCCTGGAAATGAAGAACAGGTTTATGTCGCCCATGTGAACAGTCAGTGGGAGGTCTACTGCCACCTTGAGAGAAACAATGAAATCATTGAGGAGCTTGAGAGGAAAATCTCTGAGGAGAGTGAAAGGATGATGAAAGGCAGTGCGGGAGGTGCTGTGAGGAGGCTCTGCTTGGCAAAATATCTTGATGGCAAATGGTACAGGGGCTTAATAGAACCCGTTCAGTCGTCTTTGCACCTGAGTGTGTTTTTTGTGGATTATGGAAATACACAGATAGTGGAGAAAACGAATGTCATGTTCATTCCCAGGGACTCCGAAGACTTGTTGTACACACCCATGCAGGCGGTGAGATGCAATCTGAGTTCAGTGTCGAAGGAAGAGCTTTATGCAGATGTCAAGGACTGGCTCAATGGTGCTGTCCTCAACAAGCTTGTGAGAGCCGTAATACTTGGAAAAAATGAAGATGGTTCATTTGATGTTGAGCTGTTTGTTGAGAAGGTTAACGTCAATGATGAGGTGAAGAAGCTCATTCACACCCTCTCAATTACACCAAAGACTACTCTTACTTTTGAGACAGGAAAAACAGCGACAAAATCAAAAAAGGAAATGGAAAACAAACAAAAAAATGATCTTCGAAGAGGCAGGAAAAAGAACCTAAAACCAAACCAGGAGAAGATGAAGACGAGCACCTGTGTAAAACATCAGAAAAGCTCTCACAAAAAACACCAGGAGCACCGGAATGCAAAATCAGAGCACCCACAACACAAGGAGAAAACAGAGACCCAACAGATGTTGTGTTTACATGATAAGAACATGAGTGCTGGCGTGAGCGTTTTGTGTTTTGTCTCCCACGTCGACTCTGTCGACAGCTTTTTCCTTCAGCTCTCAGAGGACGAACCCGACATATTAAAAATGGCTGAAGATCTAAACTCAAGTGCTGTGAGGGACAACTTGGAAACAACAAAGTCTTTGAATATCGATGATGTTGTTTTGGCAGAGTATGAGGAGGATGGCGCTCTTTATCGTTCAGTTGTGAAGAACCGTGAAGGTGATTCCTGCTTCAAAGTTGAGTTTGTGGACTATGGAAACTCTGCAGTTGTGGGGAAGGAAAAGATCTACTCCATACCAAAGAAGTACCTCTCTCAGCCCAGATTTAGCGTACCATGTTCACTGCTGGACACAAGCACATTCAAAAATGACGCTTCTTTTGTGGATGCTGTAATGGAAAAGCCACTCATGGTTGACTTTGTTCATCAATATAAAAGTCAGTGGGAAGTAAAGATGGAGATTCTTGGTGCAGAATGTGGCCTCACCATACCATTTGAATCAGCTGGTGAAAGCAGTCCTGCACCTGAAAGAGAAAAACCTTCTCCAATGAGTCCTTCTGAAACTGAAGAGAAAGCTCACCCCTGTGAGCAGAACTACCTCGGAGAAGAAGAAGGCCAGAGGTCCAAAGGAACCTTGTCCACGGGAGAAGATGAGAACCTGGTCCTAGAACCACCATCTGTCATGTTGAATGCATCAGCCACATTTGAAAAGTCAGAACGACCAATGTCTTCTGATGAAGACCTTATCCCAAAACCATCACCTGGCAAACTGAATGACTTCATACCCCAAACCATTCAGGCCAAAGGCACAAGGAAAGGAACCATCGTCTCAGTTCAGAGTAACGGCTGTTTTTATGTGAGGCTTTCTGATGCCAGTGATTCACTAGCTACAATGGAAAGTGAAATAAATGAGAATCTTAACCAGTGCAAAATGGTGGCGTCAGAGGATATTAAACAAGGCCTTAACGGCTTAGTTCAGGTGCAGGGTGACAAAAAGTGGCACCGGGCTCTTGTTCAGCAGATAAATGAGGAGAAATATGACGTCTTCCTGGTGGATCATGGGATAACAAAAGAAATTCCAAGTGGCTCACTCCTACAGCAGTGTAGCAGCCTGGCAAAAATCCCCAAACTGGCATTGTTGTGCAAGATGAACAGCCTTGAAATTGGTGCAGCAGAGGAGGCTCAGTGGTGTGAAACTCTTAGATCACTCATAGGCAAAGAAGTGAAGCTAATTTTTGTGTATTATTCTGAAGCTGAAAACCTTTGGATGGTTGACATGGTCATGAATGAAGTGTTCCTCATCCCTCTATACAAAGCCGCACTGCAGCAACATGATAAGCAGATTCCATCACCAGCTGAGAACCAGAATGAGGACTCCGAAAAGCGACATACGATGGCCACGAGTTCTCCTCAGAAACTCATCTTTGCTCCTGTTCATACAGACCAGACATATTCTGGCTTTGCAGCTGCAGTTGCGACTCCCTTTGAGTTCTGTGTTGTCCCTGGAGACTTGCTTCTCATCATGAACAAAGTGTCAGTTATGTTGGAGGAGTTGCCTGAACAGATAGCTCCTCTTCCTGAATCCCATCTCATCACTGGTACCTGCTGCCTGTTGAAATCAGACTCCAGGAATAAGTGGTGCAGAGCTGAAGTTGTCAACGCTGATGCCACAGTGGTTCTAAACCTGGTGGATTACGGACTTCATGAACGCATTCCGTTCAACGAACGCTCCAAGCTGAAGAGGCTTCCAGTGGAGATTTCACACCTCCCAAAGGTGACTTACCCCTGCATCCTGAGAGGGGTGAAGCCTGTGGACACACAGTGGACTGATGAAGCAGTGGTGTATTTTCAGCAGTTGTTGTACCAGAAGACCCTCCAGATCTGTTTTACAGAATTTGTGTCAAACACACACTGGAAGGTGGATGTTGTTGTAGATGGAGTGCATGTTGCCAGGAAGCTGGTGGATGCTGGACACGCTGATTATATAGACGTCATGCTGGGACTCAGGTATGGCTTCGTGTTTAGTACACAATTTAATTTAATATTCAAAACGTTTAAGCACTCTGTGTCTGACACAATCAGGTTCCAGGAGCAGAGTCCGTGTAAAGCTCCCACCCAGAGTCTCAACAGCGAGGAAGAGGAGGCAGCTGATGAAGCAGAAGGGAAGATGTCACACTGGTCCATGTCTGGTCAGTGTAAGAATGATTTCAATTTGATTTTGTTACATATAATTTGTCATATAATATATTAAAACGTCTAGGTTGACTTCAAGAGCTTTCCCAATAAAACAGAACTTTATCAATCCCAAAGGAAATTGTTGTGCCACACAACAAAACAACAAATTACTATATCAATATATTGACTGTCAACCTAAATTTCACACTAAAGAATAATTCTTTAGTGTAAATTCTTTCTCTGTGGCAAATTTGTCCACTGACATGCTAACTACTACCAAAGTCCGTTTAGAGACCAGACTATTTCCTGTGGAGTCACTTCCTGTTTCCGTCACATGTGCTTTTTCATTGCATTTCATTCATGAGCATGAACTGAACATGGGATTCTGAACAATTCTGTGGTCAAATAGTCACCAAAGTAAATATTTTTAGATAAACAGAACATGATAAACCGTTAGCCTGACTGAAAAGCCAAACACCACCTGATGGTTTGTCAATAATCTGGATGAGGCACAGTATGGTGATGTCATCTTGTTTTCTTCTCTAACAGGAGTTCAGATGTGAAGGCACCCTGGTTCCATCAAGGACACACAGAGATCCCCTGAGCCAGCATAAGGGACATGTTCCAATTTTATTATGTGAGTTTGTTTGTGGTTGACTTATTGTACAATGCAGTCTGACTAAGTCTGCAGCACTCTTTGTTTAGAATTGAAATGAGGCAGTTTCATTTTTAGGTTGTGTTTACATTAAGGTAGTTCTCATGGATGCTCAGGGGCCATTTTCTGTGTTCATTTCCAAACAAATTAAGTTAAACGTTAGATGATTGAAACTGCAGTTTTTGTTTCTGATGCCATTTCATGTCGTTAATTTCCAGAGCCTTGGTATCTTGTGAACATTTACATTTTTTTGTGGTGAGATTAATGATTAATTAATCCCCGCTAATCCTTATTTTTTCTCCTACACATTTATTCTGATAGGCTGTGGTTGAGCAGCCATTATTGAGGAACGTGTCCCTTAATGGACCTCTCTGTTTTACCACTAGATGGTGATGTTGTACCAGGACTGTTCTGTGTCTGGTTTTCAGTTTAGATTAGTTTCAGTTTTGGAATAACTCTGGAGAGCATGAAAGATTTTTTCAATTTAAAGTGTCTCACCAGATTCATTATTTTTTTATTGATTACATATTATCAAAAACATAAATAAGGTGGCAGAGGTAATGGTTTCAGTGGATCTTCTTCTCTAATGTATGGATTAGGTGGTTTTCTTTAGGAATAAATCCTGTAGGGCTTTAGACTCAACCTGTTGCATTATTGCAGATATTTCATACACTAAACAGTTGGATAAGGATCTGCAAGAAGAAATGCGATTCAAGGGACCTAAACCACAGTGTGTTATAATGTAGATTTAGTCATAATTAAACAAGGTGAAAATGCTTTTTTTGAGTGGTGTGTATGATGTAGACCTATTCTTTGTGATTTTCACAACACACAAAAACGAGAAAAAGATGTTGTCAGAAGTGGGATTCGAACCCACGCCTCCAGAGGAGACTGCGACCTGAACGCAGCGCCTTAGACCGCTCGGCCATCCTGACCTGTGAAGCTGTGTTTTCACATACTTGTGAGGACTGTGAGCTGTGACAGAGCTGAGTACACACTGAGTTGTCAGAGTGAAGGGATGAGGAGAGTTTAGGCTCTAGGTAGATTTATGCTGACATAAAAACTCAGTTTCTTAACTAAGCATCACGATCATTAAAAAAAAAAAAAAAAAGGCATCATGAGTGGAGCCCTGATACACCATGGCAACAGAGGATGTGATGTGGCTGTGATATCTAACATGTTTAAATACCCTGATAGTTCATGACTCCCTCGCTTACGGCCACACCACCCTGAGAACGCCCGATCTCGTCTGATCTCGGAAGCTAAGCAGGGTTGGGCCTGGTCAGTACTTGGATGGGAGACCGCCTGGGAATACCAGGTGCTGTAAGCTTTTCTCTTTTGACACAAGAGTTCACTGCTGCTCCTGTTTATGCAGGCAGATTTAAATTAAATTAAAACAAAAATAGTAATGTATTTATGATTTTACACAGTGCACTAATATCAGAGTTTTACTCTCCTGTCAGTCATCAGTGCTCTCTCTGAGTATTTAATGTCCATAAAATACATGACAAGAACTCTGAATGAAGTCACAAAGTTTAACCTCATTAACAATAAAGTGACACAAACAGAACCAGATACATGAAGAATACATACAAATAAATTACTGCGTTCATATCTGTCCACATAAACAGGTGAAACAGCGACCTCTGCTGTCTGTAAACAAAAAGCTTACAGCACCTGGTATTCCCAGGCGGTCTCCCATCCAAGTACTGACCAGGCCCGACTCTGCTTAGCTTCCGAGATCAGGCGTGTTTTTTTTTTTTTTTTTTTTTAATTATAAAATTAGTCATAGAAGATATTTACAATAAAGCAGAACAAAATACATGCATGCAACCGTTTCCATCAATGTCCCTGCATCACCCTCATCCCCCTACGTGCTCCCCATTCCACCCGTGCTCTGATGAACTGCTTCAGGGTCAGCGTAAAAAAGTCCCACGTGTTCAAAGTCCGACCCTCTTTCAGCTTGGTGTTCCTTGCAACGTATATGGCGTGCTTTGCAAACTGTCCAACCAGGTTCACTATGGTCGAATTGCTGTACGTCGCAGTGTCACCAAACAAGGGAAAACAAACGCCACTCCCTCTCTTCTCCCCACAGCATGCCTGCTCCATCCCGCAGGAAGTCCCTCAGCCGGCGTAGAAAGGGCGTAAGCCTCGGGCAGTCCAGGAACATATGTTCCAACGTCTCTGCTTCTGCTCCGCACACAGAGCAGCCCCTGGCAAACACCTCCTTATTTATTTGGTGCAGCACCACCCCCGGATGCGTCTTTCTGTGCCTCAAACGGAAATCCGTGTTGTGCACCGCACCCGGGGCGATGCTCTTCTTAAGGGTGGCCCAGATGCGGTCCCCCCGCAGACCCGGGAAGACCCTCTCCCACGCCCGGTCAGCCGCCGGAGCCCTCCGTCTGCCGTTCACGAACATCTGGTAAAGCGCCTTTGTTCTCAGGTCCAGCAGATTGGTTCCCCCCTGTGGTAGAGAGAACTCACACATACCATCAGCAGGCTGCGCCGACTCCCCCTGCCCCTTGGCCAACACTAGCCACCGCCGAGGGATGGAGTCAGCCAGCTTTGCACAGACCCCCATTATGGCCGGTTTCCCGTATTTTACCCCCTCCCCTGCAGGGCGGCCAAGACCCGCCCAACATCAAGACCACCGGCCCGGTCAACCACGTCTCCCACCCTGAGCAGCCCAGCTCGCTCCATCGCTGCACATTCTAACTCCCTCCCTCCCCAGCGGATCTCTGGATTGCTGAAGATGGGCTGCGCTCGTGCCTGTAGGGTGTTAATCACCTTTGCTTCCAGTAGGGGCCTCAGACCAGCCCAGGCTACCACTATTTCTTCTGCCAGAGGCTCGACCACCCCCAGGCCCCCGGGGGAGCGCCTCTGACAGAGACCCCACAGGCCCAGAGGCGGTTCGAGTCGCAGGTCCTGGATCAAGAAAGACCTCCACTTCGGGCCAGAAGCCCCTGGTGTCAGAAGCTTTTTAATCAATTTAACCCGCAAAGCATGTTTCCTGCACCCTACACTGACCAACCTCAGACCGCCTCTGCTCTCCTCCTGGATCATGACGTCAGTAGCCACCTGATTCATCCCCGAGCCCCACAGAAAACCGCCGATGGTCCCACTGATGTCCCTCTCCCTCCGCTGGGAAAGGGGACAGACAGCCAGCACATGGTTCAACAAGGACATAAGCAAGGAGTTCACGATTACAACCTTGCCTTTTATCCCCACCCTCCGCTGTTTCCACATATTAATTATTGTCCGCATTTTCCCCTGCACCCCATCCCAGTTCTTATCTATTGCGCTTTGCTCCCCCTTCCCCATCCAGATCCCCAGTATTTTTATTGTGTCCCCCGCGTCCATGAAGCCCCACCGGTTCACAGTGCGTTCCTCCGTCCCGCATCCCATAAGGAGTGTCTTTGCCGCATTCATCCTCGCCCCCGACGCCGCACAGTACTCCTTCACCCGCCTCACCACCCTATCTACACTATCCTGATCCACCACCGTAATATTCGTGTCATCCGCATATTGGATTATTTTGTAGTGCTGTGAGTCACCCACCCGTACGCCCTGGATGCCCTCGTCAGCATTGACCGCCGCCGCCAGAGGCTCGGTGACCAGGGTGAATAGCATGGCGGACAGCGGGCATCCCTGTCGGATCGACCTTTCCAGAGGAAACCCACCGCTGCACACACCATTCAGTTTCACACAGCTAGTGGCCCCCCTGTACAAAGCCTTAATCCAGTTAATGTACCGAGCTCCGAAACCTAGCTTATCTAGAACTCGCCACAGAAAAGCATGTTCCACCCGGTCAAACGCCTTCTCGAAATCAACACTGAGCAAGAAGCCGCCCGTCGTGCACATATGTCTGGTCAGGCACTTGACCGCCAGGGCAGAGTCGGAGATGTCCCTGCCCGGCACGCCATATGCCTGATCCGGACCCACCACCACTTCTATCACGTGTTTTAGCCTATTTGCCAGCACTTTCGCCAAGACCTTGTAGTCCGTGTTCAACAGGCTGATCGGCCTATAATTCTCCAATTTATGTGCTCCCCCCCTCCTGTAAGGCTTTCAGTGTAGGACCCAAAAGCAGGACATGAGAGGGTGGCGTTTTACGGTGAGTTTTAATATTTACAAGTGGTTACAGAGTTGTTATGCAGATGAGGTGGCGAGGCGCAGGCAACTGGCTGGAGGAGCACAATGAATCCAAAGGTTCGTACCTGAAACAGAGCAGAGAGCACCGTGAGTCTTTCTCAAAATCTTTTCCCAAAAAACGACTGATCAAAGAATTCCTTTCTTAAGAACTGCGGCAAGAGTGTACCACGAAAGGAGACAATCCAGCGTCGAAGATAAGTCACGCTCCAGCTTTAAAGGAGGACCGACAGGAAGTAAGGTGTCATAGATCCGCCTCCAGCCAAGCTCCACTGCGCTCCCACCATGGGAACCGAGCGCCCCCTATGGGAAAAAGGAACAACCAACACCCCAAAAAAAACACAGAACACCAACACCCTCAACAGATACACAACAGTACCCCCCCCTTAACGGACGCCACCGGGCGTCTGGCCAGGCTTCCCAGGAAACCTGGTATAAAAGTCCTTCAATAAATCATTGTCCAGAATGAGGCTGCGGGAAATCCAGGACCGCTCCTCGGGACCATATCCTTCCCAATCCACCAGATATTGAAATCCACGCCCTCTGCGGCGCACGTCCAGCACCTCCTTGACAGTGTAAGCCGGGTGTCCATCGACCAGTCGGGGGGGAGGTGGGGAGTCAGGAGGTGGGCACAAATCACTGGGGGTGAACGGTTTCAGCAGAGAGACATGGAAGGTGGGATGAATGTGCAGGGAGGAAGGCAGTTTGAGTCTCACCGAGGAGGGATTTATGATCCTTTCGATGGTGTAGGGCCCGATGTAGCGAGGAGCCAGCTTGCGGGAGGAGACCTGGAGAGGGAGGTCACGTGAGGACAGCCAGACTTTCTGGCCCGGTTGGTAGTTGGGTGCCGGCCTACGTAACTTGTTGGCATCCCGCTGGGACCGGGCCGATGACCGAATGAGGGCAGCCCTAACCGTCCGCCAGACTCCGCGACACCTGCGGAGATGGGCGCGCACCGACGGGACAGCCACCTCCTTCTCTTGGCTTGGAAACAATGGGGGTTGAAAGCCGTAGGCAGCCATGAAAGGTGACATCCCTGTGGAGGAATTGGAGAGGGAATTATGTGCATACTCCACCCACACTAGTTGAGAGCTCCATGACGAAGGGTTACGGGCAGCCACACAGCGGAGGGCGGTTTCCAGGCTCTGGTTAGTACGTTCTGTCTGGCCGTTTGACTGGGGATGATAACCGGAGGTTAGACTGACCGATGCACCCAGGGATTTACAAAAGGCGGACCAAACCTGAGATGTGAACTGTGGCCCCCGGTCGGACACAATGTCCAGGGGTAAACCATGAAGGCGAAAAACGTGGTCCGAGAGAAGGCTTGCCGTCTCCAAGGCAGAGGGTAGCTTGGGGAGAGGAATAAAATGTACAGCCTTAGAAAAACGGTCAACGACTGTGAGGATGACGGTGTTACCTTGGGAAACAGGAAGTCCCGAGACAAAGTCCACCGCGATGTGAGACCAGGGTCGGTGAGGGATGGGGAGGGGTTGCAACAAGCCCGCTGGTTGGCGATGACTGGACTTCCCACGAGCACAGACAGAGCAGGCGTTGACATAATCCCGTGTGTCTTCTGTCATGCGGGGCCACCAGAACCGTTGCCGAAGGAGGTAAAGCGTCCTGCGCATGCCAGGGTGGCAGCTGACCTTAGAAGTGTGAGACCACTGGAGCACGGCAGGTCGGAGATCAGTGGGTACAAAGAGCCGACCTTCAGGGCACTCGGCGGGGATCTCCACCTCCTTCAGTGCCTCCTTCACCTTGGATTCAATACTCCATATTGCGGCTCCAACAATGCAGGAAGGGGCTATGATGGGGGGGGTTTCTGTGGGGGACGAGTCCGGGGAAAATTGCCTGGACAGGGCATCAGGTTTAGTGTTCCGAGAGCCAGGGCGATAGGTGAGTGTAAAATCAAAGCGACCGAGAAACAGTGCCCACCTCGCCTGTCGTGGGTTGAGTCTTTTAGCAAAGCGAATGTACTCCAAGTTCTTGTGGTCGGTCCACACCAAAAATGGAACCTCCGCTCCCTCCAGCCAGTGCCGCCACTCCTGCAGCGCCATAACCACGGCCAACAGCTCACGGTTGCCGACGTCGTAGTTCCTCTCTGCTGGGGAGAGTCGGCGAGAGAAGAAAGCACAGGGGTGAACCTTTTGATCAGCCATACTGCGCTGAGAGAGCACGGCTCCTACCCCCACGTCGGACGCGTCCACCTCCACTATGAACTGGACTGAGGGGTCGGGGTGAATCAGAACCGGAGCTGTGGAGAACAAGGTCTTGAGGGTGTCAAAGGCGTGTTGAGCCTTCTGGCTCCAAACAAAGGGCTTGGCCGGGGAAGTGAGACAGGTGAGGGAGGAAGCCACCTTGCTGTAGTTCCTTATGAACCTCCTATAAAAGTTGGCGAAGCCTAAAAACTGCTGCAATTTCCTGCGGGTCTGAGGAACAGGCCAGTTGACCACAGCCTCGATCTTGGCTGGGTCGGGTTGCAGTTGCCCGGCAGCGATGATGAAGCCCAGGAAGCTAATCTTAGGGACGTGAAACTCACACTTCTCTGCCTTCACGAAGAGCTGGTTTTCCAGGAGACGCCGCAGGACCTGCCGCACATGCTGAACGTGATCAGACAGACTCTGGGAAAAGATAAGGATGTCATCCAGATACACAAAAATGTTGTGATTCAGCATGTCACGAAGAATATCATTGATCATGGCCTGAAAAACTGCTGGGGCGTTAGTTAGACCAAACGGCATGACTAGGTATTCAAAATGTCCCAGGTGGGTCTTAAAAGCCGTCTTCCACTCATCTCCCATCCTGATGCGGACCAGATGATAGGCATTCCGGAGATCCAATTTACTGAAGATGGTTGCGTGGTGAAATGGTTCAAATGCTGGGTCAATGAGGGGAAGAGGATATCTATTCTTGACAGTGATCTGGTTTAGACCTCGATAGTCAATACATGGCCTCAATGATTTGTCCTTCTTTTCCACAAAAAAGAAACCAGCGCCAAGAGGGGAGGAGGAGGGTCGGATCAATCCTGCACTGAGGGACTCTTTGATATATTTCTCCATGGCGCCCCTCTCTGGCCGGGAGATGTTATACAGTCTGCTGCCGGGCAGGGATGCCCGGGGAACGAGATCTATGGCACAATCATAGGGGCGATGGGGGGGAAGGGAGGTTGCCTTCTTCTTGCAGAAAACTGGGGCCAGATCATGATACTGAGGAGGGACAGAGGACAGGTCAGGGCTGGGGGCTACAGGAGATGTCGAGGCAGGGGCAGAGGGTAACGCGGAGTGGAGACAGACTGCAGAGCAGCGAGGGCTCCAACTGAGAATGGAGCATGTGGGCCAGTCAATGTGTGGATTATGTAGCTTTAGCCAAGGTAATCCTAACACTAGAGGGTGAATAGGAGATGAAATCACAAACAAAGACAGAGTCTCCCTATGATTACCAGACAAAAGCAATGTCACAGGAACGGTGCGATGGGAGATAGTGGCCAAAATGTGGCCATTCAAAGCATTAACGGATTTCGTTGTTTCTAATTTTTCCACCGACAATCCTAAACTAGAAACCAGTCCTTCATCCAAAAAGCTCTCATCAGCACCGGAATCAATCAAAACCGACAAGGGAAAATTCTGAGAAGGAAAAAGGAGAACACCAGGTAGAGTCAATTGTGAACTTGACTGCACAGGAGAGGATAGGGAGGCTGTTCGGCTCACCAGAGCTCCCTCTACTGGTGGTGAGCCGGAGAGTTTGGGCAGACGGATTTGAAATGGCCAGCGTTTCCACAATACAAACAGAGCTTCTCCTCGTAGCGACGGAGCTTCTCAGCCTGAGACAGCTTAGCTCTGCCCAACTGCATGGGCTCCTCATCCGTAATTACCGGAGAAACATGAGAGGTAGAAACCGGAACTACAGGGCCAGTTCGAGTAAATGGACGATTGCCACCAGCTCCCTGAGGAGTTCCTTTCTCTCGACCCCGTTCCCTAAGACGGTTATCCAACTTAATAGCGGTAGCAACCAACGCATCAAAGGAGGAGCTATCGTCCCTGTGTGAGAGTTCATCCTTAATTCTATCCGAGAGTCCCTTATAAAAAATCCCCCGTAACGCTTGATCCTCCCACCCAGCCTCTGCAGCTAAAATGCGGAAGTCCACCGCAAACTCAGCCACTGATCTAGCCCCCTGGCGGATACTCAGCAAACGTCCCTCTGCCTCGCGACCCTGAACTGGGTGATCAAAAATCTTGCGCATCTCGGTGACAAATAAATCAAAAGAGTGTAACACAGGGGAATTCCCTTTCCACAGAGCCGCTACCCAATCACTAGCCTTGCCCCTCAATAGGTTCACCATATAACAGATTTTAGCATTATCTGAGGTAAACTGAGCTGGCTGCTGACCAAACAGAATCGAACATTGAAAAAGAAAGCGGTTACAAGTCCCTAGATCCCCTGAGTAGGGTTCAGGTGGGGGAACAGGTGGGGGAACAGTTGGCTCACGTGATTGTGTAGATGCCGGGGCTGGAGGTAACGATGGACCAGGTGCCGGTGAGGCCTCCTCGGGGCCTAGCAGACGAGTAGTCAGCTGAGTGAGTTGGGCCTGCATCCTATTGACAGCGTGGGTTAGGCCGCGAATGCTTTCAGCCATTTCCTGAATCTGAGTCTCGTGCCTGCCGATGGTTATGCCCTGGGCACTCAGGGCCTTGGTTATAGGATCAGTGTCCGCTGGGTCCATAGCTGGCTGGATTGTACTGTAAGGCTTTCAGTGTAGGACCCAAAAGCAGGACATGAGAGGGTGGCGTTTTACGGTGAGTTTTAATATTTACAAGTGGTTACAGAGTTGTTATGCAGATGAGGTGGCGAGGCGCAGGCAACTGGCTGGAGGAGCACAATGAATCCAAAGGTTCGTACCTGAAACAGAGCAGAGAGCACCGTGAGTCTTTCTCAAAATCTTTTCCCAAAAAACGACTGATCAAAGAATTCCTTTCTTAAGAACTGCGGCAAGAGTGTACCACGAAAGGAGACAATCCAGCGTCGAAGATAAGTCACGCTCCAGCTTTAAAGGAGGACCGACAGGAAGTAAGGTGTCATAGATCCGCCTCCAGCCAAGCTCCACTGCGCTCCCACCATGGGAACCGAGCGCCCCCTACGGGAAAAAGGAACAACCAACACCCCAAAAAAAACACAGAACACCAACACCCTCAACAGATACACAACACCTCCGCTTGTATACCAACGTTATGACCCCCTTGGAAAAATTCGTAGTCGTCCCTCCTTTTTGTTCTATATCCCTATAGACAGCCAACAGAATAGGGGCTAGTTGGAATTTAAAGATCTTATAGAATTCGCCCGTGAGGCCATCCCATCCAGGGCTTTTGCCTCGGTTCAGCCCCTCAATCGCTACCATAAGCTGTGGCAGGGTGAGGTCCGAATCACAGGCCTCCCTATCCGCTGCATCCAGCGCTCTCTGCAGGAGAGCCACACTACCGTTCAGCTGCTCCGCGTCGATGCCCTGGCTGGTGAACAACTCCCTGTAAAACTCCTGGGCTGCCAGCAGCACCTCCTCCACCTCGCTCACCATTTTGCCCTCCCTATCTTCAACCTCCCTTATATACGCCCGTTGCTGCCGCTGCTTTTCTAGGCCTAAGAAGAACGCCGTTGACTTCTCCCCGTCCACTAAGTATTCCGCCTTGGCTCGAATCGCTGCCGCCCTACACTTGGTCACCGTCAGATTATGCAATTTTGCCAGCGCCACCGACAACAACGTGACATCCCGAGCCGGGTTTTCTCCTATTTTCCGTTGCTCCTGCTTGGCTACCTCCAACAGTTCCCTCTCCTCCTGTTTCGCCTCCCATCTCTTCCTTCTACAGTACCTGATGCACAGCCGCTTGATCCTTTCCTTCACTCCCTCCCACCATCCCTGCAGATCGGCAGTGCCCACCATCTCCTCTCGCACTTCCCCCAAAAAAGCCCCCATTTTCCTCAAAAACACCTCATCCCCCAAAACGCTATTATTTAAAATCCACATACCCCCGTTCCTGCACCTGCCCGCCCCCCATAATTGAACCACCAAAGAGGAATGATCACTCCACCTGTTCTGTACATATGTTACGGCACTTATGCTGGGGACCAGTCCTGCCGACACCAAAGCAAGATCAATTCGCGACTGCTTTAACTCCCCCCTAATGACTTGCCGCCGAGAGTAACCCCTCACCTCCGGGTTAAGCGCCCTCCAGATGTCTGTGAGATTACAAACCGACATCAGGCGGTTCAGCTCCTGCCTGCTGACGTCACCCTTAAGCGGGTTGGTATTCGACGTGTCTTTATCTGTTAAAATAATGTTGAAATCCCCCACCAATACACAATGCCCTGTGACCCACTTGCCGAGCTCCGTTCGAATAAAATCTTTCCTCTCCATTTCGATATTGCTCCCATAGACATTAAGCACCCTCAGCACCCCCCTATTTCCCTTCAGGTCCAATGCGATCAGCCGACCCCCCGCCCCAGCATACACACACGCCACATCGTAAGGGAGGCCCTCTTTGTAGAGGATTGCCGTGCCCGCCTGGCCCGTCTGGCCCGAAACATAAAATACACCCCCCCCCCAATGCTTCTTAACCCCGTCCAGTGTGTCCGCGGCCCAAGCAACTTCCTGAAGACAGAGAACATCTGCACGGACATTATTCAGGATATCTTTCAGCTTGTCTATGACTCTTATCCCCCTTATATTCAAGGATGTGATCGTAAGCACCATGAGGAACAAGTAAATTAAAGTCATCTAATATTCACCGTTATGACTTTTTAATCCTCCGTGGTATCCGCCCCAGTTTACCGTCCTGTGCCCGTTTCCTACCTTGCAGCCTCATACCTATCTCCCTGTCTACATCTGAGTCCGAGGACATCTGCCTGCGCTCCCAGGGGGTGGGGCCAGCTCCGCTCTCCCGTTCTCTCGCCTTGTCGGCCAACAGGGATGCGCTAGAGCGGCTGGCGGGCCTCAGGAAACCGTCATCCGATACCATACTATCGGTTTGGGAGTGGATCTCTGGACCGACATCATCAAGACTGGACCCCAAAGCTACGTCCATCTCCTCGCCGAGCAACCTCCGGGCAAAAGCCATTGCTCCCTCCTCCACTGGTTCCTGCACCCTGTCCCCCACGCTACCCTGCTCGGGCGCGCTCGTCAAGCCGTCTACGGCGGGGACCAGGGCAGGGCCCTCCACTCGAGCCCCCCCTGCCCGCTCGGGAGCAGAGCCCTTTTTTTCGAGCTCCCTCCTCTGCAGGGAGGGTGTCAACACATCCGCTCACCGTCCGCTCTACTCGGGTCTCAGGCCCCAAGGCCCCCACCCCCCTGCGCCCCTCCGTCACTGGAGCATCATCCTGTAATCCCCCCTCCCGAACCACTTCCTCCTCCATATCGGAGCCTCCCTCAACCTCACCATCAGCCTCACTATCGTCCCTACAAATACAACTTTCCATCCTATTGAAACACACCTCACATTTCTGCACCCTCTTATTGCACTCACGCGCATAGTGGCCCTGAACGCCACATCTGTTACAACAGAATTCCGGGCAGTCCCTCACGATGTGCCCTGGCTGTATGCACACCCTACACACCCGAACCTGCCTATCGTGGATCACCCGGAAAAATTCTGGCCCAGCCGCCGTGCTGAATTTTGCGGAGTATGGCAAAGATTGCACCGAATCATTAAATTTTACCTTTACAAACCGCGTCCCATCAGCAACCCTGGTCCCCGGCCACATGCGCCTCTTTATCGGGGACACCGCCGATACCTTCCAGGCCTCCAGTTTCTCCAGGATTTCCTGGTCCATGATATAGGCTGGCAGGCCCAAAAAGGAGACCACCAGCTCATCATTAGCAATTTCCCTCCCCTGCACCAGCGTGTTCCCAATCTTGAATCCATCCAAGAGGCTGCGTTTGCCCGCCTCACTCCCCATTGTCACTTCGTAGCGACTCGATCCAGCGTTCCTACACGCATTGATATTGCCACACATCATCCGCACATAGCGTATGAGCTCCATCGGCGACACAACTTCATCTCCCTTCAGCTCCACTAACACCGTAAGCCCCTTTTCATACTTTACTTCCACCGGTTTCGCTCCCGCCGAGTCCGATCGGCGGCTGTGCTGGCCATCGTCCCCCCCCCTGGCCGCCCTGCTCTCCCCGTGTGACACATCCTCACCTGCCCCGTCGCTCCGCACCTCCCCGTCTGCACGAGCAGGTCCGATCCCCACCCGGTGCTCAGGCTCCCCGACTGCCGCTCGTTGCCCGTCCATTCGCCCGTCTTCGTGATGCTCCATGTCCCTGCTGCCAGCACACCCGGATGTGAACAAAAAACTACTCCCCGCCAGTCCAAAGACTGCGGGGAGCGACAAGAGTCCTACACGACAGCACAGTATCAACAAAAAGCCACAAGACAAACCAAAAACCTCCAAAAAATAATAAGAAAAAGCCGTTCGCTATTCTTCTGTTTCAGAATTCGCGCCCTCAGCTGCTCTCCCTGGCACTTCCGCAAGCGGGCGTGTTCAGAGTAGTGTGGCCGTAAGCGAAGGACCAGACCACAGTCAGGAACTTTATACATGTCAGACATCATCATCTAGGTGAATGTGATAGACAGGTATATGGTTAGGCATCTTAAAAAAAGCACAAACATGTTTTTCTCTGTGTGTTAGTGATGACAAACAGAGTTTCTAATATGATGACAACATAATTAGATAACAATTATACTCAAACATCCACAGTATTTTCAAAATAAAAGCCCCATATAGGCCTGTCACGATAACAGATTTTGCTGGGCGATTAATTGCCAAGAGAAATTATTGCGATAAGTGATAATATTGTTGGTTTGAGACCATGTTCAACTAATATAATGATAACGACATAATGCAAGTACACCCTTTCAAAGATCAATAAACTTTCATTTGTAAAGAACATTTAACACTGGAAAGGCCCCAATCATCATTATTATTATTATTATTATTATTATTAATGATATTAATATTATGAGTAGTGGTAGGCCTATTACCATGGCTTATCTGAGCACAGTCAGTGGAGTTAATTCAAACCAACTAGCACGTCATGAGCAACAGAGCCAACAACACGCACAACATGCACTCTACCTGCTGCTGGGAGTGGGCTCACCTGTACGCACATGTGTTTGTGTGCACACACGTTTGCGTGTGTGTATGCGCATCAGGCCGCTGCAGACAGCTGCAGTGAATTTTAAAAACGCCACCATGTAGACAGAAACACATAGAAACTGATAGCAGAGATGGCACAAGAGGACCGAGCAAGGGAACTAATGGGTGGAGCTGCCGCGAGTGCTGCCAATAAGAAGGCAGAGACCTTCACTCGTACAACGCGGACTCTCTCTGAAGGCACGTTGTGTACATATGCATGTGTAGTCTCGTGGTGAATTGTGTGGAAGTGTTGAACCCGTGTTGTGCAGCTTCACAGCTCTCTGTGTTGCTGTAACGTCCAAGCCCTGCAGCGCTGTGACGCACCGTGGCGACGCAGACAGCGAGCTGACTGTGGTCTGCTCAGAACATCCCGTAAACGTTACACAATGAGTTAAAAAATAAGAACTACCTGTTGGTTTGACACATTTTAAGACAGAAGCCGCGGGCCATATAAAGTCCGACGGCCGGATTTGCACACTTTATATGCTACGACGCACCGGAGTGACGCCTTTTCACTCTTTGGCAGGGAAGGAGAGAGAGAGAGAGAGAGAGAGAGAGAGGGGAAAACAACCGTGCAAATGTAATTTATCGCAGCCAAAAAACTTATCGAGCCCGTTTAATTTATCGTGCAATTAATTGATTTATTGTTTATCGCGACAGGCCTAGCCCCACATTAACTAAAGTACATTACTGAGAAAATCTGCAGTGACTTGGACTTTAACAAGTCCCAGATGTCAAACAGGGTTAACTTGACCGAAGCACCTAATTTATCACCTTTACTTTCAAACTCCGATGTACTTCAACACACAGATTAGCATTTTCTACTCTGTAATTATATTTGTGTCACCTTATGTTTTTATACTTTTAAAATATTGTTTTTTTTGTACATCTACAAGCATCACAATCATTAAAAAAAAAGGCATCATCAGTGGAGCCCTGATACACCATGGCAACAGAGGATGTGATGTGGCTGTGATATCTAACATGTTTAAATACCCTGATAGTTCATGACTCCCTCGCTTACGGCCACACCACCCTGAGAACGCCCGATCTCGTCTGATCTCGGAAGCTAAGCAGGGTCGGGCCTGGTCAGTACTTGGATGGGAGACCGCCTGGGAATACCAGGTGCTGTAAGCTTTTCTCTTTTGACACAAGAGTTCACTGCTGCTCCTGTTTATGCAGGCAGATTTAAATTAAATTAAAACAAAAATAGTAATGTATTTATGTAGAGAAGATTGAAGCAAGGCGTCTGGACTTGTAGAGTTTTCTAGAAGACGTTTCGCTGCTCATCCAAGCAGCTTCATCAGTTCTAACTGTTTGGTGGGGAAACATGGTTTATATGTGGTTACAGACCTATGTGGGTGGGTCTGGGTAAAACTTAAAAAAACTTACAAACAATAGCACTAAATGTTTCCATACTTACCTGTGATGTTCTGGCTGACTGGGCCAGGTGTGTCTAACGACTGGCTAACGACTATGAAACTGCCGGAGGGGGACTGATTGACAGCCCTTTGTTCTTACTGTGAGTATGTGCAAACTTCCTGGGAATGGATGGAATCACTGCATTGTATGTGGTAGAAAGATGATGTCTGAGGCCACCACCTCTGTTAAGGGAAGGTTTTTCCAGCTTAACATAGATGGCTTCCTTGACTCCTCTTTCATACCACCTTTCCTCCCTGTCTAAAATGTGAACGTTGTTGTCCTCAAAGGAGTGTCCTTTGTCTTTGAGGTGGAGGTGAACAGCTGAGTCTTGTCCTGAGGTGGTGGCTCTCCTGTGCTGAGCCATTCTTCTGTGGAGTGGTTGTTTAGTTTCTCCAATGTACAGATCAGAGCATTCCTCACTGCACTGGACTGCATATATCACATTGCTGTGTTTCTCCCTGGGAATCTTATCCTTCGGGTGAACCAGTCTCTGTCTCAGTGTTGTCATAGGTTTGAAATGGACCGGGATGTCATGGTTGTTGAAGATCCTGCGGAGTTTCTCTGATACTCCTGACACATATGGAATGGAGATGTTCTTTCTCCGCCTGGTGTTGTCCTTCTTCTTGTTGTTGGGGGGTCTTGTTTTTGTGGCTTTGATGAGTGCCCACTTCGGGTAGCCACATGTTTGCAGGGCCTTCCTGATGTGATGTTGCTCCTTCTTCTTCCCCTCTGAGCTGGTGGGTACAGTTTGTGCTCTGTGCTGCAGGGTCCTGATGACTCCCAGTTTGTGTTCCAGTGGGTGGTGTGAATCAAACAACAGGTACTGGTCCGTGTGTGTGGGTTTCCTGTACACTTCCACATTGAGGCTCCTGTCCTCCTCAATATGTACTGTGCAGTCCAAGAAGGCCAGATTGTTGTCCTTGGTGTCCTCGCGAGTGAACTTGATGTTGTTATCCACTGCGTTGATGTGTTCTGTGAACCGTTCCACTTCGTTGGTCTTGATTTTGACCCAGGTGTCATCCACATATCTGAACCAGTGGGTGGGGGTGGTTCCAGGATAGGAACTCAGGGCTCTTCTCTCCACTTCTTCCATGTAGAGGTTGGCCACAATAGGAGACACAGGTGATCCCATCGCACAGCCGTGCTTCTGTCTGTAAAAGTTCCCATTGTACTGGAAATAAGTGGTGGTCAGGCAGAGGTCCAGCAGGTCACAGATGTGGTCTGGCGTTAGGTTGGTTCTCTCCTTGAGTGTGCTGTCTTGTGTGAGGCACATCCTTACCATCTCTGTGGCTTCTGATGTAGGGATGCAGGTGAACAAGGAGGTGACATCAAATGAGACCATGGTGTCATCTGGGTCCATTTGGATCTTCTCCACCTTGTTCACAAAGTCCTGCGAGTTGTGAATGTGATGTGGTGTGTCACCTACCAGTGGTGTCAGGAGTTCAGCCAAGTGCTTAGCCACGTTGTATGTGACTGAGTTTGTGCTGCTGACGATGGGTCTGAGGGGGACTCCTTCCTTGTGTATCTTGGGGAGTCCATACAGGCGTGGAGTGGCTTCCCCAGGATACAGTCGAAAATAGAGCTTGCGGTTGATGATTTGGTCCTTCTCCAGTTTTTGTAGGTAGCTGACTAGTTTCTTCTTGTAGTTTCCGGTGGGGTCCCTCTTCAGTGTCTCATATGTGGCTGTGCCACTGAGGAGTTCTGTCACTTTGGCGTGGTAGTCCTGTGTGTTGAGCACCACTGTGCATCTTCCTTTGTCTGCTGATAAGATGGTAATGTCCCGGTCCTTTTGTAGTGCAATCAGGGCCTTCCTTTCATCACTGGAGAGGTTGGATGGTGGTGCTTTAGCAGTGGAGAGTGTGGCTGTGACCTTCAAGCGGAGTTGCTCAGCTTCTGTGTCTGTCAGGTTGTTGTTCTTGATGGCTGACTCTGTGGCTGTGATGAGGTCCACCACTGGAATCTGCTCTGGCGAGATGGCAAAGTTGAGTCCTTTGGCCAACACGTCTTTTTCCGGCTGGCTCAGTTGTCTGTCTGAAAGGTTCTTTACCCATTTGTCCTGGGTGTCCTGCTGTGGCAGTGAGTGGTCCTCCCTCCTCCATGTGTGAAGGTTAGCTGCATTTTTAACAGAGAAAACAGTTTTCAATTTATGGAATTTGCGTTTTTGTCGTTCCTTACCCCTGGTGTGCTGTGCCGTCTGGACTTTTTCAGTCAGTTTAATGACTTCATCCATGACTTCGCTGGGTAGGAGGGTGGCAAGCTGTGATCTTGTCTGCTCCGTGGTGACCATGAGAGTGTCTATGGTGAAGTTGATCTGTCTGATCCTTTCGTTGAGGAGTTGGTTCTGGGCTTTCTGCAGGATGGTGTCTGCTCTGTGGCCCTTGACAGTGGATCCGAGACGTAGGCTGTTCGGGGTTAACTTTTCCTGTCTGCATCTCAGGCTGAAGCGTAGGTGGTTCCTGTAGTCTGCCAGTTTCCTAGAGGACATGAAAAGACCTCTGAGCAGACAAGATCACAGCTTGCCACCCTCCTACCCAGCGAAGTCATGGATGAAGTCATTAAACTGACTGAAAAAGTCCAGACGGCACAGCACACCAGGGGTAAGGAACGACAAAAACGCAAATTCCATAAATTGAAAACTGTTTTCTCTGTTAAAAATGAAGCTAACCTTCACACATGGAGGAGGGAGGACCACTCACTGCCACAGCAGGACACCCAGGACAAATGGGTAAAGAACCTTTCAGACAGACAACTGAGCCAGCCGGAAAAAGACGTGTTGGCCAAAGGACTCAACTTTGCCATCTCGCCAGAGCAGATTCCAGTGGTGGACCTCATCACAGCCACAGAGTCAGCCATCAAGAACAACAACCTGACAGACACAGAAGCTGAGCAACTCCGCTTGAAGGTCACAGCCACACTCTCCACTGCTAAAGCACCACCATCCAACCTCTCCAGTGATGAAAGGAAGGCCCTGATTGCACTACAAAAGGACCGGGACATTACCATCTTATCAGCAGACAAAGGAAGATGCACAGTGGTGCTCAACACACAGGACTACCACGCCAAAGTGACAGAACTCCTCAGTGGCACAGCCACATATGAGACACTGAAGAGGGACCCCACCGGAAACTACAAGAAGAAACTAGTCAGCTACCTACAAAAACTGGAGAAGGACCAAATCATCAACCGCAAGCTCTATTTTCGACTGTATCCTGGGGAAGCCACTCCACGCCTGTATGGACTCCCCAAGATACACAAGGAAGGAGTCCCCCTCAGACCCATCGTCAGCAGCACAAACTCAGTCACATACAACGTGGCTAAGCACTTGGCTGAACTCCTGACACCACTGGTAGGTGACACACCACATCACATTCACAACTCGCAGGACTTTGTGAACAAGGTGGAGAAGATCCAAATGGACCCAGATGACACCATGGTCTCATTTGATGTCACCTCCTTGTTCACCTGCATCCCTACATCAGAAGCCACAGAGATGGTAAGGATGTGCCTCACACAAGACAGCACACTCAAGGAGAGAACCAACCTAACGCCAGACCACATCTGTGACCTGCTGGACCTCTGCCTGACCACCACTTATTTCCAGTACAATGGGAACTTTTACAGACAGAAGCACGGCTGTGCGATGGGATCACCTGTGTCTCCTATTGTGGCCAACCTCTACATGGAAGAAGTGGAGAGAAGAGCCCTGAGTTCCTATCCTGGAACCACCCCCACCCACTGGTTCAGATATGTGGATGACACCTGGGTCAAAATCAAGACCAATGAAGTGGAATGGTTCACAGAACACATCAACGCAGTGGATAACAACATCAAGTTCACTCGCGAGGACACCAAGGACAACAATCTGGCCTTCTTGGACTGCACAGTACATATTGAGGAGGACAGGAGCCTCAATGTGGAAGTGTACAGGAAACCCACACACACGGACCAGTACCTGTTGTTTGATTCACACCACCCACTGGAACACAAACTGGGAGTCATCAGGACCCTGCAGCACAGAGCACAAACTGTACCCACCAGCTCAGAGGGGAAGAAGAAGGAGCAACATCACATCAGGAAGGCCCTGCAAACATGTGGCTACCCGAAGTGGGCACTCATCAAAGCCACAAAAACAAGACCCCCCAACAACAAGAAGAAGGACAACACCAGGCGGAGAAAGAACATCTCCATTCCATATGTGTCAGGAGTATCAGAGAAACTCCGCAGGATCTTCAACAACCATGACATCCCGGTCCATTTCAAACCTATGACAACACTGAGACAGAGACTGGTTCACCCGAAGGATAAGATTCCCAGGGAGAAACACAGCAATGTGATATATGCAGTCCAGTGCAGTGAGGAATGCTCTGATCTGTACATTGGAGAAACTAAACAACCACTCCACAGAAGAATGGCTCAGCACAGGAGAGCCACCACCTCAGGACAAGACTCAGCTGTTCACCTCCACCTCAAAGACAAAGGACACTCCTTTGAGGACAACAACGTTCACATTTTAGACAGGGAGGAAAGGTGGTATGAAAGAGGAGTCAAGGAAGCCATCTATGTTAAGCTGGAAAAACCTTCCCTTAACAGAGGTGGTGGCCTCAGACATCATCTTTCTACCACATACAATGCAGTGATTCCATCCATTCCCAGGAAGTTTGCACATACTCACAGTAAGAACAAAGGGCTGTCAATCAGTCCCCCTCCGGCAGTTTCATAGTCGTTAGCCAGTCGTTAGACACACCTGGCCCAGTCAGCCAGAACATCACAGGTAAGTATGGAAACATTTAGTGCTATTGTTTGTAAGTTTTTTTAAGTTTTACCCAGACCCACCCACATAGGTCTGTAACCACATATAAACCATGTTTCCCCACCAAACAGTTAGAACTGATGAAGCTGCTTGGATGAGCAGCGAAACGTCTTCTAGAAAACTCTACAAGTCCAGACGCCTTGCTTCAATCTTCTCTACGTATGATGACCTGGATGACTGAGAATCTTCATCAACATAATGTATTTATGATTTTACACAGTGCACTAATATCAGAGTTTTACTCTCCTGTCAGTCATCAGTGCTCTCTCTGAGTATTTAATGTCCATAAAATACATGACAAGAACTCTGAATGAAGTCACAAAGTTTAACCTCATTAACAATAAAGTGACACAAACAGAACCAGATACATGAAGAATACATACAAATAAATTACTGCATTCATATCTGTCCACATAAACAGGTGAAACAGCGACCTCTGCTGTCTGTAAGTAAAACTGCAACAAAAAGCTTACAGCACCTGGTATTCCCAGGCGGTCTCCCATCCAAGTACTGACCAGGCCCGACTCTGCTTAGCTTCCGAGATCAGACGAGATCGGGCGTGTTCAGAGTAGTGTGGCCGTAAGCGAAGGACCAGACCACAGTCAGGAACTTTATACATGTCAGACATCATCATCTAGGTGAATGTGATAGACAGGTATATGGTTAGGCATCTTAAAAAAAGCACAAACGTTTCTAATATGTTGACAACATAATTAGATAACAATTATACTCAAATATCCACAGTATTTTCAAAATAAAAGTCCCAAATTAATGAATTAAACTAGAAAATCTACAGTGACTTGGACTGTCAAACCAGGTCCCAGATGTTAAACAGGGATAACACCTTATGTTTTTATACTTTTAAAATACTGATTTTTTTCCTACATCTCAACCAATAGAAATTTGTAAATCTCTACAAGATCATTTAAAAAAATTGCACGAAAAATGAGTTATTTTCCATCAAACTAAAGTTAGGTGGCTATAACAAAATATAATCATGCATTTCTTGATGTAAGGGTTTCATTTTTGAGGAAAAATAGCCATCCTGACCTGTAAAGCTGTGTTTTCACATACTTGTGAGGACTGTGTGCTGTGACAGAGCTGAGTACACACTGAGTTGTCGGAGTGAAGGGATGAGGAGAGTTTAGGCTCTAGGTAGATTTATGCTGACATAAAAACTCAGTTTCTTAACTAAGCATCACGATCATTTAAAAAAAGGCATCATCAGTGGAGCCCTGATACACCATGGCAACAGAGCATGTGATGTGGCTGTGATATCTAACATGTTTAAATACCCTGATAGTTCATGACTCCCTCGCTTACGGCCACACCACCCTGAGAACGCCCGATCTCGTCTGATCTCGGAAGCTAAGCAGGGTCGGGCCTGGTCAGTACTTGGATGGGAGACCGCCTGGGAATACCAGGTGCTGTAAGCTTTTCTCTGTTGACACAAGAGTTCACTGCTGCTCCTGTTTATGCAGACAGATTTACATTAAAACACTAATAGTAATGTATTTGTAATTTTCCACAGTGCACTAATATCAGAGTTTTACTCTCCTGTCAGTCATCAGTGCTCTCTCTGAGTATTTAATGTCCATAAAATACATGACAAGAACTCTGAATGAAGTCACAAAGTTTGACCTCTTTAACAATAAAGTGACACAAACAGAACCAGATACATGAAGAATACATACAAATAAATTACTGCATTCATATCTGTCCACATAAACAGGTGAAACAGCGACCTCTGCTGTCTGTAAGTAAAACTGCAACAAAAAGCTTACAGCACCTGGTATTCCCAGGCGGTCTCCCATCCAAGTACTGACCAGGCCCGACTCTGCTTAGCTTCCGAGATCAGACGAGATCGGGCGTGTTCAGAGTAGTGTGGCCGTAAGCGAAGGACCAGACCACAGTCAGGAACTTTATACATGTCAGACATCATCATCTAGGTGAATGTGATAGACAGGTATATGGTTAGGCATCTTAAAAAAAGCACAATCGTTTCTAATATGTTGACAACATAATTAGATAACAATTATACTCAAATATCCACAGTATTTTCAAAATAAAAGTCCCAAATTAATGAATTAAATTAGAAAATCTACAGTGACTTGGACTGTCAAACCAGGTCCCAGATGTTAAACAGGGATAACACCTTTATGTTTTTATACTTTTAAAATATTTTTTTTTCCTACATCTCAACCAATAGAAATTTGTAAATCTCTACAAGATCATTTACAAAGACCTTCTGAAAAAGTGGAAACCCCCTCCAAGCAGTCTAGACGCTTCTACGGCGTACTGCTGCCCTCTACTGTTTCCATGAAATGATTATGATAGACATCGATATTAATATATTAAATTATATCATAAAATAAACATAAATACATCACAGAATGAGAAAAAGACACGTAAAAAGAAGCTGTGACACAAAAATATACATACCTTTATGTGTGTATATTTTAAGAAATAATTGGGCATAAATTAACTCAGATATTCACTCTATTGATGATTTAATAGCACGTTTAAAAGTCCTGATAGTTGTGCACTCCTTCGCTTACGGCCACACTACTCTGAACACGCCCGCTTGCGGAAGTGCCAGGGAGAGCAGCTGAGGGCGCGAATTCTGAAACAGAACAATAGCGAGCGGCTTTTTCTTATTATTTTTTGGAGGTTTTTGGGTTGTCTTGTGGCTTTTTGTTGATACTGTGCTGTCGTGTAGGACTTTTGTCGCTCCCCGCAGTCTTTTGACTGGCGGGGAGTAGTTTTTTGTTCACGTCCGGGTGTGCTGGCAGCAGGGACATGGAGCATCACGAAGACGGGCGAATGGACGGGCAACGAGCGGCAGTCGGGGAGCCTGAGCACCGGGTGGGGATCGGACCTGCTCGTGCAGACGGGGAGGTGCGGAGCGACGGGGCAGGTGAGGATGTGTCACACGGGGGGAGCAGGGCGGCCAGGGGGGGGGACGATGGCCAGCACAGCCGCCGATCGGACTCGGCGGGAGCGAAACCGGTGGAAGTAAAGTATGAGAAGGGGCTTACGGTGTTAGTGGAGCTGAAGGGAGATGAAGTTGTGTCGCCGATAGAGCTCATACGCTATGTGCGGATGATGTGTGGCAATATCAATGCGTGTAGGAATGCTGGATCGAGTCGCTACGAAGTGACAATGGGGAGTGAGGCGGGCAAACGCAGCCTCTTGGATGGATTCAAGATTGGGAACACGCTGGTGCAGGGGAGGGAAATTGCTAATGATGAGCTGGTGGTCTCCTTTTTGGGCCTGCCAGCCTATATCATGGACCAGGAAATCCTGGAGAAACTGGAGGCCTGGAAGGTATCGGCGGTGTCCCCGATAAAGAGGCGCATGTGGCCGGGGACCAGGGTTGCTGATGGGACGCGGTTTGTAAAGGTGAAGTTTAATGATTCGGTGCAATCTTTGCCATACTCCGCAAAATTCAGCACGGCGGCTGGGCCAGAATTTTTCCGGGTGATCCACGATAGGCAGGTTCGGGTGTGTAGGGTGTGCATACAGCCAGGGCACATCGTGAGGGACTGCCCGGAATTCTGTTGTAACAGATGTGGCGTTCAGGGCCACTATGCGCGTGAGTGCAATAAGAGGGTGCAGAAATGTGAGGTGTGTCTCAATAGGATGGAAAGTTGTATTTGTAGGGACGATAGTGAGGCTGATGGTGAGGTTGAGGGAGGCTCCGATATGGAGGAGGAAGTGGTTCGGGAGGGGGGATTACGGGACGATGCTCCAGTGGCGGAGGGGCGCAGGGGGGTGGGGGCCTTGGGGCCTGAGACCCGAGTAGAGCGGACGGTGAGCGGATGTGTTGACACCCTCCCTGCGGAGGAGGGAGCTCGAAAAAAGGGCTCTGCTCCCGAGCGGGCAGGGGGGGCTCGAGTGGAGGGCCCTGCCCTGGTCCCCGCCGTAGACGGCTTGACGAGCGCGCCCGAGCAGGGTAGCGTGGGGGACAGGGTGCAGGAACCAGCGGAGGAGGGAGCAATGGCTTTTGCCCGGAGGTTGCTCGGCGAGGAGATGGACGTAGCTTTGGGGTCCAGTCTTGATGATGTCGGTCCAGAGATCCACTCCCAAACCGATAGTATGGTATCGGATGACGGTTTCCAGAGGCCCGCCAGCCGCTCTAGCGCATCCCTGTTGGCCGACAAGGCGAGAGAACGGGAGAGCGGAGCTGGCCCCACCCCCTGGGAGCGCAGGCAGATGTCCTCGGACTCAGATGTAGACAGAGAGATAGGTATGAGGCTGCAAGGTAGGAAACGGGCACAGGACGGTAAATTGGGGCGGATACCACGGAGGATTAAAAAGTCATAGCGGTGAGTATTAGATGACTTTAATTTACTTGTTCCTCATGGTGCTTACGATCACATCCTTGAATATAAGGGGGATAAGAGTCATAGACAAGCTGAAAGATATCCTGAATAATGTCCGTGCAGATGTTCTCTGTCTTCAGGAAGTTGCTTGGGCCGCGGACACACTGGACGGGGTTAAGAAGCATTGGGGGGGGGGTGTATTTTATGTTTCGGGCCAGACGGGCCAGGCGGGCACGGCAATCCTCTACAAAGAGGGCCTCCCTTACGATGTGGCGTGTGTGTATGCTGGGGCGGGGGGTCGGCTGATCGCATTGGACCTGAAGGGAAATAGGGGGGTGCTGAGGGTGCTTAATGTCTATGGGAGCAATATCGAAATGGAGAGGAAAGATTTTATTCGAACGGAGCTCGGCAAGTGGGTCACAGGGCATTGTGTATTGGTGGGGGATTTTAACATTATTTTAACAGATAAAGACACGTCGAATACCAACCCGCTTAAGGGTGACGTCAGCAGGCAGGAGCTGAACCGCCTGATGTCGGGTTGTAATCTCACAGACATCTGGAGGGCGCTTAACCCGGAGGTGAGGGGTTACTCTCGGCGACAAGTCGTTAGGGGGGAGTTAAAGCAGTCGCGAATTGATCTTGCTTTGGTGTCGGCAGGACTGGTCCCCAGCATAAGTGCCGTAACATATGTACAGAACAGGTGGAGTGATCATTCCTCTTTGGTGGTTCAATTATGGGGGGCGGGCAGGTGCAGGAACGGGGGTATGTGGATTTTAAATAATAGCGTTTTGGGGGATGAGGTGTTTTTGAGGAAAATGGGGGCTTTTTTGGGGGAAGTGCGAGAGGAGATGGTGGGCACTGCCGATCTGCAGGGATGGTGGGAGGGAGTGAAGGAAAGGATCAAGTGGCTGTGCATCAGGTACTGTAGAAGGAAGAGATGGGAGGCGAAACAGGAGGAGAGGGAACTGTTGGAGGTAGCCAAGCAGGAGCAACGGAAAATAGGAGAAAACCCGGCTCGGGATGTCACGTTATTGTCGGTGGCGCTGGCAAAATTGCATAATCTGACGGTGACCAAGTGTAGGGCGGCAGCGATTCGAGCCAAGGCGGAATACTTAGTGGACGGGGAGAAGTCAACGGCGTTCTTCTTAGGCCTAGAAAAGCAGCGGCAGCAACGGGCGTATATAAGGGAGGTTGAAGATAGGGAGGGCAAAATGGTGAGCGAGGTGGAGGAGGTGCTGCTGGCAGCCCAGGAGTTTTACAGGGAGTTGTTCACCAGCCAGGGCATCGACGCGGAGCAGCTGAACGGTAGTGTGGCTCTCCTGCAGAGAGCGCTGGATGCAGCGGATAGGGAGGCCTGTGATTCGGACCTCACCCTGCCACAGCTTATGGTAGCGATCGAGGGGCTGAACCGAGGCAAAAGCCCTGGATGGGATGGCCTCACGGGCGAATTCTATAAGACCTTTAAACTCCAACTAGCCCCTATTCTGTTGGCTGTCTATAGGGATATAGAACAAAAAGGAGGGACGACTACGAATTTTTCCAAGGGGGTCATAACGTTGGTATACAAGCGGAGGGGGGGAGCACATAAATTGGAGAATTATAGGCCGATCAGCCTGTTAAACACGGACTACAAGGTCTTGGCGAAAGTGCTGGCAAATAGGCTAAAACACGTGATAGAAGTGGTGGTGGGTCCGGATCAGGCATATGGCGTGCCGGGCAGGGACATCTCCGACTCTGCCCTGGCGGTCAAGTGCCTGACCAGACATATGTGCACGACGGGCGGCTTCTTGCTCAGTGTTGATTTCGAGAAGGCGTTTGACCGGGTGGAACATGCTTTTCTGTGGCGAGTCCTAGATAAGCTAGGTTTCGGAGCTCGGTACATTAACTGGATTAAGGCTTTGTACAGGGGGGCCACTAGCTGTGTGAAACTGAATGGTGTGTGCAGCGGTGGGTTTCCTCTGGAAAGGTCGATCCGACAGGGATGCCCGCTGTCCGCCATGCTATTCACCCTGGTCACCGAGCCTCTGGCGGCGGCGGTCAATGCTGACGAGGGCATCCAGGGCATACGGGTGGGTGACTCACAGCATTACAAAATAATCCAATATGCGGATGACACGAATATTACGGTGGTGGATCAGGATAGTGTAGATAGGGTGGTGAGGCGGGTGAAGGAGTACTGTGCGGCGTCGGGGGCGAGGATGAATGCGGCAAAGACACTCCTTATGGGATGCGGGACGGAGGAACGCACTGTGAACCGGTGGGGCTTCATGGACGCGGGGGACACAATAAAAATACTGGGGATCTGGATGGGGAAGGGGGAGCAAAGCGCAATAGATAAGAACTGGGATGGGGTGCAGGGGAAAATGCGGACAATAATTAATATGTGGAAACAGCGGAGGGTGGGGATAAAAGGCAAGGTTGTAATTGTGAACTCCTTGCTTATGTCCTTGTTGAACCATGTGCTGGCTGTCTGTCCCCTTTCCCAGCGGAGGGAGAGGGACATCAGTGGGACCATCGGCGGTTTTCTGTGGGGCTCGGGGATGAATCAGGTGGCTACTGACGTCATGATCCAGGAGGAGAGCAGAGGCGGTCTGAGGTTGGTCAGTGTAGGGTGCAGGAAACATGCTTTGCGGGTTAAATTGATTAAAAAGCTTCTGACACCAGGGGCTTCTGGCCCGAAGTGGAGGTCTTTCTTGATCCAGGACCTGCGACTCGAACCGCCTCTGGGCCTGTGGGGTCTCTGTCAGAGGCGCTCCCCCGGGGGCCTGGGGGTGGTCGAGCCTCTGGCAGAAGAAATAGTGGTAGCCTGGGCTGGTCTGAGGCCCCTACTGGAAGCAAAGGTGATTAACACCCTACAGGCACGAGCGCAGCCCATCTTCAGAAATCCAGAGATCCGCTGGGGAGGGAGGGAGTTAGAATGTGCAGCGATGGAGCGAGCTGGGCTGCTCAGGGTGGGAGACGTGGTTGACCGGGCCGGTGGTCTTGATGTTGGGCGGGTCCTGGCCGCCCTGCAGGGGAGGGGGGTAAAATACGGGAAACCGGCCATAATGGGGGTCTGTGCAAAGCTGGCTGACTCCATCCCTCGGCGGTGGCTAGTGTTGGCCAAGGGGCAGGGGGAGTCGGCGCAGCCTGCTGATGGTATGTGTGAGTTCTCTCTACCACAGGGGGGAACCAATCTGCTGGACCTGAGAACAAAGGCGCTTTACCAGATGTTCGTGAACGGCAGATGGAGGGCTCCGGCGGCTGACCGGGCGTGGGAGAGGGTCTTCCCGGGTCTGCGGGGGGACCGCATCTGGGCCACCCTTAAGAAGAGCATCGCCCCGGGTGCGGTGCACAACACGGATTTCCGTTTGAGGCACAGAAAGACGCATCCGGGGGTGGTGCTGCACCAAATAAATAAGGAGGTGTTTGCCAGGGGCTGCTCTGTGTGCGGAGCAGAAGCAGAGACGTTGGAACATATGTTCCTGGACTGCCCGAGGCTTACGCCCTTTCTACGCCGGCTGAGGGACTTCCTGCGGGATGGAGCAGGCATGCTGTGGGGAGAAGAGAGGGAGTGGCGGTTGTTTCTCTTGTTTGGTGACACTGCGACGTACAGCAATTCGACCATAGTGAACCTGGTTGGACAGTTTGCAAAGCACGCCATATACGTTGCAAGGAACACCAAGCTGAAAGAGGGTCGGACTTTGAACACGTGGGACTTTTTTACGCTGACCCTGAAGCAGTTCATCAGAGCACGGGTGGAATGGGGAGCACGTAGGGGGATGAGGGTGATGCAGGGACACAACGTGTTTCACGTGGAGAATGGAAGGGTGTATTTTACTTTTTGAAGCGTGAGACATTGATGGAAACGGTTGCATGCATGTATTTTGTTCTGCTTTATTGTAAATATCTTCTATGACTAATTTTATAATAAAAAAAAAAAAAAAAAAAAAAAAAACACGCCCGATCTCGTCTGATCTCGGAAGCTAAGCAGAGTCGGGCCTGGTCAGTACTTGGATGGGAGACCGCCTGGGAATACCAGGTGCTGTAAGCTTTTTGTTTCAGCAGCAGGGGGCGCTGCTGCACCTATTCATCCTGGTGATGATCGACAGGCTCAGAACTGTAGTTTTAATAGGTGATAGTTTTACTGTGCATGAAGTGTGGCGTTCTTTGAAAGCATTTTCTTAAATATGTATTATGCTTTTATTTTTTATTTAATATTTTTATATTTTATTTTTATTTTTTTTATTTTTTTTTAACAGAAAAGCCAAGAGTTGGATTTTGCATTTCTAACAGTTCAAATAAAATCTTTAGGGTGTCAACCCCCAGGCGTTGCATTAAATTACCACAGATTCATATTTTTTCTGCTTTTTTCTGCATAAACCTGTTAAACAACTTCAGCCCTGCTCCAAACTACCAAACATTAAATCATTTTGAGGAATTTGACCCTTTAAATGCCAGTTTGATTGCATGATGCGAATAATTAATTTTTAAAAAATTGCACAAAAAGTGCAAAAATGAGTTATTTTCCATAAAACTAAAGTTAGGTGGCTGAAGCATTGTTTTTAAATCTATCATGGATATGTCAAAGATTAGCCAAAATATTGAGCTTGATGCATTATTAGTTTTTGTGTAGCAGCAGTTTTAAATGGTATTTTCCCATTAACTCCCATTATAATACTACATTTTTTAATATCATAGCTATAACAAAATATAATCATGCATTTCTTGATGTAAGAGTTTAATTTTTGAGAAAAATAGTTAAATTTGACATTTTCTACTGTTCACCACTAAAATCAGCCATTAACCCATTATACGCCTATGCATAAAATACTTGTAATTTCCTCACTTTTTTGTTTTATATATTTTAAATTTGAATTACAAAATGTGTCTTTGTTACAAAAAATTGTGCCATATGCACGAACACAGATAAAATGGTGGCCAGGTAAAGAGGCAAAAATGTCAAAAAAGTCCACAATGACGCCCGAGGGTTAAAAGTTCTTGTTGCTTGTAATTTCTCTTTTTAATTTTTCCTTTGTGATTCACATTGTTTTTCTGCTGTTGCTCAGATTTTGTACACTTACACCTCCCAATTAATAATTTGCCCAAAATAAATGGTTCCTATTAACAGAATGTTGTGAAAAACAAAAAATTCTGCACATCTCATCGCAACTAGGGAGCCGGAGTTAACTCACATGTGACCAACAGTGACCTGACAAAAAAATCCTCAAGTTTCTGGTCTGCAGGATTTTTTCAGTTGATCAACAATTCACACAAAGAAATCCACATTTGTTTTATGAGTTATGTGTTTATAGCTGTGCACAGAGACCGGGCTGCAGCTTATTTTTCTTCTTGTAGCCATGATGCTGTTTCCATAGAGGTGCAGGACTTTATGTTCCAATCACAACATCCAGCCCACGCTGACAAACCCATGCAAACGATGTGGGCAACAGTAGAAGCTCTGGTGTGTACAGTCGGGAGGAAACCTGCGTGGTTGCTGGTGAGTGTGATCACGGAGGTAAAACTCACGTTTCCTGCTCCCAGCGCCGAGCCCGACATGTGACTGCACCATGTGCTGGTGTGGAGGCAGACGCACACACCGCCAGGCTGGCTAGCAGGACATTGCAGTGCGTGAGGTCATCATACACATAGGCACATGCTCCACATCGCCATGGAAACAAGCATCTCTGATTCTTTTCTCTTTCTTTCTCTCTCTCTCTCTCCATTTTCTGCCAAGGCCTCCAGGTTTTGGCAAGAAGTGAAAGAAATGTGAAAAAAGAGGAATTCCATTCTAAAAGGAGAGATTTAAAAACAGAGCCACCTACTCTCACAGGATGAATCATGCACCACCGTCCACCCAGAGCCATGCATTACATGCATATGCTGCTTTGTGCATTCGCTAAATATCATAAACAGTGTGTGGAGAAACAGAAACACACACTTTCAGCTCCGAGAGGTTCACAAGGTGACCAAAAGTAAACGGACAGCACCTTCAGCTGCTCTGTTTGTAGAACAAAAAGGATTTTATTCCTGCATCATTCTAAACCTGCAGCTGATGGTTGTTTACTTTATTGATTGATTATCTATGATTAATCAATCAGTGTATTCTGACATTTTATGGACAAACTAGTGTTCTGAAAATGTTCCAAACATCAGTCAAAGGAGACAAGAATCAAGAAGATTCAAATACACACATATGATGGCTGGGCGTCCACATACTTTTGTTCATATACTGTTTTGTTTGTTTGTTTGTTATTAAGTCTCTGTTCTAGGTCACATAAGAATAATCGCATATAGTTATCATCCCTTCCTTTGGGAGGTGTTCCGGGCGGGAGGAGACCCTGGGTGGAGACACGCGGTCGTACCACGGGCCTGAATGGACTCTGGATTGAGCGCGGACAGGTGTGTGTGAACGTATCCAGTTTAGAGAATCTGGATTCAATCCCACTCCAGCTGGACTGACTGTCTCCAGTGTGACTCTCGGCTGGCCTGTGGAGGGTTTATCTTTGGATGTTTGTGCTAAATGACCAAATATCACCTCACATGATGGAAAGAACACCTAAAACAGACTCTTTCAATGCATCATGTGTGGCGTACAGTCTAAGCTTCCAGGATTTCATCATATTGCACATATGTGATTTCAAAAATAAAGCGTTTTACATACAAATTTATGTAAAAACAAAACAAAACAAAAAAACTGAAAATGAGTCACATGTGAGCAGCAGTCACATCTCAAACATTCAGAAAATATTAGGCTGAAAATCCTCTCACTGTTTCCTGGATGTTCTGCTGCTTCTCCTCTGGCTGATACGTGTATCGTTTGGAGCTGGAGCGAGAGCAACCACCTACTGCTCAATGTGACAAAGACAAAGGAGCTGGTGGTGGATCTGAGGAAGACAAAGGCTGCAGCGACCCCTACCAGCATCAAAGGGGTCAGTGTGGAGGTGGTGGAGGAGTACAAATACCTGGGAATGTACACAAACTGGACTAGAGTAGGAATGTGGACACTGTTTAAAGGAAGGGCCAGAGCGGCCTCTACTCTCTGAGGCAGCTGAGGTCCTTCAACATCTGGAGGACGATGCTGAGGATGTCCTCTGAGTCTGTGGAGCCATCATGTATGCTGTTGTCTGCTGGGGCAGCAGTCTGAGGGTGAGGGACATCAACAGACTCAACAGAATCATCAGGAAGGGCGGCCATGTTGTGGGAGAGGACCTGGACTCTCTGACTGAGGTGTGTCAGAGGAGGACGTGGTCCAAAATAAAGACCATACTGGACTGTCCCTCTCACCTGCTCCACACTGTGCTGACCAGCTACAGGAGCTCGTTCAGCAACAGACTCCGACTCCCACGAGTCCCACTTCCCTCTGCGTGTAACTTTTTACATTGTTGTGAAACCTGCTGCGAGCTCTGGTGGATTCAGGAGGAGCAGACGTTTGTTTTCTTGACCTTTCACTTCTCCACTTGCATAATAATAACAGACAGGAGCATCACTGACGGCGAGAGGACAATGCCCCGATGGTTCCTGTGATGAACTCAGAGGTATCCACACTGTACAGATGATTCTCAGAAAGTCCAGAAGCCTCTGCTGCTGCCAGGATTCTCAGAATACCGCACGCTCCGTGACAGGAGAGGTGTGAAGGCAACGATCAGCCTCAGCTGGGCCTGGTGTTTGAACGTCACACATTTACAGTATCTTTAATTAAAAAGGAATAAATATGATAAATTCAGATAAAGAGGCAAAAAAATATCACATCAAAGCAACACTAAGGAAGGTTTCAGCCTCCAAAACCACTCTGATGGTCCATCAGCTCACAATAGAGGGAGCGACACCTCCTCGTCTGCACTGGCACCAGGAAACGTTGGGGTTCGGGTAGGAGCCTAAAAAGGACTACAAAGCTACGTCACATCCGCCTCCTCATTTATCAAAGGATGAGGTAAAAACAGAGCTGGAAGCAAAGTCCATGGCTGAACTGCAGAAGGTACGGGTGATGTCTGAGGAGACGGAGAAAGATGAGGAGGGAGGCCGACTGATGCGGACCTGGTGTTGTTACTGTGGGAAGATGACATCCACGTTAACCTCAGGGTTTTATTTTAGCTCTAACTCCTGCTTTGTCTAACACAACACTAACAATGTTCCACTGTTACACAATGGCTCCTTGTACCAATGTGAGAGTTCCTTTGGGAATTCCAGCATGTGTCAGTTATTGTTGACACACAGTGTAGTTCAGAACAAAAGCCTCCGCCGTGGGAATACCAAGCTTTTATTTTTGAAATCTGCTACGCCTTGTGTCAACAGCGCCACGGCTGGATAACCACAGCCGCCTCTGTGACTTCATCTCTCCTGCTCACAGGGTGAACATCACTTCATCCACCGCCACCGCGCGTCCTCTGGAGACGTCTGCAAGTTCCTGTTGCTTAGTAATAGTCTTCAGTGCCATGATTAAAGTGAGCTTCAAAGCTGTGGATGCGCTCATTACTCACTGCTGGCTGCATAATAAATCCCAGGGAGGAAGCTGACTGAGAGCGCCACCTTTTATAATCACAAGGGTGATGCGGATCAAATTCTTGCTGTACCTGGGGCTCTGCTGGGGGGGGGGGGTCAGGGTCTGGGAGCTTCTTTGCCGACCTTTTCATGGACGTTGTCTACTAGCAGTCAGAAACCTCATTTGGCCGTCTTTCATGTCTCGTCGTCCACAGATTGACTCGCCTTTGATGTGTCTTATGGGCTGACATTAAAGCTGGGCGGCTTTGAAAGGAATTCCATATTAAATGATACATTGAACAACAATCACAGCCATTACACAAGCAGCCTGAGGAGGGGGGGCAGCTGCTGTTACATCACACCTCTGGAGTTCTACTCGCCTGTTTGTTGTTGATCAACCTACACTCAACCTCTGGTGGTTTTGAGCCCTCTTTAGGACCTATGGGGCGCAGACAGGAAGTCAACCCCCATGTGACAAAAAGTTCCTTAGTTGGCCACCAGGAGGATAACGAGTCCCTAAAAATTATTTACCATTTCTGTTCACCTGTCTACATAAAATCCCCTCTTTGGTAGTACTTATAACTTAGAGTGCAGTACCTCAACTGGCCAGTAGAGGCAGTTTCCGATAATGAGTCCTTTCGACTCTTAAAACATATTGTTTTTTGTTTGTTTTTTCTCGAGTCTTCTTTAGGTTAAATCAGAGAAAGGAAGTCAAAGAGAAGTGCCAGACATGTACTTCCCAAAGCAGCCACTAGAGGCCGGCTCTAACGCTGGAGTTTCCTCCACTTTTTTAAGTAAATGTGTCATTTTTGTTGACCGGTCTACACTTTTGTGCTTGTTGGGTCGCACTGCTCTGAGTTATCTTTGGGGCCAAAACGGGAAGCCCATGCTATGTGCCAGAAAGTGCAGTTTCTCAACAGTCCACTAGAGGCTGGCTCTCTGACAACGCATGTAGAAGGTTCCTCAAGAAGCCACTAGATGCTAAGTGGCCAGGCCAATAATTCTGTTTTTGAGGTATAAAAAATATTGCTTCCTGTAGTTGACTCCGTCAGTGAGGACTGACTCACTTTCGGAGGCAGCCTCTAGAGGCTGCAGGGTGAAGTGCCTTCATTTCTAAGGGAGGTTGCTGTTTGGTGCCTCCTCATATTGTGAGCTTCCTCATGCCCAGACATGATATATATGTATATTTTTAAACATTTTCTGGTATATCACTCTTAGTATATCTAACATCATTAATCAGCCACGTCTGGAGGATGATGACATATGGAAGATGGTGTGTCACCTTTGGGAGCTCCGTGTTTACATGGTGCCATCACTGAAGTAATTAACCTCGTCCCAATGTGTCACCCTGGGACTCTACTTCCTGTCACATCCCTACAGAGAGCTTTCACAAGGGCATGTATGCACCACTGCTCCATACGATCATCATGACAGTCATGCAGCTTCACCGCTGAATTAACCGACACTCGGCTCCTTCTTCTCACACAGGAAACAACCCCTGCAGCCTAAAGTACCAGGAGTTGACATTTTGTTTGTTGTTCCCAAATTTAATTTAACTGAGACAGATGCAGTCACATGACCTTAACCCACCAAGATCCATCCATCCATCATCTGAACCCGCTTTGTCCTGCAGTGCAGGGTCACAGGGGGCTGGAGCCTGTCCCTGGACAGGTCGCCACCAAGACCTACTCAGAGAATCATTTGTACCATTTAGAAGAAGTGCTTAAGAAGTGGCAAAAAAACCTCTGAACATACAACCACACACAAACAAAAAGCTCCACCCAAGGCTGTTTACCAAGGTAAGAAATGTCTATTGTTTTTATTACATTCAACAGTACAGTACACTGAAATTGCACATTTTGACCAGATATAGCAGCATTCTGACCCGGCAAATGGACTAATAGGCACAACCAAAACATTTAAATACAAATGCACACATTTCAAATGTGTCGTGGCCGCTCTCCTGACCACGCTCAGCTTCCACAAAAGCTTTTAATTTACATGCAGCCGACCGCGCTGTCCTTTCCCTCCAGTGGCAAGAAAAAGAGGTGAGGTCAAGTCAAGCCTGGCTCATCGTCTCAGGATGAGAAGAAGCTAAAAATAAAACACCCTCACACTCCGTGTACCCATTCAGTGCATTTCACCAGTTATAAAGTGTTTTCATCTACTTTCGCCGTTTTCCTTCACACAGTTTATTTAAAGGCGTCTTTTATCACACTGAACTGACACCGTGGCAGCCCGATAAAAGAGGATCAGAGCAGGTTCAGTCACGGCTGTAGTCCTGGCTCTCTGTGCTTCAAAGCAGGGCTGGATATTGAATTTAAAAGATCTTTGATAGCATGTATTATTGTTGAGCAGTTGAGACCTAATCTAGGCTTCTTGGGTTTAACAACACAGAGAACTTTGGTGCTGAAAAGTAAAAGGATTGGCGTTTGTACCAAGACAACGTCCAGCCCTGCTGCTGCAGCTACAATATACAACCGCTTATCTACAAGTATTAAAAGAAAGAAAGCAACCCTGTATAGCCTGCGTCTTCATATATGATGACTGAGAATCGTCTCAATGGAAAACTGGACTTCCTGTGAGGTTTAGATTCAAGTTCAAGCGAGGATGTAAAAACGTCTGCCAGTTTCAACATTCACACAAACCCTGACTGCTGTTGAAGCTTAGCACAAAATGGTCAGCCTGACATCACCACTCCATTCGAACACTGTGGCAGCCTGGTGCCATAAAGAGTGATAAAGCTGCAGAGAGCCAATCGAATGTGCGGCACGAATCAGAATTATTAACGTCTGCTCTGCCAGCTGTACACCACAGCCGCACCTGTTTACTGCAATGCTACCTTCAGTCTAAACCTGCACGCCTCCAGATGACAGGAACATCATCGTGTAAAATATGTGTTAAACCACGGAGCGATGCTCTCCGCACACATACACGGCGCTCGGCTGTATGCGCCTCTTGGTGTTGCCCGGCAGCTGAGGAAGAAACTTGAAGTACTTGGGCATCAGGTCGAGGCAGGCGTCACGGAACTTTTTGATTCTCCAGTAGTAGATGAGAGGGTTGAGGGCCGACTTGAGGTAGCACAACCACAGGACCCATGTGCTGATCTGAAAAAAGCTGTCTTTGTGGTAGAACCCGTCGCTGAAGGTAGTCACCAGACTGTAGGCAGTGAAGGGCGCCCAGCACACTGTAAACACCGAGAAGAGGATGAGGATGGTGGTGAAGGCACGGGTCTTGAAGCTCATGTCGATGTTCATTTGGAAGGGCCTCTGAAGGCTCAGCAGGCCCAGTTTGCTGGCCTGGCTCAGACAGATGCTGTCCGGGTGGCTGTGGATGCGGATGGCGTTGTGGCGGATGGTGTTCAGGATCCCCATGAATGTGTACAGCATGACCATGAAAGGGATGAAGAAGAAGACCAGCATTAGTATCAACACGTAGGCGTGGTAACCGGGCTGGATGCTGTAGCCAAAAACGCACTGAGGGGCCCTGGGTGGGATCTGTAAGGGAGGGGAGCCGAGAGCCAGAGGGAAGGAGAAAATGAAGGAGAGTCCCCAGGTGACCACGATGAGCAGCTTCGCTCTCTGCGGGCTCAGCTTATCCTGCTTCTGCACGATAATAAGAAAACGATCGATGCTTATTATAAGCAGTATGGCCACGCCTTCCATAACAAAGAACCAAAACAGCATGGCTGAAACTCGGCAGAAAGCGTCCCCGAAAATCCAGGTGGTGGTGACGACGGTCACCAGAGCGAAGGGCATGTTCAGGATGGCCAGCATCATGTCTGCAAACGCCAGGCTCGCCAGGAGAATGTTGATGGCCGAGCGCATGGCGGACCTCTGGTACACCATCAGGCAAACCACCACGTTTCCCGACAGGGCCACGAGCAGGATGACCACCATGACGCAGCAGAAGAAGATCTGCAGGGGCAGGCCGACGCCCCGCACGATCTCCGGGGCCTCCGCCGTCGGTGTGACTGGTTGGGGCGAAGACCTGGAGCCCAGGGAAACGTTCGCCATGGAGACGTCCTCCATCCGCGGCCTCTCGGAGAGGTTCAGCAGCCCCGTAATGAGGCAGCAGAGACTGCCGTTAATGTCCCCTGCCTCTGGGAGGGGAGCAGCGTTGGAGTGAACCATTCTTCCCCAGGGTGAACAGGCATCGTCGCTGGAGAGCTTAACATGATGCCGTGGATGCAGATTGTGTCGCCTCAGCGCAACAAGGCATCGTCTTCATGGAGGTGAGGCCCTACGGCGTGAAGAGAAGCATAATGAGAATTCTTAAAGCGACAAAAAAGATGAATGTTTCTAACATGTTATCAGCAAGTACATAAGGATCTACAGCCAGTCATAGCTGTGACTCAACATGGACTGCATGCACGCAGATCTATACAAAGAAACATATTTGGCACTGGTAGTTTGAAGCAACCAGGAAGTAACGGCAGCTTTAAGCAAATTGTACCGTCCCCCCTTTAACAGATAAACACTCAAAGATGGCGCCTCACTCGGCCGTCACTTCCTGTATTTGTGCATTGATTGATCTTTTTGATGCCAGCATTCTACTTTTCAGACCAACAAATCTCAAGACAATCAGCTTTGTTGAACATTTGTCTGTCTCAGAGACACTCTCACACAAAATGGCTGCTACGGTTAGCAAACTTTGAAGCTAACTTTTATTTTTGTGATGCTCAGTGGCTGCTAGCTGCGTAAATATCTCATTTTAGCAAAAAGAAAATAATAACAACAATAATAAAGGGAGCTGGAGGAAGTGTCTGGTGAGAGGGAAGTCTGGGTGTCCCTGCTTAGACTGCTGCCCCCGCGACCCGGCCCCGGATAAGCGGTGGAAGATAGATGGATGGATGGAATAAAGGGTGCTAACAAGCTTTAGACACATAACATGATATTCTGACATGTCCACAGTGGGACATAAAAATGCCATCTTGTCAGTGTATGGAGCATTTTTGTGCTTAGTGTCGATGTAGAACTTGTCCTGTCACCTTAGCTGCAGAGTTTGTTACCATGGAGACAGAAGCAGAGACTAAGACCCCGTTCACACTGGAGAAATCGATCCGGCTAGAGCGGGATTCGGGCCGTATCTGGATATATCTGGAGAGATTTCAATCCTTCTCTCTGAGGTGGATCTAGCCGGATTGGCTTACATCTGGCTCAGGTCTGAACGCAAATGCAGCTAGCGAATCCGGCTAGTGATGTGATACTTTCGGTTCAAGGGGACAGTGTCCGGGTCGCATACAAAAGCCGAATGTAAACAACCGTCAAACTACGACAGCTTTGCCCTGAGTTTATTTTCGACAGGGCTACAAAGAAAGAAACTGAACGACACAGGACAACATATTAACGTATGTTACGAGGCGCCACCTAGCGGTTTGGAGGACAACAAACAAGCCGGGTTAACCCGGATTGAGCGCAGACACGCGTGTGTGATAGCACAAAAATAGGTCTGAACGTATCCTAAGAACCTGTCTCTCAATGAATATGCTGCTTACTGTCCAGAGTTACTGAAAAACAGTCATCGATATGCTAAGCTAGGCTAACCACATCCTCTGTCTTGAGCGTTCCTGTAAAAAAAAAAAACTGTGTAAATTATTTCTCCCACATGAACTAAAAACTCTCATATGTGTTTGTTTAAAATGTCTCCTAACCAAGCAGCAGCCAGTGTTCAACTGGGGACAAGTCAAACAGTGCAATAAAAAAGCCTTATCGCCAGGATAAACATGGGAGGCTTTTAATTCTGCCCGTCTGTTATACAATACAGAAGCTAAGCAGTAAATGCCAAACATTAAATGTGAGGCAAAAAAACAGTCCATTTGTACAACTTTTAACACAAATGGAGCTTTTTTTTTTAGTCCTGTGTGGGTGTAAACAACACAATTAGAAGCAATTAGTGTGAGCATCGTGCCTGTGGTGTGTGCAGGATAGAGCACAGGTGCTGCTGCTGCTGTGATACCTGGATATGTATCAACAGATAGTGTTGTCATGTCACCAAGACACTCCGGAGACAAAAAGCTGCAGTAAGAAGATAAACAGGGCGGCAGCAGTGAGGCGTCGCTTTATTCATATGGTGATGAGGCGAGTATTGTCTGACACACAGTAACCGCTGCTTCATCACAATGAAGACGCGGTGAATGAAATGAGAATCCAATTTGAATCTTCTGGCCTACTTCTCACTCACATTCGTGGTGTAAAAACGTCGCCCCCTTTGGCTACAGCGCAATGCCGAGCCGAGCGAGCAGGAGGAAGGAGGGTAGAGCCTCCTCTCCTGTGTGTTTTCTGTCCTTCTTTCCTTCTGTCTTTCAGGGGCAGAGTGACCCAGCATGCCACACTAACCTCCTAACAATCAAGCACATTTGAAGCTAAAATGGATGATCTGGTACTCGGTGTTCTGAAAGACAAGGACATGTTCAAGTACTGAAGTGGCAGCACAATAATGCAGCGAAAGACTGTGAGGAGAAAACACCATGAGCACATCAAGAGGGGAAAAACATCCTCGAAATGATCCGTCTGAAATCACTCAGAGGAGATTACATTAGTCCAGGTTCATGGCAACGACGACACCTTCAGTCAGTGAGAAGTGAGTCTGTTGTCCTCAAATAACACAGTTATCACTGTGGAAACATGTGGTCGTTAGTTTTTTGTTGCTGTGTGATAGCGGTAGCTCGTCAATACATACTGTAATATCAGTCCACACCGTTTTTTTTTCAATCTTTTCGATACATTTTTTATTTTTAATCGCAACTTTTTAGATCAAAACTGGGTAAATATTATTCATATTATATAATATATTAACCAATATTTCCAATATACACACAGTATACCGTCAATCCATAGCTGGTTAGCCGCCCTGCAGGGTTAACGAAGAGTTAAAGATTTATTAAATATCGACTACGAACAATCTACAGTGGGGACATCACGTGACTCACTGCGTCACCTCCACAGGTGTATATAGCTGTGAAGCTAGCTCTGCTACATGTGAACTAACAAGTTTCCACAGATAAAGCCGATGTTCTGTTCAGTGTGGCAGAATATTTACTGATAACAGCGTATGTGCAAATGTTACTCATTGATTATGATGTAAATATGACTTAAATCAATGTTTTTGAACCTTTTAAGCTAACAATGACACAAATTAGCTTCTATTAACAATTAAAGAAATATTTTAAATGATGTTTACAACCAATCCACTTTTTTAAGCTATCAGACAAAAGACGAAGAGGATCAATGAATCAAAATCTATAGGAAATATTAAAAATCAATCAATCAATCAATCAATGCAGGAACAGAATCGCTCTTCATCCACACCAGGCCTGCACCTCATCCACATCCAGCTACGGAGCAGTGGAGGCCGAGCCCGGCACAGAGTGGAACAATCTCTGCTGCTAAAGCTCCAACATCCACGGACAGGTCACAGCTCTCAGGTCTGTGAACGCCGGCAGCCGTGAAGCTGTTAGCACGGGCTGCGTCTGACGGTTTACCTGCTTCATTCCTCCACGCTGGAGCTCGAAGCTCAGTCCTCCGGACGGAGCATCTCGGCGCTGCGCCCCCTCCCCGTAAAAGACTCCTGCTCGTCGGTGTGGACACAGACGTGAAGCCGCTGTTTGCCCGGAGGACGCGGATTTTTCTGTGGCTGTGTGTTGGATCAACAGTGCGCCACCCGCCGATTCCTCCACCACCTACACACAGGGAGAAGAAGGGGGATCCGCGTTCGGCGGCTTTGTTTGCGGTGGTCCCGCGCGCTCGGACCGTGTTTCCTGTTTGCTCTTCTTCTTCTTCTTCGTCGGTTTCCTTCATCCAGGTGTGAGCAGCGCGCGGCCCATCCTCCTCCTCCTCTTCCTCCACATCTGTGAAATCTCTCAGCCTCACGGTTTAACAGCGTCCGCTGCGTGTGGAGCCCAGATTATCACAACACCGACACAAACTACTCTCACTGTCCGCCGCCCGCAGCGAGGCGGCGCAAACGAGCGCCACTTCCTGTCTGGACTTTCACAATAATGGTCCCAAACGCTTGTAGCTCAAGGAATGGCAAATGTTAGCTTGAGTTTATCATATTAGCTAGCTGCCAATTACAGTGTAAAATAGGTTTATTTATATACCTAAAATAGGTATATACTTCTAAAAACACACACACACATATATATATATGTTAAACCAAGATTAACATTGGATTAACACACACACATATACAATACAATATATAATATATATATAATAATAATATATATAATTATATTTTATATATATATTCTAAAATAGCTATATAAATACTTTTAAAATAATATATATTTTATATATATATATATATATATATATATATATATATATATATATATATATATATATATATATATATATTTGTGCGTGTGTTAATCCAATGTTAATCTTGGCCTACTTCTCACTACCTTTATATATTATATATATATATATATATATATATATATATATATATATATATATAAACATATATATATATATATATATTTAATATATTATATATATTAAATATATATATATTATATATATATATAATATATATATATATTATATATATATGTCAAGAATTTCCTTCGCGATTATGCAATTTCCCCATTGTGGGACTAATAAAGGTTTCTTAATCTTAATCTTACTCTATATGTGTGTTCAACGCACACACACACACACACATATATATATATACACATATATACATACATATGTGTTATTTTAAACGTAGTTATATACCTATTTTAGTATATATATATATATAATTATTATATATTAATTTCACCAGGACGTTGGTGCATAATCATTTCTTATTATTTACATACTTACATAAAACAGCACCATTATTCTGAAGGCACAGGAACGTCACTTCCGGCAGCGGCCGCGCTGTCTGGGACTAACCTGACGCAGCTTTACATTCAGTGATAACTGACACCCCCAGAAGCCAGTGAAGCATGGCGTGCAGCCCTGTGTCGTCCAATAGGATGGTCAGGTTATTTGAAGGGGCGTGGCTTCTGCAGCAGGAAGTAGCTTCTTTTTTTTTTTTTTTTAGGGCACGTGCAGATAGTGCAGTGGGTGGCGCTGAAGGTGACAAATGGAGGCGTAAGTAAGAACAGGCTGTTGTGTTTTTTTTACTGTGTGGCTGAATTTGAATAAACAAACACTGCAAAACAACAACAAATAAAACTCAAGATAAAATGACTTTTTTTTTATTTGTGCGTATATGCAGCGAACTGGTGCCACGAAAAGATTCACATCAATAAATAGACTTCCTGTGACGCATGCAATCACCCATGATGCTGCCTGCTGCTGTGACAGGTGTCACCAGGTGAAGTGTGCACAACGTAACATAAGGCTTTATCCACATAACCACCTAAGTTATTTAAATATAATGTTAATGCATGGATTTCCTGTCTGCATGTTGATGTGGGGACATTATTATTGAAATTCGTCGTTGCGTTTTTTTATCTGCAGGAGATGTGGCCCATTCACTGTAAACTATGCACATGAAACCTGCAGCGGAGCTGGATTTGGCCTTTTTTCACTGAACCCTGAGTGGAGCTGCACAAACGTATCAGCCTCTAAACGCTAGACGACGATGGATGGAATAGTCCTCCCCTCTGATTTTGCCAACGCAGGCAGCACATATAGGAATAAAAACACACACACACACACACATTAGTCGACAGTTTGACCACCATAGAGGAAGATACCAAGAGCTCCTCCAGAGTGAAGCCCAGTATTTATCTCATGTGAGTGCAATGTAAGGAGGTTTACTCAGATTAAACACATTTACAATGACACTGTCCTTCATCGTGGCATGAAGTGTAAATACTTGAGTACTTGTACTTGAACTGACTATTTATGAATGAGTCCACCAACATGCTGCATCAGTGGTTGGAGAAGCTGCTGTGTGTGTGTTTGACCATCACTGATGCACTTATATCCAACCTGGCAACATGACCTAATCAGAGCCCGTCCACTTCCTGTTTTTGGCTGCGTTTCATCTCAGAGGGCGTCACAAGAGATGATGATGTAATGGACAGATAGAACCCACGTTCATTATCTCGACAGCACCCCCAACAGGAAGTTAAGAGCAGGAAGTTCTCTTGACTGTCAAGATGTAGGACTGGTATCTTAACACACATGCATGAGACTAACCGTTAACCATTTCTTTACACCTTTTAACTCATTAAACTTAAACGGAATATGTATTGTATTCATGTGCAGACGTCCTAAAAGGATTACAGAAATAAACTGCTGTCACTCTCCCAATGCAAATACACTAGAGTATAAATAAATTCCACCTTAGACCTCCGTTCAGCACAGACTCTGGTCCTTAAGAGGCTTTTATCTGCTTGGCAGTCCCGGTCTTTGGAGGTATAATCTCAACCCTGAAGGGAACGAAGAATTCTACCAGAGCTTTTGCGTCTTTTAAATCCAGAGAATACTCCTGTGCGATCTTCTCCGGCGTCCACGTCTGAGGCTGGTGCTGGTGGCTGCCCAGGGCCTTCAGAGCCTCGGCGATGGTCAGTTTGCCTTTGGGGACATCCGTGAGCTCTGCCAGGCCAAACCCTGAAAAACTGTATTTGAGGGGCCGCCGCTCCGTTTCCTTTCCCGCCGTCACCTCCATCGGAGTCTGGAAGGAAAAAACAAACAAACACAGCAGCAGAGTGACACCGTGAGACAACATATGGACACCACAGAGGTCATAAAACAGGAAGTGAAGCAAGAAGAGGAGCAAAGTTAAAAAGTCAGTCCCTTCAAATGAATCACATGATAATTAAGACACTGTGTCCTACTTGGGTGGGCAGCAGGGGCTCAGTGATAGAGCAGGGTTGTCCAATAACCGGAAGGTTGGTGGTTCAATCCCTAGTCACTGTTGTGTGTCCTTGGGCAAGGCACTTTACCCACATAGCCTCCAGTGTACTCACTGTTGCATGGCGCTCTTTGCTGGGCTGCCCATTGTGGGACTAATAAAGGTTTCTTAATTTAATTTATTTATTTCACCACTAGAGGTCACTGAAACGAAGCTTTGAATGAATGAACCCATACTGGGTACACAATTGATAAAGTGGTTCAATTCTGCTTCATTGCTTCATCACTATCTACATGTTAGAGGATGTAATAGAAACAGGAAGTTAATGAGTGATATAAGTTTGTGTATGACGTCACAACATGGCGCCTTAAACTTTCAAACCTTCTTGATCATATGAACTTAAATACTGTGAATAAATTAAATAAATAAATGTTGCTTAGTGAGCATCATCATCATCATCATCATCATCATCTTCACACGCAGACAGAGAGGGACAGGGTCCCGGACTGACCTCTGGTGCTGCTGCTGGATCTTTGGAGTCCACGTACACGGACCTGAGCAGGGTCAGCAGCGGGTCGTTCTTCTGGCTCAACGAGTCCGTCACTGAAACACAGCAGATAAAGCGGTTAACCGGGGAAACCTCCAGAAAGTTCTGAGGCGTAGAGCTTCAGGAGTCAACCTGCCATGACCTCCCATGAATGTTACACGAGTCAGCGAAACTCACCCTCGGCGCCTTCCGCCGCCGGCGGCAGCTTAGCGTCGTGGCGAGGCGCCGCTGACGGCTTCTCCCTGGAGAGCTCTCGGTGGACCCGGCTTTCTAGGTTAAAGTTTCGGAACATACGCACGACCCGTGCGCCCATGCTGTGCGAGTTACACAAACCGCTATCAATAAAGTTCAGTCAAACAATGGACGGCAAGCGAGGAGGTTCTACAGGAGGCGAACACAGGAAGAGGCAGCGACACCGTGTGGTTGGAGGCCGGCGTTTCATAAATAAAATAAAATAAAATAAAATAAAATAAAATAAAATAAAATAAAATAAAATAAAATAAAATAAAATAAAATAAAATAAAATAATAAAATAAAAAATACAGTTAATATGGATAAGAATGTTAATGTATGAGAGTGAAAAAAATCAAAAACATTATTTTAATAACATCAATTTTGTATAGGCCTACTATTATTTTTACTTAAGTAAGGAATAAATACATAAAAAATTACTAGAACAGTAACAAAGTACAAATACTTAGTTACACTCCACCACTGGTGGATGAGCGAGGTGAAGATGCACAAATTGATTCCAAACATGTTGATGAAGATTCTCAGGTCATCATACGTAGAGAAGAATGAAGCAAGGCGTCTGGACTTGTAGAGTTTTCTTGAAGACATTTTGCTGCTCATCCAAGCAGCTTCGTCAGTTCTAACCATTTGGTGGGGAAAGCTGCTTGGATGAGCAGCGAAACGTCTTCAAGAAAACTCTACAAGTCCAGACGCCTTGCTTCAATCTTCTCTACGTGATTCCAAACTTGTGGTTTCTTCTGCTTTTTATTTCAGGCAAAGCTGAAAACTGGAGAGGAGACGCAGAGACACAGAAACACAGAGGTCAGATGCAACAATCACACTAAGACACCACAATCCAGACCACAGAGGCCTCACATTCACTTAACACTGAGTGAGGCAGTCCCACCTAAGGCAGGTGCAGCCATGAGTGCTTGAACCCAAACGCCGCTGTGAGCAGGCACAGTGAGCCACTCTGTGACACTGTGCTGTTGTGTTTTTGTATGGAGGGCATGAGCACTGAGCACTGAACTGTACAAAAAACAAAAACAAACAAACAAAAAGTCTACATGAGAGAGAAGTGTCTCGTGTTTTTGTACGACGTGCCGGAGCATGTGACACGGCTCCATGTGGAAACAGATTCAGCTGATCTGAACAGGCCAGCATGGAAGACTCGCCCACGCGTAAGATCCTAACACAAGGTCAAATTCTCAAAATGAGAAGCACAAGGAGGAGCCAAGAATACATGAAAGCTGCTGCAGTCTGAGAACAGACAGAGAGCCTATGGAGCTGTTGTTTTTGTGCCCTCCTGAAGGAGTGAGTTTATCAGTTATAACTCCTCAGAGGCAGACAGAGAGGAGAGGACGCGGCTCTCCACTGACAAGAAGAGACAATTTGTAAATCGAGTGGATCCTGTGGATATTTTAAATTCCTTTTAAATTTGGCCTCATTTGTGGTTTCTACGTCAGATTACCCCTGGAAGTTATCAGAGGGTATCTTAATACCTTGGCACAGTTTAGATTTCCTGCATTTTTTGATAATAAACTTTTACTTAAATTACAACTACCACTTAAAAATCAACAGTACTTTTCAACAATGTAATTCCGAGATTCAAGGTCCCACGAGCCCAGGGTCTTGCTTTGGGTCTACGCTTAGTGCCAATTTGCCAGCAGCGGCTTTTCCCAATTCTTCGTAACAGCAGGGCAGCTTCCATGCAATTCAGAAGTATGCCTACTACCAATGTCCAATAGATGAATAGATCCTCCACATCTTCCAGGGTCAGAGTCTGTGATGACAAATATAAAAACTTACGGTGTGTGTGTACATATTAAACTGTGAGCCGGCAGATTCACTGTTCACAAAATATACACACAAACACTGAACTGACTTTAAATAGTCTTATGGAAAATGACAGAAAAAAATAATAATCTTAAGATTCAAGTAGCAAACATGCAAATGCTAAATAGGGTCGACAACTTAAAGAAAAAAGTGACTCGTCTGTAATATTTTGATATTTATATACATGTGTAACATATCTGTTGGTCCTGGGGTTTCTAGCTGTAAAAAGCCGCCTTGTTTGCAAGTTTCTTGTCATCGGTTTGGGCCTTGTCCAGGTCAAGTTTGAGTTGCCTGTTGTCCAGGATGACTGCTTTCATTTTTACACTTATTGATCTCTAAGGAATGTTTGAGCTCATCCTGTTGACTCACATGTGACCGTAAACAAGCTGCTGACAGCTGCCAGTAACTGAAAGGCTCCTTCACATCTGGATGGAACAAATGTGTGCAGATTATATGTGGAGTGACACGATGGACAGGGAGAGGGGCGATCATTCCTAACTTTTAGCACAGCTATGCTGCTCTAGGCCTACGCTGTCGGGGGGCACAAACATGATCCTCTGAGTTTCCCCCTCACCCTCTGACCTCTCCTCTACCCTCCTTAGTCTGGCTCATACTGGTAATATCATCTCATAATCTGTATTCACTGTCTTCCTCGTAGTTTTGTGCCTCGCTCTCTCTCTCTCTCTCTCTTTGCAGGTCTCAAGACCTGCATGCTGACCTGCAGTCCGGCCCCTGATCTCTCCTGTGCTCATTGACTTCATCAGCCCCTGCTGCTGATCTTTGCTTTGATCACTATCAAATTACTATTACTACTTATGGACTGACGATATATATAGATATCCATTATATTATAATCACTGTTTCATCTTGCTGTCATGTTTGCTCTGTACTGTATCATGTTTGCTGCATGTTTGCTCCTCTTTCTCTCTCTCCTTCATCCTCTCTGTCCTGTCTCCCTCTTCTTCTCCTCCTCTACCCGGCCGACTGGCAGCAGGAAGGTTCCTCCTTAAGTAGACGGGTCCTGCAGTGAGCACGCTCAGACCCTCATTAGAAACATGTGCTCCGTCTGCAGCTGCAGATGTTTCAGGTGAAAAACAAAGAAAAACTCAAACAGTGAAAATCTGTGTGTCCATATTTATTTTGATCATTTTACATAATGCATTTCAGCAAGTTGTCTTTGAGGACATTTACACATTTAACACCTGCTAACTGAACAGTTATTTTTGCTCCTATATAATATACTGGCTTTCCATAAAGACTTCACGATTCAGTGTGGTCTCCCTACAGCTCCTACTGTAACTATACAATCAAAGAACAGTGATATGAGAATCAAAGAAACAGAAAGATATGCATTCATTTTATAGAAGATTTTCAAAAACATCATTCAGTGTCCCAATACATGATGCTAAGAAAACATACATTAGATTCTGAATGGAAGAAGGGGCTTTGGCTGAGATGGAGAAATAAACACTGCTGGTCCGATACAAGAACATAAATCATTACAAGGACGCTGCTGACGCAGAGTTTCATCCCAAAACAAGGTTAAAGTGACGAAAAGTGCCTGATTATTAACACTGTCTGCAGATTGACACTTTATGTTTGAACCAGATGAAGGCAAATAACACCTAAGTGCCCCTATTTATATACTATATGCTTAAAAAACCTGTCCTAACTAAAGCTGGAAGTTTGGAACTTTAATCAGTGACAGCTGAGCAGGCTGTGAACCATCATGAAGGTCCCACAGAGAGTCACTGGAAATCATTTCCTGAAGTCTGCTCTCACTTTTGTCCCTAAAACACCCACAAAGTACAGACAAGTTCAACTGTACGTGACCAAATATGATGGAAGACCAAAGCATCACACTGTTTCCTGACCCATTTTCTTCTATGGCGCCACCTGCTGCTCATCAGTTTGGACACAGTCTGCATCTGATGAGCTGTCAAACCACCCAACCTCCAACAAGCTGAAACCATCCAGTGAAGTGTTGCATGGATTTAACAAACAAACGTTTCAGAATATGCGTCAGGTCGTCATGCTGCCGGCAGAAAGTGTGTATATACCAGAAATGAAACTTGGTGGTCAGGGTTCAGATGGACCTCTGAGGACCTCTGAGGACCTCCATGACATGTGTTTCCTGTGTGGGTTTTATGCTGTTACATGTGTTTGATCCCAGAATCAGCAGCAAATACATCAGAACAGCTCAGAAAAAACATTCAAAATGCTGAAACATATCCGACAGCACTGAGATAAACAAGGTGGATACTTAAATAAAATACTGGCATGTGTGGTAAAAAGCATAGATCATCTCCAAATAAAGAACATCTGCAATAAAAATGAAAACATCTGCACTGGTTTCCTCACAGCAGAACAAACTCTGATACTCTAAAAACAAGCTGCAGGAGTGAGGTTCGGATCAACAAGCAGTACACTGACGTTTAGCTCATGTAAACTTTGTATCCTAACAACTGGAAGCATCTACAGTGGCTGTGTGTGTGCGCGTGTGTGTGTCTGTTTGCGGCACTGATCGTCACGTTTCCTCCTGAATGTCTGATTGTTCAGATTGTGTGGACTCTTCTACTGCATGTGTGAAAAATATCGCGAACAACGAAGAAAAAACCAGCGTCTAAAACACTCAAATATAAACAGATTTCTTAAAGCTACAGTGCAGATTGTTTGTCGCCCCCTTCTGGCAGTTGAAAGCATTTACACAAACACTGTTGGTGCATCCAGGGGAACTCTGATTGGTCAAAGGGTGGAACACTGGTACTGACTGCAGCTAAGCTAGCCTAGCTTTAGAGATCAAGAGAAATGTGTCAAAACAAGTAGCAGGTTAGCATAAAGCTAACATGTACTCTGGATTATTATCTTAAACACCCCGTTCTGGAGCTAGCAAGCGAGCTAACAGCATTTTTTTCTTCCTCTGAACATAACGTTTTTTTTCTGGAGTGTCAGAAACGTTTCTCAGACACTTCCCAGCTTTTTAATCCGCCCTGCCCCTTGGTGCTGCTCACGCCTCCAGAGTGCCAGGATGTGTCCGCAGACAGCAGATTTGCTTTTTATTTTAAAGGTGGCACTGCAGCTTTAAGAAAAGGCAGGCTGGACAAATATTCAGTTCTACAAACAGCTGTGTGAACAAATCCAAACATGCAACAACAAGCTACAGTGAGGACTTATAATAATAATAATAATAATATCTGCATAAAACTGCATGAAGACTGATCAGAAACCAGCTTATGTGTAATGTCAGAAGGTCTCATTGATTTATAATAAAGGTTTCTATGTCTTAACATAAGAATTAAAGAGGTGAGCAGGCAGCTGGTATCCCTCTCCGTGACTCCTTCTGTGACACCCTACAATAAACATCATGCAAAATAACATTTCTAATGCTTTTGTAAGACTGCTGCAAAACATCATGGTGCAGTCAGCTCTCATTTTCTCACCATGGCTTCATAAGAATAAGTGTGGAGTAGGAATAAGTCTGACTGGGCTGCTCATTGTTGCGGCAGCTGCAGGCCAAGCACTATATAATTAGGCCCTGTTCACACTGGGGAAATCAATCCGGCTAGAGCAGGATTCGGGCCGTATCTGAAAATATCCGGATAGTTTTTTTCTGAGTCTGAACAACGTGAAACCGGATATATCCGGATTGATTTCAATCTACCTCTCGGAGGTGGATCTAGCCGGATTGGCTTAAATCAGGTCTGAACACAAATGCGGCTAGTGACGTGATACTTTCGGTTCTCACTGGGACAGTGTCCAGGGTCACGTACAAAAGCCGTATGTAAGAGCGTGTGTGATAGCGAGATTTGAAAATAGGTCTGAACATATCCAGCTTAAAGGCGATCTGGATTCAATCCCACTCTAGCTGGATTGTTTCTCCAGTGTGAACGCCTGAGTCAGGGCTGCGGAGACTCCGACTCAATCAGGTGCAGCAAAACAACAGAGCGTCTGCACAGACGTCACTTCGCCACCAGACACATCGGCAAAACCAGCATCAACAGCGGTTTGTCGGGGTGTGATTTTAAACATGTCGCCACTCAACAAATGAGACATCCTGTGCATACACTCTGTTGTATTAACACCACATGCTTTAAGATTATTTGGACAAATAATCGGTCGGAGGGAAAAATCAATCCCAAAGAAATCCTCCAGTGTGCAGCCAGCATGGTTATCAGCAGTCAGTCAGTGTGTGTGTGTGCTGCAGGTAACTAAACAAACAGGGAGAGTTACTGTGGAGACATTTCACTGGTCTTTAAACAGGAGTGGCCACAGCTGGGTCACATATTCAGTGAAAGCTCCGTCACATCGGCATCTATTATCTCTGATTTCAGCTCTCACTGAGCCGAAGGGAGCGAGCCACTGAAAGTCTGACTGGGCCGGAGCCTCCGAGCTGTTGTGAGCGGGGTTGACATGTCGTGTATGCTGGTGTGATAGTTTAACATTCCAGCTGTCCGCTCTGGTTGCAGCCGGCCACCTCACGCTTCCTGCCCGCCGGCCTTCCTCTGATCTGCTCGGCTGTCTGTTTGTAACTGTTGTTACCTTGCAAAGAGCAGTCAGTGCGAAAGAAAACTAAACTACAGGATGTCAAACACTTTCAGCATTATGTGAATACATGGAGGACAAAAACTGAATATCTACACGGTGGCAGTGGATGTCAGCTGACTATAAAATCCTTTAAATATTGATATTATGAAATAAATCTGTACAGAAAATAATAATAATAATAATGATGATTAACATTGTCCTGTTGATGTTACTGTGTGGCTCCTGCTAATTGTAATATTAGTAGCAGTGGTGGTGTGTTCAGGTGCAGTCGGAGAGTCGAAAGAATTGTTGAGTTGTCTGTTGCCTGTTAAAAGGGGGTGATTTTTCCACATTATTGTAATGACTACATGTCTAGCGCCCCCTGTGGCCGTGGGACTATAAAGGTGTAAAGGTGGAGCTGATCTTGGTCAACCCAGGATTCAATTTCTGCTAGAATTTTATCTCAGGTTATCTTTGGTCACAATGGCTGTCGTTGAACAACCATAGATACCTCTCTACGAGTCTCCTCTCTACGAGTCTCCTCTCTACGAGTCTCCTCTCTACGAGTCTCCTCCGACGGTGGTCTTTCGTCTGGGACAGCCCGCGGAGTGTACGCCCTGAGTACGTCCCCTGGAGCTCAGGGAAGAGTCGCTGCTTCTCCAAAACAGTGTTTGTACCGGGCTGTAATTGTGTATTTCTGCTATAATGTTGGACATCTGAAGACTCATTTTTAGAGCCAGCCTCAAGTGGCAATTAGAGGAACTACAACTCCTTGGCCTAACCAAGCAGACCTGCAGCACAGTGTGAGCTGAGTGTGTATTTTTTTCTGTATTTTCATGAGACCTCTTCACTGTCAATGTTGTCAGACTGCCTAATTAAAATCCTATTATTGTAGCAGAGATTTACGGAGTTTAGCACCCCAATAAAACCGCGAGGAAACACAAAACAATGAAAATTAAAATCACCCCTTTCTGTGTCTTCATGTGTGAGGACGCTTCTTGTTTCAGTGAGGGACTCAGTAAGTCCTGAACACTGAACACAAAGGTTCAAATGTTCTGTTAAACTAAACTGCAGCTCCTTGATTTTCAAAATAAAACACTGACGATGCAGCTTGAAGTCCTATTCACAGTCATTAATACTGCTTCATGTACATGTGAATTCTAAACATGCAAAACATAAGAGCACAATCATTTCCTAATCCTTCACATCACTGATGCTTATTGCCCAAAATACAACAAATGTCACAGGAGAGGCCCTTTCTCTGCTTTTATAAAATTAGATTTGTTTGTCTGGCTACCATTAGATTCTGAAAATATATCTTTTGGTCAAAAAAGAAGAAAAGAAAAGAAAAGCCTGCAGCTGTTTCCTAATGGCAGCAGAAAGCGCTGCACTCTGTGACATGTGGGTCAGAAAATGGCCGAAAGGAAAGAAGCAGATGATTCACCGAGCCTTACTCTTACCGTAAAGGGGGGTTTGCTTTTCCAAGAGATAACTGGAATGAGATCTAGTTCAGATTCTGTTTTCAAAGGACAGACCCGGAGTAAACTCCCAGCTAAGCCTGTGTGGGTCCTGGGAGTTTGGAACCAGCTCTTCTTCTGCTGATCCTGAGCTGCGATTCTTCGTTAAATTAGCGTACAAACAAGAAGAAGAAGAAGAAGAAATGTTTTCACATCCCTCCTCACCTGTACAGCTGCAGGAAACACCCACTGTCCTCGTCCCTGCTCCGCGCTGGATTGTTTAAAGACGTTTAAATTACAGTTTCTGGAATTGGCACTTGACAAATAAATAAATGTATAAAGGACTGTCAGAAGCTCTTCAGACGGTCTGAGGAAACGTCCCCGTCGTCTGGGCTCACCTGCTTTTTACCTTAAGTTCAAGTGAGCCATGAGTCCAGCAGCAGCAGCAGCAGCAGCAGCTTCGTCTGCAGTGAGGTGGTGTTTCTTTTTGTCGGGATGTGTGTGTTGCTTCCGGTGTGTGTGCACAGGGTGAGTCAGGTACATTGATGTGGGTTTGCTGTTGAGCCGTTGATGTGCGGTTTAGTCCAGCGACAGCAGCGGCTGCATGTTGTCTTCGTCGCTCTTGACTTTGTCCGGTCGCTTCAGGACTCCCGGTTCCACCACCGACTGAGACCTGCAGGAACACACAGAACAGCACAGTGTAACTGTTAAAGGCGCATCACCAGTCAGCTGATGACCAACTTCCTGACAGTGAACGAAACTAAACGCGCTACTGGTTTGTAGTTTATTTTGGTCATGTGGCCTCATTTCAGACACTTTGTCACCACTTGCATGAACTCAATTTGAGATTTTACCCCACATTAAAATCCATACATGACACTATGTTACAGCCTGGAAGCAATTTATGCAAAGTGGCTTGGGGCTGCAAACAAAGTCAAATCTTCTGGGCAGGTCTAGATCGACTCGTCATCCTGCTGCACAAAAAATGGCAGAAAAACTTGTCACAGATGGGAGACATCTGCCTTCTTGGGTTTAAATCTAGAGGACTGTCTGATCGACTGTCCGTCCCCCCACCCTGTGGTTAGTATATTACTGTCTGTCCTTTTGTGCAGAAGGGGATATTATGGGGATTCATTGAATCTGGGAGGATTTTCTTCACCTGACAGGATAAAAATGTTGCATCCAGGAAGGTATGTGTACTTAAAGGTCAGGTAGGAGATTTCATTCTGATGCACTTTTTGTTAAATTAGTGTAACTTCTCTTTACAATCCGATAGAAACCAATTAGTTCAGCCATTTCGCATTAAAACGAAGAATATGAATCATCTGTGGAAGCTATAAAACACTAAAAACATCAGCCAATCCTCCGGGTGGACCCTGCGCGGAGTATTGGCTGGTTGTCACTCTCTTCCTGCTCTGCGTGCACCAGAGAGGTACGTGCATGATGGCCGAAGTCGCAGCTCGTCTTCCATGTGATTGGGAGGCGTGGCTTCGGGGTGAGCTCCGAGAGAAAGGGGCGTGTGTTCACTTGGAACGCTGCAGTCATGCAACATGTGTTTATGTACTTGCAGGCTCTTTGAAATAACACTCAGCTGAGTTTGGTTTCATACACGCGGTCAGATCATCTAGAATGTTGAGGAATGATTCAGTGATGACCGGCAGGCCCGCGGCGCCCCGCAGCTTCTTCCACAGTGTAAATGTCTGTCGGTGAGTCTGCCGATGTCGGCGCTGTGCTGAGATGATTTATAATGTCGCAGTGAATTATGATGCACAGCAGCCTATAGGGGGGGAATGATACAGCACCAAATGTCAAACATACTCAGATGTTTTCTCTGTGTGATGACTCGCTTTAATTGTTTTACTCTTCATCTATAAATTAATCATCTGTTCAGGTCATTGACAGCCAGATTCCTCTGAAATAAGGAAATAAATACAAGATTTAATTAGGATGAAGTCATTAGAGCATGTTCATCCTCATCAGTGGAGCCAGTCATGACAAGAAGAGATACAATCTCCACATTAGCTCTAATATTATCTCGTTTGTTTGCTCTAATTATACAAAGATAATCAGTTTCAGAACACGGTGATGCTCCACTGAACACCGGGAAATGTTTCCCCTTTTTACACTCACATCTGAACACAGACTAAAACTGCAGGAAGTCATTTTTGTGTACATCTTTGCCATGAACTGACCTCTTCATGGTTTTCGGGGACAGGTTTTTCTCCAGGTCTCTCTCCAGGTCTTGCACCGACAGGGTGTAGGACTCCGGACAGTAGTCGGTTTCCTCATCGTAGGCATGGTCCAGCAGCGTTCGAGCCCACGTCCCCATATCGTACGGCGGCATCATCCCGCCGAGCTCTGACGGCAAGATCTCCGGGTGGATGAGCTGGTGGAGGCTGTTCAGGTTGTTACCGTGCATGAAGATCTGGAGGACGTGCAGAGAGTGGACACATCTTAACACCATGTTAACAGAGGCTGATGTGTTGCAATTCAGAAAACCTAGGCGTGATGTCACAACGGGCTGGAGGGGGGGGTTATTCAATTGGTTGCAATATGCAATCCCACCACTAGATGTCACATGTTCTTACAGACTGGTCCTTTAATGTAGCATTAGTTTAGGCTCACCCTCTTCCTGGTCTTGTCTTTGAGGAAGGGTCGGATGACGGTGTACAGAGCATGGATGTACCACGGCTGGTTCACAAAGTGGATGCCTCCAAACCGGGCTGGAAAACTGTCCTGTTGGAAACACAAAACGGCAACAGGTGATCGATGTTTACATCTGTAGAGACCATCAGTGTCATTATGAAATGTTAGGCTAAGGCTAGGCTAGGCTAGGCTAGCTTAGGCTTTAGCTGCATTTTGACTGAAATGAAAAGCAGAGTGTCATCAGCAGAGTGGAAGATATTCACGGGACAGTCAAAGTAAAAGCTCACAATTTAATTCTAGGGCAGATAATTGATCACAATATAATAAACACTATGAAACAAGTACATGTGATGTGTGTAAAACATGTAGAGGAGTTTTCAGTGACAAAAATAAAATGTTTCCCATTGTGATGAACCAAAACCACAAAATGATAAAAATACACATGGCAGCAGATTAACCTCAGATCTTCTTTTCATTTTATTCTGAAAGGCAGAAAGACAGGAAGTAGAAGCTTTAAAGGCTGCAATGACCCCCGGCCTGAGAAACGAACTGACGAATGCAACTGAATGCACAGTCAGTCTTAAGGATGGTGTTTAAGCTGCAGCCAATGAGAAATGGCCTCTGTCTTGTTTCATTAGCCTGTAAACGAGCTCTGATCTCATTGTCAACAGGAAATGGTCCGGTCTGTTTCAGAGCCACCGCGCCGAGGGAGATGAGTCCCTGTTCATACAGGTTACTGTGTGGAGTCTGAGCTTCCTCAGACACTGGACAGTCATTATAATTACACTCCACTCATCCTGTGTGTGTGTGTGTGTGTGTGTGTGATACGTTGGCTGCGGTCCAGCAGTATGGTGAGATTATATTCTGACATAACAGCGCTGGCTGCTGGAATAGGCTGCTGGCAGAGCACGGGACAGACAGAGACGGCATCTGAGGTCAGTCCAGGTTTGTACATTAGGATTTGAGTGATGTGAATCATCATGGCCGCCGGTGTTTTTGCTCTGTTAGCAGGGACGGCAGACTGTACAGTCCAGAGACAGAATGTGGACACGTCCTGTCATGTTTACATGCACACTGCTGAGTGTCCTTTCTAAACCTTAAACTGTCTCTTTCAGTAGCTGCTCGGTGAGGTTTAAGAGGTCTCAGTTTGTGCTCTAAAGCCTCCTTTCATAACACTAAATGTTCTTTTTCACCAGGATAAGAAGCCCTGCTCCATCAGTAATCCCAAAAACACACAGAGGCGTCTGACTGTTCCTGACCCTTTGTTGCGAAATAGCCCCCTGTGGACTGGTGTATGCAGCATCCACACATGTTTCCTGGGCTGGACTTTCATCCAGGTCATGTTAGGGGCACCACACTGAGGATATTTCTGCACCGCTAATACATGGAAACCAGCAGCGGCGTTACACTGAGGTGACAACAGACATTCCCTCTGACAGCTGCCACGACACAGCTTGTTTTAGCACCTAAGGTGTGTGTAGGTCAGCGCTGCCATCTTTATCAGCTTCAGATACAAACATCAGACACGCAGGGCCGTGATGAGCCTGTGAAACTGTGTCAGATGTCGGAGTTCAGAGACGTATTTTGTGGTCGGACCTCCGTCAGATCCCTGTGGACTCCTCTGAGTCCGGCCTGCCCTCTCCTCTGACGGATGATGAAGGAGCCTGCTGCATTATACATGAAACACTGGAAATGGAAAGGAGCTGCAGGGCTGTGCTGCACTGGGGGGACTGGAAGAAGAAAGAGGAAGAGGAGGAGGAGGAGAAACAGGAGCTGCACTCACCCATGAGTATGTGTGAGGCGTTCAAATACAGGTGGAGTGAGAACAATGGAAGGTGAAGGAGCTCCGGAGGGACTGAAGGATGGAAGGACGAAGAAACCCTGACTTCAAAATGTTTTTTTTATTTTTGTTTTCTTATAGATAAAAAGGCTTTCAGCAGCACCAATCCATACGATAAAGAATGGACAGTTAACAGGCAGCTGTAGACTTATTGTTCTGTTAAACTGTGCAGAGAAACCACAGAGCTCCTGCTCACTGTGCTCACTGTTTCATCAAATAAATCAGGAAAATGTTCCAAAACTAGAAAAAAAAAACCAGATCAAATTTCAGCTACAAATTCTAAATTTTCATTCAGGTCATTTCAGCTAAACAACAAACTGATCTAGAAGAAAAATAAATGTGAACGGCTGATTCCTGAAGCAGCCAGTCAAAACCAGACCATGTTTTCTTTGATCTTTGGCTTCTGGGAGGAAAAACGCGTCCGTCGAAACCAAATGAACGAGCGTGTGTGGATTTATTTTTGGGTCTGTGCTCGCGGCCGCTGCTCGGCGTGTCGAGTTACAGACGAAGGCTGAAGAGAATCAAAGGTGACAGAAGACGGAGACGACTCGGTTCACACCAGCAGGACCAAACAGTCCAATCCATCAACACTGATACAGTTTAGATGCTCCATCACCCCCCTCCTCTTCCTCCTCTTCCTCCTGTGGCCTCACAGAGCAGGATAAACACATTAGGAATGATTTTCTCTTCAAAGCTCGGCCTGCTGTGGAAAACAGCTGCGACCTCCGGCTCTGTGACATTAAGCAAAGCAGCAGATTTCCCTTTAAATCTAACCTGCGGCCACAACCTGCAGAATGCAGCATGGAAGCTGCCAATCTTGTCAGTGATGGTCTTTTTTCTGTCTACACTGATTATAGTAATGAGTCACAAACAGCTCCACATAAAGGAGGGAATCTCCTTATTTTTCAGTTGAAATCTGGATTTGGTGCGTTATTTAAAATGCTCATCGGATGGTTAAAAACTAAAACTTTGACAGGTGCCTGCACACAGATCACACTCAGCCATGACAATGCTGCACACCATATCCTCACATGACCTGAACTACATGGCTTAGACCTTTAAAAACAGTGTCTGTGCAGCATATGGCTGAATGTGAACTTACATTTCCTCACATGACCACTGGGGGGCCGCTGTTAGACCAGTTGCAGCAGGGACAGCTGAGAAATGAAGCTGCAGTTCCACAAATGGCCACTAGAGGCTGGCTCTAACGCTGAGTCAATACACATAAAACGGTGTTACAGAAACAACGTGTCATCATCTGGGAATCAGGATAATACTGCAGGCCTGACCACTGTGTGCGTATCTGCTGCCCTCTTGTGGTCGTTGTTGGGGGCGGGATTTGTGTGTTTAATGTCATGAAAGTGTGTTTTGTGTTGTTTGTATGTTGGGTAGTTATTGTTTGTATTATTTTGTAAACACCAAAAAATCGGATTTCACCAAAAAATCCGAATTGAGCATTAAGACCTGCAGTCTGAACGTAGCCTTAGTGACTTGGTCTGTGGCCCACCGCTCAGACCCTGCAGCGTTCACAGAGGAACGCTTCAGAGAGCTACAGGAAGGATCCGGCCTGTGCTGGCATTATGTAACCATCAGGTTAGGTGAATTTTTAACAACTGTAGTGATGTACCTTTCAACAACTGTCAGGGTGAGAGGGAGAATCAGAGTGTGACGAGCAGCCGGTTCACCATGATTTATTCACATTTACATCTCGGGTTATGTGGGAGGTTTCTTCAGCTCTGTGTGCGTCTGTCAAACTGTTTTCTGATCCTTAATCCATCACTGCGAGGTTTCTTTCACTATATAAATAGTAAATTGCTCCTGACGTCGTCATGCTGAACGTCTTCAGTGAAACATTAGCTGCAGCCTCGCTGCCACGAAGCATCGAACATGCCGTGAACATTTGTTGGAGGACTGCTGAGAGCTCTGCAGTCGGCAGGTCGCTCTGATTGGATGTACTTACGGGAGGATTGTGGCCCAGCAGGCTGTCTTCAAAAAGATTCAAACACAGACTGATTGAGGAAGTCTTACTAGTGTTTGTTAGTTTGCAGACACAACAACCACCCAGCTTCTAAGAACAAAGAGCGCACTTTATAAAACCAGCAAGAACAACAGAAGAAGAACCTGAGAGTGGATTCACTGGAGGTGGAAATTAAGTGGTACAACGTGCAGAATGTGGACAGATAACAGTCAGCACTGCTTTCCTGAGATGTCTGTGAAAACTCTAACGATGTTAGCATGCTAACCAGCTAAGTATGAACTGTATCCTTGAGTAACAGCACTAAACGGCAGCAGCACCACCCAGACAGAGAGTATAATCCCCCACCAACCACCCTGCTCGATTAAAGTCTGACTGCCCTTCTTTCAGCTCTTTGATGATGTAGCATCACCTGATGTTGGCAGAGGTGACACCTCAGGCTGAAAACAAACCCCGCCCATTCTGCTCTGCAATGTCGTCTCCCCGAACAATCAACCCGTCAACAATATGTGAATCCAGCCGAGCATGCAGCAGGAGTTAAGGGATACAGAGCCTCATTCCTGACTCATGGTGGTGGCTTCTGTGTTTACATCAACTCAGTGCTAGTTTCTAGTCACGTCTCGCTGGTGGAGGAGCAGATCGACCTTCAGCAGCACATAAAGGTTGCTTCAGGATCTCAGAGCTTTTGGACAGAAACAACAGACAACACAATTGCTCCGTTCAGACTACATGCTCGGTTATAGGAACATCAGGCACTGGTACAGAGCAGGACAACTGTGAACTGCTATTTTTAAATGAAGTTTCTTTACGTTGCCTCCAGTTGTTCAACACGAAGAAGTTCCACGAAGTGTCGGATAAATGTGCATTTGACTAAAGAACTAAAACTGGCACAGCATGCGTCATTTTAGGATTTTAACTTGACCTAAAAAAATCCTGTATTGATGGAGGACTACAGACCGTGGATAGAAACTGAACCTGGCAGAGGAAGCGAGCTCAGATTTCTGCTCATTAGGCGGAGGTGAGTCAGCAGCTGATGCCAGCAACAACAACAACAACAAAACACGGCTGATTTACACACACGCCCTGATGCTGGCAGAGGAATCTAAACAACCATTGTAATGATTCATGTAACCGAATAAAACCATTTAGGCTGTACACACTGATTAGACCCTAAAATCCATCTGAGGTGAAACAGGCGGGAAAAACACGGCACGCATACACACAAACAGAAGCCGGATCAGGCCCGTCTGCGGAAGGGAAGAGCTGCTGGATCCAGAGCGCCAGCGCCCGAGCCGCCCAGTCACAGGCTGCTCATTTATTATTTACTTTATCAAATGGGAGCTGTGACAGCAGCACAGGCAGCATGGAGCCACATGAGGGGAAGCAGATCCACCCACAGTCAGGACTGAGCATGGCTCACAGGTGATGTCAGGGATTATTCTGTGCTAATCCGGTGTTTGCATGAACATCGGTCGGCTTAAAGAACAGGCAGACATAAAGCAGGTAAAAACAATGAAAGGGTTTTTGTTTGTTTAGTTGACTGAATGCTATTTTTGATTTTTCTGTGCATCTTAAAGGTCGGGTAGGAGATTTCATTCTGATGCACTTTTTGTTAAATTAGTGTAACTTCTCTTTACAATCCGATAGCAACCGATTAGTTCGGCAGTTTCGCTTTAAAGCGAAGAATATGAATCATCTGTGGAAGCTATAAAACACTAAAAACATCAGCCAACCCTCCGGGTGGACCCTGCGCAGAGTATTGGCTGGTTGTCACTCTCTTCCTGCTCTGCGCACCAGAGAGGTACGTGCATGATGGCCGAAGTCACAGACCGCAGCTCGTCTTCAGGTGATGCGTGTCCATGTGATTGGGAGGCGTGGCTTCGGGGTGAGCTCCGAGAGAAAGGGGCGTGTGTTTACTTTCCAAATCTGGCTGACTCTCACTGAGTCTCCTACCCTACCTTTAAAGGACCAACAGACATTTGATCGACATCACTGATTAGCCTGAGCAGCCACCCTAATGCTTTGTCTGTTCTGTACAAAGAAAATCAGTCTGGTCTGGGTTCCAGTTGGACTTCCAGGGTTCAGTATCAGCAGACACAGAATAAACTACGTCTGGACGGATTTGGACGGACATACAACAAAGCATGTGATGTAGGCAGAGCAACAACCAGGCTAGCATCAACAAAAAACCTCCAAAGTGAATAGTCATTCATTGGTGGGATTTCAGTAGTCTGGAGAACACTACAGCACAATTTCTACTGTTCACTTTGATTTTGCACCTTGTTTTGGTTCAGTTTGGTTCAAATCGCTGCTAGCTTGTTAGTTAGCCAGTTGCTAACTTGTACCTCTGTTGAACTGGTGGTCAGCGGCTTCATCTGAACACAGAGAGGATCCATAAAAAGTAGAACAACCATACATCTCTGTAAGTCCAGCACACGTTTACATTTACTTCATTCTTATAATTAACAAAGTTCTTAAACCATCTCATCTGTCACCGCATTAGCACTAACAGCCTTAAGTTATATCATATAGTGATGGAAGGCTAAAATTAAATCTTTATAATAATGATCTAACCCAGTTCTATTAGTCTGCTTGTTTGCTTTTTAATTTATTCCACAAATCATAATCAGATTATATAATGTTTGCTTAGGAGGAAAAGCGTCATGTTTAATTTAAGGCACTGTGAGGTTTAAATATTAAACAGAGGTTTGTTTAATCAGGCAGAAATGATGCGGGCCTGAAACAGCTGCTGCAGAACGATCAGAAGAAAACAACACGGAGCTAAGTGCGTGCAGTGAAACAGACGTCTGTGTCAGCCTCCACTTCTGATTCATGACCATAGCCGTCCAGTCCTTAGAGTGGAAACACTGGTTCATGCCACGTCGGAGCGTCCCTTGGCGCTCCGCCGGCAGGCAGCTGATGAGACGAACCCTGACGTATGTCGTCCGCCGCTCTGTGCGTGTCTGAGCTGTGGTCATGCATCTTCTGTGTGCGTCATGCTTTTTCAGTCCTTCTACGACACATCAGGTTGATGAGCTGCTCCGCTGCTGTCAGTACTCATCGGCAGAAGGATGGGTTAACGTGTCCTCCAGTAAAAAAGAGACAGAAGTGAAAGGAAAAAAAGACAGACGGCGTCCAGTCGAGTGCTTCTTTCTCTATTCTGCGTGTTTAAAGTGTAGCCTGGAGTGACGCCATTGTTTCGCTGCTGGCCTGTTCTTTACAGAAGCCACCTTTATGTGAGGACGTCTGAGTGGAGGGGGTGAACCCAGGGTGAATGCTGACTTCCAAAGGATGAGAGCAGGCTCCGTTCAACCTTAGAGTCCACTTCCAGGCTGCTGTGTCTTTTAACCAATCACAGCTCGGCTTTCTGAGGTTATATCAGCGCTAATATCTGTCTATTTTATCACATGAGGTCGAACAAACAGAAATATACAAAAATCTGGATTGATCAGCCAACTGTAAAAAACTGCAGTTCCTACCATGGCCACTTGAGGGCAAGCTCCAAATATGAGCCAGTTCCCATTGACCTAATCATATTATGGCTGGATTAGACACACTGACAGGTGGAAGCTGTCATAGATTGATCACAAGCAGCAACCAGTGGCTCTAAGAAACAAAGCCAACGTGAAGGTGCAGCTCCACAAGTGGCCACTTGGGGCAGGCTACAGAAGTCAGTCAATTCTCACTCAAGCTACATCAGACATATAACAAGTAAACATGCTTATTTGTGCTGAAGAGTTGGATATTTTAACATGGCAGTAAATCAGACTTGCTTTTGGAGCCTCTAGTGGCCACTTGAGGAACTGCAGTGTAATTGATTATGTAAGGTTAGCTATGGGCTATCGAAGCTAGTTGCTAACATTAAATAAAATAAATGTCACTAGTCATTTTTGCATATTTAAGCTAATGTTTGCTGTCGTTTATCAGAGCAGAACACAAAGTTTAATTTCATCACCTTTGTTTCTGTTTTTAACATTAAATTTAAATTTTCATCTAAAACTATTTCAATCAAAAACTAGTTCAGCTTCCTGTGGAACATTTTATCCTACGGGGCATTCTCTTATTTTGAAGGTACCGCAGAGGATTAGGATGTTTTTTTTGTGTCACATAATTCAGAAGTTTATCAAACTCTTCTTTAAACTGGTTCACGGCTGAACGATCCCCGTGCTCCTTCTGCGAGCAGCCATTGGTTTAAGAAGTGTTTGAATAAAAGACTGGGGTCTGTGTTTTCTGCCTCCATTTCCTAATTTGATCTGGAATATTGGCAGAGAGAACACCAGCGATTGGCAGCTTCGTCTTCAAACGCCGCTATCAGCCAAACTGCGCCTGGCTCCTTTTAATTGAAGTGGGAGAGCGTTGGGTCAGATGGCTGCTGTCTTCTTCCATCTGCAGCTCCGAGATAACGCTGTGAATCCACACCGCTGCTGGTGGCAAAGACAAAACCTGGTCAACAGCTTCTTTTGTTTCCTGTTTACAGACTGTAATGATGCGTTATTGACGTTTAACAAATTGCCGTGACTGATAAGCGCAGTAATAAACACTTCATTTAACCACATTTTCCAGCTTAAATTCACTTATGTGTCTTAATTATGCTGCTTCAGATGAAACCAGCTAAATTACATGGTGCTTAGAAGGCTTTTGTCATTCATTATACATGATGATGATGATGATGATGAAGAGGCGCCTGATCTTCCTCTTACGAGTGAAGTGATAGTTTAGCTCTAAGGAACAAAGGGAGCCGCTTCCTGAAAGGATTCAGTGGGTCAATGATCGTCTGATGGGAGCCGGTCTGTGTGTTATATATGGACGCTCATGCAGAAGGAGTCCGCAGAGAGTTCCTAACTGGAGCTACTGTAAATGCTAATGTGCTCTGAATTTCTGCCGATACACTGGCTCCAAAACAATCATGAAAACCAACATAGACACAGGTTTATATAGAATTATAACTCTAAGACTATAATCATCGTTAGCAGGCTAATTATTTGGTTATTATTTGGTAGAGGAGGTGCAGAAAATCAGGCAGCAAATAGATTTTTCAATCTATAATTGATCAAAAGCACAAAGTAGGAAACTCTTAAAGCAGCGAGTCCAGACATTTACCCAGCAGCCCTTGTGTCCTCTTTGTGTCCACTGCTTTCACAGTTTTCGACCTGTTGCCATCAGCAGGGAAACAGAATGAAAGGTGGATGTTTGCTCCCACCTGTGGTGGTGTCTAAGGCCCCGCCCACACGGAGATGAAAGCGGCCAGATCCGCTAAAGTTTTGTATGATTTAGGCGTTTCGTCCACACGGAGCGTTTCAGAGTGCGAAAACGGCAGCTTTTAAAAACGGGTCCCAGGGTGGATAAAAACGCTGATTCCATGTCTCCGTGTGGACGCCCAAAACTCTTTTAACAGCCACGTCTTCTGCTCCTCTGTTAACACAGCGAGCAGCAAGTGGACGATAATTAAGAAGGTTTTAGATCATGAGTTTTGTGTGCGTGTCCTGTGTCTTCTTCTCTGTTTTTGGAGGGCTTCTGTGGTAGCATTACAGCGCCACTCACAGGCCTGGCATGTGTACTACAGCGTTTTCAGTGGTTTGTATGGATCCATGTGGACCATTGACAGTAAAAACTATGGACAGAGCCTCCGTGACGTCACCCGTTTGTTTCTGAAGAGCCGTTTTGAGTATCAGTGGGAGGTTCCGGGACGTTGATGACCGCCGCCATGTTGGCAGCGTCACGTCGACTAAAACTCCGAATATGGACAAAGAGGGGGGGCACGAGCGGGGTTTAGGGGGGCGGGCGATCGTGGAAGCAGGAAACTCACGCTGTGATACGTCAACTGTCTGTCACTCAAGCGGCAACGCCCATAATTAGGCGTAATTTTAAGTCCGAATACAATTGAAACGAGTGAATTGTAAAAAAATTCACCCCCCCTACAATTGACACTAGCAGAGAACCTATCATCTGAGACCAGAGTGGTTTTTTGTACCAGGCTGTAAACATGTTTTTTTTCTGCTGTGAAGTCGGACATTTTAACATGGGAGTATATGGGAAATTACTCGCTTTTGGAGCCAACCCCCAGCTGTTGCGGCGTGAATTACAAGTTTTGACACTTCCGCATGGGCTTCCACTTTGAGCCCCGAAGGTTGCCGCTTGATGTGGACGCACGCATTTACTGAAACGATGCCGTCTTTACGGAGAACATCTTAGAAACGAAAATGACTTCCTCTCTGTGTGGACGGGGCCTAAATAGTGGATGCCATGTGTGATTTTTGGGGGGCGGGACTTTTCACCAAGGTAGAAAGTTTTGGGAAAGATTTAAGGTGATATAAGGGTGTGTTTAAACTCAAACGATGGTCCGTGTTTTAACCTGATCTGTTTTAATGCCTAATATGATTTCAAATAAGTGAGTTATGAACAAATTCCTCCCAGAGACCAAAACAGCTTTCAATACCAGGCTGTGAACATGTGAACAAGACTTTAACATTGGAGTCTATGGGGATTGACTCACTTTTCCAAACCAGCCCCTAGAGGCTGCGGAGTGAACTGCAATTTGTCAGCACCTCTACTGTACATGGGCTTCGTTTCTCAGCTCCAGGGGTGGCTGCTTGGACTTCCTGTGGCGGTTTATTTAAGCACTAAAACTACATTCCACATGCAGTAATTCACACGACCACAGGGGGGCGCACAGCTACATAAACACTAGAATTAAAATGGATATACTGGGGGCTAGCTCTTTACAGTTTCTATATTTAATTTCAGTGTGGACGTGGTGGAACATCACACTATTAATAATGTATCACACACACACACACACACACACACACACACTACGTTTACAGTAAGAGTGTGACACTCAACCAGCTGCCTGGGAGCGTCTCACAAGAAAGAAAACGACTTGAAGAGGCGGAGACAAGTGTGTGTCTGTGTGTGTGTCTGTGCACACAGGAACACTCACAACAAAAGAGAGCCCATCTGGAGGAGAGGGCAAAGAAGATAGCACGGCAGTCCGGCATGTTGCCGTGGCAACGTACTGAGGGTGGGATGAAGCAGGAGGGTGCCGCGGAGGGTGGAGGAAGAAGAAAGAAGAAGAGGAGGAGGAGGAGGAGGAGGAAGGTGGTGGTGGGGGGGGGGGGGTGGATGAAGTACCCTGAAACCTGCAAGTGGCTGCTGGTGGAGCTGATGATGAGGATGATGAGGGTTCTTTATGATTTAAAAGGGAGAGGAAGGTGGGAGGTCAGCAGATGGTTTAATGGCTTCTTCGGGAACTGGTGATCCAGTCTGAGTTCTCTGACTGCTGTCAGTGTATGAAGCCCCTGCTACCATTGTCTCCGCTGAACAATGATGATCGAGTGGCTGAATTGAGAGAGGGGAGGGCGATAAGGGGGAAGGGGAGGATGATGATGCTGAAGAGGGGGGAGGAAACAAAAGTGAAAGGGTTGGGGGGGGGCGCAGCAGGGAGGACCTCTCCAGCAGCGCTCTGTGGGGTGGATGCTCTTTGTTTTAACACTGAGGGCACTTTTTACCCTCACTGCTCGCTGTAATATGTGACTTTATGGAAGCAGCACAGTCATGGCTGCATGGAGAAATGATGGATTCACATGTGAGCAGCAGTCACATGACAAGAATTCAGAGAGTATCTGGCTGATCTGCAGGCTGTAAGCTGAGCAGAGAGGAGACGAGAGGAGCTACCGACAGGAAAATAACACACAAAATAAACGCAGCGCAGCTAACAAACACAACTGGTGCCCGCTGGCACCTGAAGGCAACATTTAGAGGTTCGGCCACAACAAAAACGGTCCCAGCTCCAAAACAACAATCTAAACAACTGATCCCAGAGTCGGTCTGTCGGAGCCAAATCCTGCCGACAGACAGACAGATGCAAGAATTCCACATCATGACCGGGACAGCTTTAAACACACACACAGCTGTGCAGTCCGTTACCCATCAGACGGCTCATTCATTACTGTGAGTGGCGGCTCAGTTGATCTGTGACGCATCACCTGAGCGCAACATGTGAAGCTGTTACAGATGTGTTCGTTCATTTCTTAAATGGTTTTAATCCATTACATAAAGTTCTTTGTGCCTGAAATAATATATATTTCTTTCTTATACATTACTTTAAATCCCTCTTTGCCTTCTTGTTTTGAAGAGAAGAAACCAAAAGAATAAATCTTTAATCCCTCAGTAACGCTGTAATCCTGCAGGATTATGACTGGATGGGTTTGAATCCCGTCATGCACACTCACCGTCTCACCTTCTGTGTTTGCCTGGACTCTAATTTAATCTGTTTTATGAGTGCATAAACTAATGTAACACAACATGTTGTGCGTCTAAGAGGACACAAAGCTTCCTCTGAGGTCATTTTGCTGCTTTCACAACTCACAACAAGCTTCTCTGCCCTTTTCTTCGCTACCACACCGGTGGATCCTGCACTTATTCACGTGACCACAGGAGGGCGCATAGCTACGTAAACTCTGTTCATAACAACCATGAAATAAATACACAATATCTGAAGTCCTAATCTGCCTAGAACGACTTGTCTCGTGTTTCCTTTGTTTCCTGCAGCAGAGCATCATTTGGGAATGACTCTGGGCTCGGCTAATAGCTCCCATCAATAATTCAGGCTCTAATCTGTGTCTGGAGAGCCGTCACAGTCGTGTTATATGTGGACCGGTCACAGTGGTGTGGAGGAGGGTTTATCCAGTCGACAATTAAACTGCATCAACTCGGTGTGCTGGGCTCTTATTTACAGCAACACAGATGTGAACATGTTTATTATCTAACACAACATGGAGACTATCCTGCTGTTAATGTCTGTTTCTCCCATTGATGATTATGAAGCGACAGTCAGGGCTCCTGCACTTCTACGTAATGTGAGCGCCTCCATGTTCTTCAGACTCTTGAATGCATTTAATGAGTGTTTTCTCATGTTGTGAGACTGAGGCTGACCTTTGGCCATTCATGCTTTAATTGAAGGCGCCCTCAGTGCCTCTCTGACTTCACAGCAGTTAGTGATACTTGAGGCCGGTGACCTTTGACCTTTGACCACCAAACTCCAGTCAGTTAGTCTTTGAGTCAATATGAACACAATCTGAGGAGATTTAGGGTCTTTACGACTGCTCCACAGAGGACGAGTCCTCAGTGCTGTGTATCTATTAACTCATCTTTTTTATTTTGTTCGGGTTTTTGTTTGTACAAATACATCAAAGTTTTTATTCTTATATTTCTATATGAAAACTACTGTAAAATCTGCTCGTGTTGAGAGCGACAGGGAGGACAGAGGAGACCTAACCATCAGGTGAAAACAACACAGCTCAAGGTGTGAAGGGAGCCTGAACCTCGGACTGCTGAGTGGAAGCCTTCTAACACTGTGCTGTGGCTGTACTGGTGTCGAGGTCTGCTAGCATAAACGCTACCATGTATGGGTGTATTCTGATTACTATGATAAAAACATATAAAAGGTTTAGTAGCCATTGATTTGTGATTATACAAAGTGTTACGGTTTGGGAACAAAAAGGTGCAAATGAACATTTTGATAAAACGTTTATGAAAAATATGCTTCATATTATGAATATATCTCACATTTAGAGACTTCAGACGTCATCATATGATTATATAATATGGCTCCTTCCATATCTTATTACCGCACAGTTGAAAATTAAAGGAGCTTTTTGCATATTTTGTCATAGCGAGCTGAATTTTCGGACTTCTGTCCTCCTGAACTCCTGGATCTCCTGGACACTCATTAAAGCATAAAATGTGTGCCTTTCAAAGAATAGAGTAAAACTTTAAAAAAGACCAACACACATGATGTTAAGTCAGTGTGAGACTGAAGGACGCTGCTCTGACAGCCTGTGATCCATCAGGCCTGAACACTTCCCTGTGGAAACGCTTCCCCTTAGATTTCACTTTGACTAATGGAGCCCAACACAAATTGGCAGATGATTCACGGGGATGTTGAGAAAGCAATAACAACAACACACACACACACACACAGCAACCAGCAGGCCCCTCTGGCTGGTAACCAGAGGACAGCCGTGCACTCTGCCTGTCAGCCGCTCCTCCTCATCCTCATCTCAGTAATGACATTAAAGGTGTGCTGATGTCTGAGAGGACTGATGAGGAGGAGGAATCCTCAGCTCACAGTTCTCCTCATGTCTCTTTTTACATGAGGAGGAACATCTCTTATTAGAGAAGGCCGGAACTAACACAACGCAAACCGACAAGCAGTGAAAATCACTTCTGTTTGCACCATCTACCTGCCAAACGAACCCTGAACATCCACAGGCAGCAGTGTGTAATCAGAAGGGAAATGTCATTATTCACTTCTTTAAACAAGCTTCGGAGGAACATTCAGAGGAACATTCTGACAGCACAGAGGGCGGAGAAGACGCGGAGGCTTGTTTCACTGCAGCTTTTACATCAAACCAGACAAATATCCAACATCTGGACTTTTCTTTTAGCAACATTTCTCTCACTTTTCTCTCAGATTCAGAGTTTTTTTGATTGAATCTTAGAAATGTGATTTGTTTTCTCAGAACTCTGACTGTTTTCTCAGATTTTTCCCCCATCAGCCCCTCAGATCTGCTCCACTTCCTCCGTCATTTAGACCTCCAACGTTCATCTAATGCTCGTACTCAGATCTGCAAACGTCTTCAACAGATTTCCTCACAAATGGATCCTTACGGAAGCAGCAAAGCTGAACTGACCCTACTTGTGAATAATCCAGATTACAGCTTTTTGTGTCTTCTTACCTGCAGCCCCTCGATGGCCAGCCGCAGCATGCTGGGAGTCAGCTTGGACGCCTGTTTGAAGGTGAAGTTACTCCAGTCGATGATGAGGATGAAGCCGTTGACCTGCAGCTCGGGATCTTCGATCATAGACTCCAGAGACAGCAAGATGGCTCGCAGTATGTCCACAAACGTGTACCTGAGAGGAGGCGAGACGAACACGGACATTTGTACTGTGGTTAATATTTAATGACTCTGTTTAAAGGCACTTTTTAGTGAAAGTGTAAAAACATGATTCAGCTTCAGCTCCTCACAGAGAAGGATCTAATACATGAACTCAGAGGGAATTTAGTGATCGAACAAATGATGGAAATAATTGACATCGAGCATAATGAGACTTGTGTCATTCTCTGTGATGTGGAAAGTGTTTCTAGCAGGGTCGCCTGGTGCTGCTGGTGCTGCAGTTTGCTGCCTCGTCCCTCGTGGGGTTTTATCCAGCTGATGCCTCGGATACTTCACTGTCCCGCTCAGCTGCCGGTTTATTTCCATGTCTCGCTCTGACATCTGATTCTCTACCAGGAAACCTTCAGCCTCCCTCTCTTTTTGAACTCAGTGAAGTGGATATGCATCTGAACTAGTAGAAATGCGGTTTCCTCTTACATCATAATTTTGTTATAGGGAGTGGAGGCTACTTTAGCATTAGCCCTGATAGGAGGCAGATATTCTGTCTGTGGTCAGAGGCAGACATGCAGAGGACAGAAAGGTGAACTGAACTTAAACAGGCCTGATCCCTTATTAAACCTTTGACCTCAGACAGGACACTAAGATGATGTCATAACCATGAATGAAACGACGGCTGGGACATGAAAGGAAGTGCAGCACTTCATGTCATAGGATCATGAAATAACAGCTATGTCCCATGTCCCGGGTCACAGGATGGATCCTCACATGGACCCATTGTTATTACTGTAGCTCTAAACACAGCAGATCACAGCTGAGGCTTCTCCCAGACAATCGATCACCAATGTCCGTGTATGATTAGCCTGATGCTACTAGCCGCACAGCCAGGATCAGAAGTACACATGTGTGAGGTGGAACATGTCACAAGCTGACCACCAGCTCATCCTGCAGCAGTGTGTGTGTGAACTTATCATGTAGACCTGCAAGGTCAGGGGGTTCATCCTCTGGGCACCATGAATATCAGGTCAGGATTTTCATCTGGGGGACAGCGGTGGACAGATGTGACCCTGTGCCAACTAAAATGGCTCTGTGAACCTGTTAGCTTTATGCTAACACCTGACGCTCCCTGCCTGTGGATGTAAATGTCGGTGTCCTCAGTGGAGGAGTCCGGTGGTCAGCTGTGTTTGGTGGTCGACGGTTCGTTTGTGTGAGTCCTTTGGACAAACGGCGTCTCTGTTAACTCTCTTGTGGTAAAAATGGGACTAAATGGGACTCAGGTGTCCACAAAGACCAAATAGGACATATGGACCCTGGCTGTGTGGTGCTGAATGGACAGCTCCACATACATGACGCCTGATGGCACAGCTTCCTCCTCCTCCTCTTCCTCCTCCTCCTCCTCCTCCTCACCTGCTCTGGTCCCAGTTGGCCGCGAACAGGACCAGTATCTTCCTGCCATATCTGTCTAAATTGGAGAGCACGCCGGGAAACCCGTCCTTCAGAGCCTGCTTAATACCCGGGTCTGTGGCTTTCAAGTTCTTGAACATGTCCAGGTTCTGCTGTCTGTACTCAAAGTACTGAGCCAGCAGCCGGAACGCCTCGAAGTGGTTGAATTTCCTCGCGCGGAGGAATCTGAGGATAAACGCGTCGTCTGTCCTGAGGAAGCCGATGTCCGGCCGGGTGATGATCATGTCCCGGACCTCCTGGATGTCCTGGTGTAAAGTCTCCGGGTTTTCCTTCAGCTCCACCTTGGCCTTCTCCAGGGTCTCTGGAGAGAGGCCAGCCTGCAAGTGAGTCATCTTCAGCAACAGCTGCTGCTGTCCCTCCGCGGGGGACCACGCCACACCAGCTTCCAGTGATAGGGCGGAATAAATGGGCAGCAACAGGGTGAAGTGCGCGTTTTCTCGGCGAGGCTGTCTGATCAGTGGCGGACTTCAGATGGAGGCCTGTAATCCACCCTGAACTGGCACGGACGCTGCTGCTGCTGCTGCTGCTGTGATGCTCCCGTTACGCATTATCAACATATGGGCCGCTCACTTTTTTACGCACGGAAACATTTTAATTCCACCTGCAAGAATTCAACTTCACCATCATTGTTTTCCAGCATGAATCAGGTGCTCCGGGCTTCAGGCGTCACATCCAACCTGCTGCTGGTCCGGGCGGCCTGAGCGCAGACAGCCGCCTCCCTCCATGTCAGATCCTCTGCTCCTCTTTCTCTCTCTTTCTGAGGCACAATGACGACGACAGCATCACCGTCTCCCCGGCGTCGCTCGCGGGCGGCCAGGCAATGCGGCACGAGCCTGCAGCACCTGCTATATCATCATCATCATCATCATCAGCCCTCCGCCTTCAGAACGCATCTCCATCCGCCGACCGACCGACCGACCGCCGCCTCTGCTGCTGCTGCTGGTGCTGCCGACGGCTCCGTCACCGTCAGTCGAGGCAGATTTGATTCCGCGTCTGCATCCCAGTCTTAATCCCACCCGCTGCTCACCACCACCACCACCATCATCATCATCATCATCTTCCTCATCACCATGCACAGTCTGGGTGTGAATGTAGAGAAACAGAGGGGGGGCATCCAGCAGCACAGGTGTCCCGCGAGGTTTTGCTCCTGCCTCCAGTTTCTGGGTTTTGGAAAGGGGTGGGGTGGATGAGGCGGGGGGAGGATTACCGTCTCCGCTCCTCCTCCTCCTCCTCCTCCTCCCGCTGTTGCTGCTGCTGCCGTCTGTTCGCAGGGAAAGTGACTGACAACAAGAACCGGTGTTTGCTGTGCTGTGGGGTGGAGACGAAAAGGCAACAGATACAAAAACAGGACGCAGGTCGGAGGAAGATCTGACAGAAAGGTGGAGGGCAGTGAGGGTGGAGGCCTGAGACAAAAAATAGAGGCCTCTAAATCACACTTTCCTGTCTCCTTTAGCTCCATGTTTGAAGGTTTTCAGCTCCTAAATTATTAATCTCATCAATATTCTTTTGAGCAGATCAGAGGTTCTGGAAGACTCTGGAACCCCCCTCAGGTTGGATCTGGGAAAATGTGGCCGCGCTTCTCTCCACATGAGTTCACCTGCTCACTTCCTGCATGGATGAGATCATGATGTTATTTAAAGCCTGATATTGATGACTGATAAAGATGAACACACGTATTAAAAAAAAGTCTGCTGTCATTTCGCTGAAAGAGGAAAAACACACAACTTCACGTTCTTTAAGTGTAAATTTTACACAATCTCCTTTCAGTAATCTAATCTAATCTAATCTAATCTAATCTAATCTAATCTAATCTAATAACCTCTCATTTAAACGCAACTGAAGATTTTTAGGTGTATTTTTTAACTATAAAGTCAACAGCACACTCCACAAACTCCACATGTGTTAATAATGAGGACTAAAGGTTTGAATGTGTAACACAAACCTGCCAACAAACCCTATAAGACTGAACATTTCAAAGCATATTTCAGCTTGAAAGATCCATGTTGGACTTTAAGTGCTTCCTCATGGTCTCTGCTGAAATCATATGTTTTAGGGTCATGAATATTGGAACAATGCCGAGTTTCTTTGGTCTCTGTGAGTGAAGTCCAGACTGTCTGTTTAACAGTGTGTCCTTAGGATCAGGATTCAGGATTTATTGTTGTTATTGAACGAGCAGCTGCATGTCCAGCTGTGTCCTGTTCCCTCGTTACTCCAGGACTAATCAAATGGATCAAAGTCCTGCAGGTGGCTCTGAGTCTGTGTGCACTGGAACTCTCAACAGGAGGTCTGAAGAGGAGTGTGTGCAGGTGAAGGAGGCGTCACGAGACTGAAACCAGAGGAACACTGAGAGCGACCAACACAACGGCCTGGAACGTTCTTCAAAGGAAGGACTGAGCTGGACGACCACAGAGGACGACCGAAGAGGACGACCGAAGAGGACGACAGCAGCATCCTGTCCACGCTGAGGAAGAAGAACTCCTACACAAGAAGTCTCTGGAGGATTTAGACGTGTCAAAGTCTGCAGACGACTTCAAAACAAACCACCGGTCACAGTCTGACAGACCAGGACACAGCTGAAGACCTGAACAGCCCTGGACTGTCTAAATGATGCATTTTTGTTTTTCTGCACCTTCAGATGAGACATAATGTCACAGAAACATCATGAGCTGCATTATTAATGTACTGAACCTGTTACATTAAGCTTATTTTTCTGCACTTTCATGAATGGAGCCACAGAATTAAAGGATGTGGAGGAGGAGGGATGAGGAGAAGGTCAGACGACCAGGAACCTTTTCTCAAAACTCTTATAGTAAAACAGGTTATTCTATGACTGAGAGTGAGGCTGTTTGAATGAATGAGGGGGGAGGGAGAGAGGGAGAGAGGGGGGGAGCTGGAGGTGACACCTGCTCTGTGGTGACCAGACAGCTGCACTTTAACATGCTGAATTAATTTCTATTGTGGTGCCAGCTTATCTCTCTCACAGTGCGGCTGCAGACGGCTCCGTCACCTCCACCGCTGCAACAAAGCTCAGCACCGAAAGATTACACAGAACTCTGCTGACTTTGTCTCTGAAGATGAAGTCAATGAATGCAGAAGAAGAAGCACCGAATAACCCTGTTTTCACGTCATTTTAAGCACGAATGAACAGACACATCCATCAGTCTGCAGCCAGTTCTGTAAACTAAAGCTGTGCTTTTGTTGTTTTTCTCTCTAGACGATGCAACACAACGCGTCTCTAAAAGCTTTTATAACAGTTACGGCTGTAAGAGAGGATTTTATCTTCTTCCTCGGTGCTGACTCCCCGCTAAAAACTGATCCCGTCGTTTTATGGTGCTCTGAAACAGGCCACCTTTTGCACCTGCTTCATCAAAAATGTATTTTTGCACCCTGTCAGTCAGGGGGGGGGGTGTTAAAAGCCTCCAGGGGGGCCCAGGCACAGAGGGGCAATGATTGCTCTCTGCAAAGTAAATGAATAGTGGACGTGCATCAGAAATTACCTCTGGTATTTAAAGGCACAGCTGTCATTTTCTGAAGTGCTCACTTGATTTAAGGTTTGGTCTCTGTGGGGGTGGGGGGGTTTGGTCCAGTCCATCAGCGAGGTGCAGGATTTATGGATGTAATCCTTATTGTTTATGGACTTTAGAAGACTATGAGCACAGAAAGGGACTTAGAAAAAAAGTCAGTGTGAAGTTTATCACCTGAACATAATCAAGTTAATCAGAAAAGGAATAAATGAATTGTGGCTCACAGGCAGATAAACATCCAGTGGTGTTATTGTGCCTGGAGGCTGAGAGCAGTGCACACATGGACACACAAACTGATGCTATAACCTCCTGTCAGCAGGAATCAGGATCACAGGGGCACCAGGGCGCCCTCTGCTGGTCAGAGCGGTACAACACCTTTTTCCCTGACTGAGAGAAGTTTGGATTTTCTTCCTGCACAGGCCAAAGACGTGAGCATGAACACTTATGTATCTGTGACCCGCAGGGTGAATGTGCAAGACAACAGGAAGGTCTTCTAAGTGAGTTTATATTTTTGTTAAATATCTTATTTTAAAGGTTTAATAAACAGAGACAAACACAACATCAGCTCCTTCCAAAGAATGTGAAGTGATTCCACTGAATGATTGTTAAAGTAATAAAAGAAAAAAAATCTCCAGCTTCTGGTGGTCAGTGATGAGCAAAGAATAAAGCAATAAAGAATACGGACAGCAGAGGGCAGCACTGACCTAAACCTGAATAAACCTCTTTCAGCTCACCCACATGAACTGATGCAGATTCTCATTTTCCATTCAGGATCTCCGAGCAGGACCGCTGAACTTGAAAAGTTCCTTTAAGAAGTGACGAAGCTGCTCGGAGGAGCAGTGAGTCTGACCGGCTTCACTGCAACAGTGTGAGTATTGGGTTTATTCATATTTATTCTCATCAAGCTCACATTATAATTTACTAATTAATCCATCAAGAACTCCTCACAATTACAGAGGCCACAGATATTGTTCCTACTTTTAAATATATAACATAAAATACTCTGACATCACAATTCCTGGTTTTCCCTGTTCACCTCCACCGAGCCCCAGACACCGGCCCATCACTGCTGGGGGTCAGAGCGCGAGGTCAGTACAGTGCTGATCAGCTGGAATGAAATGCATTGTGACCCCCATAGTGATCAAAGACAGTGGTGGACTGGGCACACCCCTCCTGTACAGACAGAGGGAAAACCCACTGACCCTGCAAGCGGAGCAGACGGGGGACACATTAACGGGACCCTGTGTGAGTCTGGACGGAAGGATGGGACAGATTGGAGGAAGGAACGCAGAGATTAACAGCCAGATTAACCTCTTCACTTCAGAGGGGCGGGTGTCTGCAATATGGCCGGACTGCTGAAGTCTCAGGGGCTGAGTTTAGATTTGACACGTCCATCCATCCATCCGTCCATCCATCCATCCATCCATCCATCCATCCATCCATCCATCCATCCATCCAACTATCTATCCATCCATCCATCCATCCATCTATCTATCCATCCATCCATCCATCCATCCAACTATCTATCCATCCATCCATCCATCCATCTATCTATCCATCCATCCATCCATCCATCTATCTATCCATCCATCCATCCATCCAATCATCCATCTATCCATCCATCCATCCATCTATCCATCCATCCATCCATCCATCTATCTATCCATCCATCCATCCATCCATCCAACTATCTATCCATCCATCCATCCATCTATCTATCCATCTATCTATCCATCCATCCAACTATCTATCCATCCATCCATCCATCCATCTATCTATCCATCCATCCATCCATCCAATCATCCATCTATCCATCCATCCATCCATCTATCCATCCATCCAATCATCCATCCATCCATCCATCTATCCATCCATCCATCCATCCAACTATCTATCCATCCATCCATCCATCTATCCATCCATCCATCCATCCAACTATCTATCCATCCATCCATCCATCCATCCATCCAATCATCCATCCATCCATCCATCCATCCATCCATCCATCCATCCATCCATCCATCCATCTTCAAGTTTGATATGTGTAAATGTGCTTATTTGTCAAGTATCAGCAGGCAGTTAGCTTAGCTTAGCTTAGCTTAGCTTAGCTTAGCTTAAAGACTTGAATCAACTAGCCTGGTTCTGTGTGATGGTAACAAAATACAGTTTCAGTGCCACAAAGCTGAAACAGTTTTTTTTTTTCCCCCATGGCTTCTTTTTTGTCGCTTCACTTCTCGGCCAGCCGGTCACACATGTACACACACATTCCACAGCACTCCACTGCAGTCACACATTCTTTTTTTTGGGCCACCATCTTTTGTGCTCATTCATAAATGCATCAGCCCCACAATAATCAGCGCTTTGTGTTGTTACACAATAGCTTTACTCCAGTGGGAAATGTACAGCCGGCATCACTAGGTGAAATTTTAATTGGAAGCAGTCGAGACGTCAATGGCTGGCAACCTTCCAACTACATCACACACACAGACAGACACAGACACACACACAGCCAGCCAAACAGCAGCTCCTCGTCTCTACAAAGGCTGACATAACTGCACAACTTGTGTTTTCTTATTGTAATCATTTCTTTTTTGTTTCGTTTTAACCCTTTAAGGAAATGAAACTTCGCTTTCTGTACATACTAAACTAAAAACACGTCACCTGCTGCACAAATATCTAACTCAAAGCTGAACTGTTGGTACACACACAATGTGGGTAAAGTGTGTTCAGACATGCAGAGAGCGGATCCACTCATCATTTTTTAAGATAATGGAAACCACCAACTGAGCCACATGCACGTAAACTTCTGCCCTGTTAAACTCACAAAACACACAAAGATGTATGGACCCTCCACTGTTCACCTGTGTTGGTCTGAGGTCAGTGTTTGTGCCAACGTCATACTGCAGAACCATGAAAGGTGATGAAACTGCTCGGTTCTCTAAGGATGGTTTTCCCATTCATAGCAACAGTATGAGGGCAGAATTATTCTTTTTACTCACTCAGACTTCACATAACTGAGGGCTTGACCACTTCGGCAGGTAGTCCTGCTTCAGTGTCCCCTAACTCGGCTCCACTCGCCCTCTGTGTTTGGATTAACTGGGAGTTTAGGTGGATTCAGCAGCCCGTCCTAAACAGGAAAACATCACATGAGGTCGACGGTTCAGTCTTTGAAAACAAAGACTGAACTGCCTGGATTTGAATACCTGGTGTCTTTACGTCTTCATGGGAGAGGGGCTCATAGTGGAGATGAAGACCTGTTGAGAGTCAGACACTACCAACATGGCAACAACCGCAGTCTCCTACACAGGCTGCTGGGTGAGGTCGCTGAGGGTTTGCTGTGTTCATCTACAGATCCTTCACACGGCAGCATTCATCAAAGCAACTTTAATCTGAAAGAACAGTGAGTCTGAATAAGCGTCCCTACATGTAGAACCTCATCCAGAACATTCAATCCAAGCCGATGTGTCGGAGTGACAGGGACAAGGCTGCACGTATATAAAAAAACCTCCTGAACACACAGCAGAGGACACACCCTCTGCTTTTTATTAGATAAAGGTCTGTAGCTTCACAACATTCAAACATTCGGCTCTGCACATTTTTTTTTAGCCCTTTTCTCCTTTCAGTCCTGCTTTTTCTGCTCCCCTTAAAAAAATTAGCATTTTTGGCATGGGTGCCATCAGAGTGAAGTAATGGCTTCTGAGGAGCCTGATTGGCTGCTGTGGAACTGCCTATGGTGGGCCCATACAAAGAGGCGATCTGGGCTACAAGAGGCTTAGAGCAAACTCCACTGAGAGACTGGACCCCCACTAGTGTACACACACACAGACACACACACACACACTGCCCTCAGATTGCTTGTTGCTGTCTCCATCCCTGATGAAGGAGTCCATTCATGCCCGCTGACAAATTACTACTGAAGCATGAGACTAAAGAGACCCCCCCATCCCTTTGTCTCTGTCTCGCTGTCTCCATTATGGACTGTGTGAGACTTGGGTGTGAGCGAATATCACACGGGAGACCACAGCTATGAAGGAGACATTATGTTTCCCTGTGTTGTACAACAACCGTGCAGTTCCAGCCAGGTTTTTTCCACACAACATGTAACATTGAACTTAAGCTTTCAATGTAAATAATAGTGAAAAATGCCTCAACAGGTGGAAATCAGATGAGGTATGGTGGGGTGAAATAAAGTGTTGAGTTTACTAGTTTTACTAACAATATACAGCAGGCAGATTAGATGATTTAATCAGATTAACACCAGCGATTAGCAAGTAAGCAAACAATGCAAGTTATGCTGACACATGGAGCCGGGTGGAGGGTTCAGAGCCTGGACGGAGGTAACCGGCGGTCACAGGGGGTGGGGGCTGCTGACCCTGCCTGTCAGGGTGCCGACTGGTAATGAAATCCAGGTGGTTGGTCAGATAAGAAGTGGAGCTTCAGGTACTTACAGCAACCCCAGGGTTAAATATGCCACGAGTCCTGGCTGTGGACCTTCATCTTGGATCTGCACACTTAGCATTGTGTGTGTGACACCGCAAACACACACATGGTTAATCTGTCAATCATGAACTTACTTCAACCAATCAGATCAAGGAAATCACAGAACAGGTGAGGTAAAGGTGACATCACACCTCAAACACGCCCATGAATGCCAGTACTTCCTCACAGGATGCTGGAGTTCATTTAATTTGCCCGAATAATGACACTCAGGTGACAGACATGTGTATTTTAAATCAATTCCATGTAGAGGTGATGAAGTATGAGAAGTGATGTAGTGTATAAACACGGCCCGCCCTGCGCCTGCTGCGGTGAAGCCTTCATGCGTAAACTGAATAAAAAGAGTGAATAGAGTGAGTAGTGGTGGGACCGAGCCTCGTAAAAACAACAGTTGTGACTTTACTGGGTCGTTACACAACTAATGAAAGGTTCACAAGGTCCTAATTAACTAAATGTTCCTCAGATCTCTTGTGCTTTGAGATAATCAATTTTAATTACACCACTAATCTGAATAAACAGCAGTTAGGAGCTGAAGTACGTCTCCATAACTGCAGGGACACAAAGAAAAGAGGGCCTAACAACAGAACTGAAAACCTGAACATGTTCAAATGGATTAGGTGAGTTGGAAACCTGAAGAGTAATGATCTGAACCACACACACACACACACACACACACACAGATTCCTGCTCCCCAGGAGAGGGCAGTTGGATGGCTATACTGTCCTGACAGTAATCCTCAGATTAACTGGTTGTGGGCCTCCACCAGACAGCCAGCCGACTGGAACAAAACAGCACAAATGTATGCAAACCTGAGCATGTGGGTCAGTCAGCCAAACTGAGCGCCAGCCAGTCAGACAGTCATTAAAGAAGACAGGCGCGCCACCAACCAGCAGACAACGGCGTCTCTAAAAGGTGATCCAGCTTCTGGATCTCCTCCCGCTCCGCCAGCCTCCGGAGTTTAGTCAGAAGTTCGAATTTTTTCCTTCTTTTTTTGATTAGTAATTACTTTCATTCTGTGTCTTTATAATGAGGATTATTATTTTTCATTTTTAACTTTCCAGCTGTGAGACTTTGTTTTTTAATATGAAACAACTAGTGTATACATAGCTGCGTACCCTCCTGTAATCAAGTCAACAAGCACATTTAATAACTTCCAGTCAATGTTCAACTTGTTGCCATGGCAACCAAGAAAATGGTGGAGTAGACTATTGCAGTTAGGAGCAGTTTAAGCTAGAACATGACTTGTTTCTAAACTTAACCAGGTAGTTTTGTTGCCATAAACCAAACTGGAAGTGAAAATAAAGGTGAGAATCACAAAAAATAACTCATTTACATAAAAAATAGAAATGTCAAAGACAAGATAACCATAGTAAGAAGCTATATGGAATGGCAGTTCCTTGAAGGACCACTTGAGGCTGGCTCCACAGTGGGTTCATCTCTACTCACATCCATGTTAAAATGTCCAACTCTACAGCAGAAATAAACATTTTCAGGTCTGTGTTGGTATTTTCAGTGTTCAAGACAACTACACAAAGGTCAGCTGTGTGCAACTTCAATTATATTAAGGCTTAAATTTATTCAGAATTAAGGGAAATGATCATGTCGGGGTTTTTTGTTGAGACACTAAAGTGTTTTTGTCAGAACATTATCAAAAGAACTAGTTTCAAAGTGAATGAAGCACTCGGAGCTGCGGCCATCATCTGCCTCATCTCACCGGCGGATCAGTGGTTAAATAACGCTGACCTCAGACATTAATTCAGAGGACTGCATGGGAGCTCTACTCCTGTTACCGTGGCAATGGACTCCTCTCCATCGCCACGCTCGCCACCGACTCTGTAACCATGGATACGATCCGTCAGGCGCTGAGCGGAGGGAGGACGGGGTTGGTCCGGAATGGTAATGGCAGAGGGGGCACATGAGGGGAAAGAGTTTAACAAATTCATACAGATAATGCTGTAAATACCAATTCATGTACTTTTTTCCATGTGTGTATTTTTTTTTTATGTTTGAAGATGGCAACACGGCCCATTACATAGAATTATTCTAGAAAAAGTCAATACACTTCTCTCCAAGTTAGGGACTACTGTCAGACTGATATGCATATATGCAAAAAAAATGTTTTGGTGGAGATGGGACGCACTTGTCTACTTTTTGGTGATTTTAGTTCCATTATCACGTTAAAAAAAGCTGCTGTGAAGCTTTGAGGGAGGTGTACTCAACAGTTTGGGGAGGGAGGTTTCGGGGTGGGTGGAGGAGAGGGGGCGAATGCTTGTGATGGTGGCTGAGAAACGAGAGGAGGTTCTGGAAAGTTTGAACAGGAGAAGAATAAGATGGGGGGGGGGGCATGAAAGTGTGTGTGTGTGTGTGTGTGTGTGTGTGGGGGGGGGGGGTTATTGGGAATGAGGTCATTTGAGGTTAGCTGCTGTTCCTTTGACTCCCTGCAGAGACCAACGAGCCAGCACAGGTTCTACTGAGTGAGAGGATCAAACTTTCTCTAATCACATGTAACAATGTGACTTTATTAAAAATATTTCATAGAAAAATAAGAAGTAAAATCAAACTATTCCTCGTCTCTGTGATCTGTATGTAATATATGTTCTCCATTAAGCCTCCAATATTGTGCAAAGATATACAAACAAACAGAACATTTAAAACATGATTTTATCCCTATGTTCCCTATAAATGTTCATATTTTAACTGAGGTTAGAAATTTATATAAACAAATCACACTTGATCACAGTCAGACATCTAAACGTCGGATGTAACCTTCTAGCAGCGGACTGGGGCGAACCAGCCGTGGTTTGGCCACAAGCGCATTGCTTGGAGCCTGGCAAGGTGAGTTTGTGCGAGTTTGTGATCTTGCTGCCTCAGAGGTCAACGAATCAACATGGTAAAATTCACATTCGCCTTTTGCTGACATCATTATTCAAGTATGTAACCAAGAAAATAAGAAGGGAAGTCTTTCACTGTAATGCCCACTCAGCATAAAAACATAAACTACAGCAGATTTTCTTTATATCATAAAGTGTCTTATTTAAATTAACATTTATAAGCAGCAGAAGTATTGTATAGAATTTCCCCTTTTCATGATTAAAAATGTGATACCCGAGACAAAGCCTTTCATTTGGATTCCTGCTACCTTCCTGCTACCACTGTCCTTTTGAGATACATTCGGAGTAGGACGGTTCGTCCAGGTAGAGCACAGCACACACCTGGATCACCTTACAGTACCCGTCACAGATGATGCTGCTGTTGTAGCTGACCATGAAGTGACTGAAGTACTTGTCAAAGTCTTTGCTGTGCAGCAGCCTGAAGCTCAGGCCCAGCTGGAGCAGGCTTTGTGGCAGCAGGTCAGTCAGTCCAAAAGCCTCGGTCATGATATATTCAAGCTTCCAGTCAGATCTTTGTTTCTCGTTGGCTTCCGTCAGATTCAAATAGTACTGCCAGATATCCTTCAGAGGGAGGAAAAAAGCACCAGAAAGGGGGGAGGCAGAGGAGAAAGAAAACAGTCTTTGAGTCTTTCTGAATGGCAGAAAGTGTTTTTGTGTGCTGATTGACACCATGATTAATCATCAACAAGGACTCTGAGCAGTGAGATAAAAGTCGGAGAAGGTGTCTGAGTGCAAAACATTTTTAGTCTGATCGAAATTTGTCAACGTGCACATCGGACAGAGGCTTTTTATTGTGAAAGAAACCTGGTCCTAAAACAACAGGTCCACAGCAGCTGTACGGCGATAAATCTGACAAACCTGTTCAGATGCATCAATCCTCCAGGTTTAGCTTGTTGTAAGTCAACACAAACGACTTCATGATCATAGCTGCTGTTAGTTTAGTGGAGTTACTGTAGTCTGATTCAAAAGTGAGTCAACCCCCATCAACCTTCATGTTGAACAGGCACAAAATGTACTTTTGGTCTCTGAAACCAAAAATGAAGCCAAAATGGCTGCCACACGCCACACACCCAGCGGGTGAGGACTTGTCTATGGTTAGAACTTGGTGGAAGTCTGTCATAGTAGCAGATTGGCGCCCATCAATCATTCAGTAAATGATTGATGAAGTCCACATACTTTATTTGGTTTAAATCACAGCTTACAACAGGTGGTATGATTAAAGCCGCGACCCTCTTACCAGCAGAGTGTAGTCCTTGTTGTTGTACAGATACACGCGGAACGCCGGGTTGTTGGAGTAGGGCTCCAAAACACTTTTGATTGGTGTTACAGCCGGGGAGACAAAAACAGAATTCACAGGTTTACCTGCAAAACAAGACGTCAAGTCTATTCAGGAGCCTCCAGACTGATGCTGCACAAATGTCTGTTTCTACTGTAGCCCTCTAAGGACATGAACAGTTTGAGATGGAGCACCACAAGGCTCCAATCTGGGTCCTCATTACACCAGCAACACAGATGATGCATAAAACCAGATGACCTATCAACTAGAGTCAGGACAGACAAGTCAGAAATGACAAAAACAGATACCCGGGTATGAAAACATGGAGTCTGAAGGAGAAGGTTTTGGTGCTGGAAGCCTTGTGGTTTTCGTTTTGAGCAGGTTTTGCTTGCGTGCTCCAAATGGAAAGCGTTAGAAGCAGAAAATCCAGTTAACAAGCCAGCATGCAGTTAGTAAACAGAGCCATTATAGTGGCTTAATCTGTCTGGTTATAGATGCCACCTCTCAAATCCAGCCAGACTGTGAATGATGTCTGGCTCAGACCCCCCCATTCTGTGCTTCCATGGTTACATCTTCAAGTCTTGGTCTCCTACAAGAACACAGTCCCATCATGATTCTGTCAGATCAGTGACTTTTAGATGGGTTATAATCGTCATCTAAAGTAACGTGCCTGCTTCTGTTTGCTCACACATTAATAACCTCAGCACTGCAAACAGCTCCACCTGGCAGAGCGCCTGTATCGCTTCAGGGAAAAACAGAGCTGGCTGAATTTAAAAGCCTCATAATTATGTAATTAGTTCGCAATTATCTTCATTTAATCTGCACGATCAGTGCATTCAGGGAAATGTGACTCACTCTGCAGCGAGCCGAGTGGAATATAAAAGCTTTTTTCTAACGTTTCACTTAGTAAAATTACAGTGTACATAATTTCAGTGGTGATGCATGATGGTTCAGTGAGCTGCACAATAAACATATTGTTAGCAATTAGCATGCTAATTATGATATGAAGGCAAAGAGGAAAGAAATGCACAAGAAGGGGAAATAAGTGTTTCCTTCGTGTTTTCACCTTGTTGGTCGAGCAGCACCATGATGCTGTCTCGGTGGGTGTGGCCATAAAATTGTCCCGCGATCACATGACTGTACTCCCTGAAGATGGCGACCAGCTTCTCGTTGTGGGTCTCTGTTATAGCTGTGACGTTTCTGGCAAAGGGGAGGTACCCGACAGGCACATGAGCTATGATGTACACCTACAGAGAGAAGGCACCAAATCCAGGTTTAAAGGCAGGTTCAATTCATAGAAAACATATTGAAACATGTGAGTTTTGAACCTTTTCCAGGCTCTGAGCAGCTTTCTCGAGCGTTTTCTGCAGCCACTTGTACTGCCCAGCAGGGTCGGTCATGTTACTTGTGACTTTATCAGGACCGTAGTAAAGGATGGTGTTCAGACTGATCACCCGCAAGCCAGGCTCTACCAGCTGAGTGTAGTACCCACCTGCAGGAACAGAGCAAAGCAGCTACTGGCAAAAAAACCTCAGTGGTAACTCTGACTTCTGTGATGTGTGTCATCATACCTTGTGAGAGCGTGGACAGAGCGTCCGGCTGCAGCCATGGTTTCCACAGCTGGGCCGCAGCCTGGTAGATGGCGTTAGTGGAAGTCGGCATCTGGTCCTGAGAACAACGACGGAAGCACACTCCTTTATATTTAGAATATGTGTACAGCAGACCTGGTGCAAACAGTTCCCTCTGAGGTACCTCTGACCTCCAGAAACGTATCTGTAATCCATCCCAGTACCTGTGGCCAGTAGTCGTGGTTTCCCAGAGCCGGGTAGACAGTGAGGTTGGGGAAGTGCTGCCTGATGGTCTGTGTCATGTTACTGATCACCTGGATCACTATGTCCGTGGAGAGCTCGTCCACTGGGACGTGAGGTGGACTGTCACTGTGAGAGACAGAAAATGTTTTAAAATGATTACTGTAGTTAAATTAATAAAACTACAGCCAGGGCTGGATTAAACTGAGAATCCTCTGATGATAAGAGATCGTAAATATTTGCAGCAATCAGGTCAACACTCTCTGGAGACATTCTGGATTCCCTTCACTGCATACCTACTCCATCAACATGTCACATCTACAAGCGCCCCACACTGGTTGCACTCCTTCGGGTCTTCATGACTCGTGTTCATTGGCAGTAAAAACCATGGACGAAGCTTTCATGACGTCACGTCGCCATGTTGGCACAGTCGCACTCCGCCAAAACTCCAAATAAGGAAAAACAGGGGGAGAGCAAGGTGGGCAGCTGCGGAAGCAGGAAGCTCGCGCTGTGATACGGCAACTTACCCGTCACTCAAAATGGATACACCCATAATTATGTGTCATTTTAAGTCAGACCCTAGCGGCGGTGATGGGCTTCCACATTGGCTTCAAGCCCGAGCTGTTTCACAGTTATTGTGACATGTTGGCCTTTGAGCATGGAGAGTGTTTCCATCATTGCTCTGAGGACCAGGCGCTGACCTGGACTAACGCCATCCACCCGGCTGCAGCACAGCTGTGGAAACCCTGCTTACAGACAGACACTATGTTCACACTCTCACAACTAAGAGTTGTAACCATAGTAACAAGACCCAAACCATGTTTTTTCTAATCCTGCAAACTTAATCTCGTAGCCTAATCATGGGGACACCTGACAACAATATAACAACTTTTCATGACACCTTCTACCAGTGCTGAGTGTTTAGAGGCCCTCAGGTCATCACTCTATGAAGACATTTTGGAAATAAAACCCTGGTTTTTACCGACTCCTCTCTGCATTACTTCATCACGTACTTTCTAAAACCGCCCTGTACAGTATTGCAGATGTCCTGTGAAGTCTGCTGGACTTCCCCTGGAAGTGAAAAGACAAACTCATGCAACAAAAACCCATGAAAAAGAGGAACAAAGCCCCAAAAAATCTGCTTGTACTGTATGTTACTTAATCCTCCACCGCAGGGAGCCGTTTTAGGTTTTAAGCGGCAAGCTGTTCTCTTCAGACAGTTTAATAAGCCTGTAAATTCCTGGATTAGCTGATTAGCTGCAGATTAATTGTGCGTCGTTATCACTGAACGTTGATGCAGAGCTCTCTTTAAGCTACTTTTCAGGGTGGATGGATGACTCTTACTTGTCTCTCCAAGCCTGGAGCATCAGCACCAGGATGTTGCGGTAACATATTATATTATTAGAGCACCATGCAGAAAGCAACACTCAAGAGGAGGCCAGACGTGTCTCTGTGTGTGTCTGACGAACAGTGTAACCACTTGGTGGTGCTAGTAAACCATCGTCGAGAACATTAATATTTCTCTAACCAAAAAAAACAGGTGTGAATCTTTGGGGTTTCATATTCAGCAAGCGCCAGACTGACTATACAGGAGGAAGTAAAACCTCTGTTTGGTGACACACATCAAAGCGCACAGGAAACCACACGACAATGACATATCCGGACTTTAACCCCTTCCCATTTATGCTGCTGTGCAATGTTTGTACATAATTCCTTTACATTACTGCACTATATCACATGACCATCTATGCTGGTGTGCAATGTTTGTAAATAATTCCTCTTATCTTTTATTTTTTTATTGCACTATATTCTATTTTATTTTATTCTATTTAACTCTTGCTCTGACTGTAGTCTGGCTGCTGGTACCCAAATTTCCCAGAGGGACATTCCCAAAGGGATTAATAAAGTATATTCTATTCTCTATTCTATTCTATTCCACCCCAAGCCATTACAACAGAATTATAACCACAGAAAAAAAAAGTAGAAACGTAATAAAAAAAAATCTTTAAATTGTATGTTTGGACATTAAATGAACAAATAAAATAAACATACTGAGAAATGCTGCCAAAGACAGACACACACACACACACACACTGTGGTGAAGGGACAGGAAGTGAAACCATCACAAAACCACATCTATTGTTTCTATGAGCTGAAAAAGGAGAAGAACAACAACAACAACAACTCCTCCTCATCAGCGCGCTCACCCGGTCCATATGATGAAGTCCTGCGGCTGTGTGAGCGTGGACATGTGACTGAACGCTGACTGGATCAGGCTGTAGGGAGAGTCACACAGGAAGTCTCCAAACAGGCCGGCGTGGGCTGCTGGGACTCCCTTAGAGGAGAAACACACCTTGGTAGGGTCTGGGGCCAGGTGGTAGGTGGGGTCCAGGTGGAGGTCTGTGATGTGCCAGAACCTGCCTGGACGGAGGAAGGTGAGAGAGTATGATTAAAGATAAAAGATTTTAATTTAAATTATGAACGTGTGATTTGGAGATGTCACTTTATGAGTTTCTATCCTTCACACAACACAAATCATCGAATGTTTAATCTAGATTGTCTGTGCACAAACTCGGCGGACATGGGTTCGGTCCAGAAACCCTACATTTAAGAACATTTCGATGTTTATTCTTGATCCAAAAAGCTCCGGACAGCTTCACCTCTCCGATAATAACACAGGCTTTTATTTCACTCTGTACATTCAGCCTGTGACTGCGGAGAGGAAACACACAACATGCACAAACCACCACAGCACGGTCCGTCCCGTGGTCCAGATCAGAGGGGGAGCCTCCACTCACCTGTGCCCGGCAGGTAGCTGCTTCCGGTCGGTGCTGCCGCGAGCGGAGCAGCGCTGAAACACATCAGCCCCAAAACAACAACAAAACAAACAAACAAAAGTCGAACCATGTTCAGAGGACGACGTCTCACACAGACACACACACACAGCGGTCCTTCTTCACAACACAGTCACTGTTCACGGAAGTAAACAGGAAGTGCACAGACCAGAGGAGCGGGTCACGTGACGCCCGCGTTTTTGGAGCCGGATCAGAGGGAGGAAGTGACGACAAAGCATTTGTCACAAAAAATAAATCAGAATACTTAAAAAAAACTGAGATTGATTTAATTTGATTTGATGATTCCAAAGGTGAGTGTGAAAATAATTAAAAGTGTAGTAGTAGTAGTAGTGTGTATTTATTTATTTGTTTATTTGTTTGTTTGTTTATTTTAATATGGAGGAATGTCACTTCACTTGTCACAGTGTTGTTCCTTTTTGAAATAATAATATTGATTTACATCCACTTAAATAAAGCAGAATGAACACAGACGCCTCTGAGAGCAGGTTTCTGTACATCTTTGGTGTAATGTAGAGACCTGCAGCTTATCCAGCCTTACAGAAACCCTGCTCTGCTTGCTAAAAAATCCTAAATCCTTTGGCAGCTGAAAGCACATATATTTGCATGGCTGGATTCCAGAAGAGCAGAGAGAGGAAGTAGGTTTGGCTGAACTAACCTTTAAGCCTGAGTAAATGCATGCTTGACTCGTGCAGCTGATTTACTTTCTCACTATCAGTTTCTTTTGTTCACTCCTTGTGCAGAAAGGTCAGAGGTCACTTGGATCTTCTTCTTTTTTTTTTTTACCGAATTTCAACACACCAAAGCAAAAGACAAAGATTTCATCTCTGTGTTTTTTTTTCTTTATTTCATGTTTCACACAGGTTTGCAAAGATCTATCCATCATGACAGAAATTTATTCATATAAAAAAAAATCTTACAAAACATGTGCAGCTTGCAGGCCTTACACACACGTGGAGGAAGACGAAGTGCAAAGAGAAGCAAACAGTCCACAATAATTAGAAATTCTTCTTGATTGGCCGGTTTAGAGGGGGGGGGGGGGGGGGCAGGCGGTCGGAGCGCTCATGCCTTCTCGTAGGTACGCACCGCATGGATGTCTTCAAAGGTCAGATTCTGCAGAGGGACAGGGATGGTTACCACGGTTACCAGAGTTTCCTCATTTTACCAACAAAACACAGTAAAAAAAAAATAACAGCTGATGTTTATTAAACTGAGTCCCAGTATATGTGTAAGTGTTATAACAATAGACTGCATTTCCCTGCAGAACCTATAGGGGGAGTGGTAGACTACACTATAATGCAATAATTTGCATTATACATTCTTATTTTATGTAATCAAAAGAGTCCCTGGATGTCTAAAAAGCTGTGCGCTGTCCACATAACCTGAGGAAAAAAAACATTTTCTGTATTTTTACGCAGGAAACAGACTGATATGTAAAAATGGCAAAAGCTAGGAGGAAAGAGAGGCTTTCTGTTTTATATTCAGAGTTTATCTATGATAGGAAATTGATCTGAAAAGTCATCTGCGCTTTACTCATCTTACCATGACCATCTTGCCATCCTTAATTTCTCTGACGAACTTGGTCTCTTTGCCGTCCCACTTCTGGACGTGGACCAGCTTGTCTCCATCCAGACTCACTGTGGACTGAGAAGAGGGGAATTTGTTTGACAAAGGAACGTTTAAAAAGAGACTGTGGTTTCTTTCCAGAGGAAACATAAGAACACAACGCCGCTCCAGTTTTTCTGTAAAGTTTCACTTTTGGACTTTTTGTATTAGTTTTATTTTCTGCTTACTTTGCAGTTCCTGTCATCAGCGGTGGATTCGTCAAACTCCTCTCCCAGCTTGAAGGAGATCTCTGTGTTCTTGAAGGTGCTCTGGGTGCGGATCACCACCTTGTCTCCCTCCTGGCTGATGATGACGGTCGGCTTGGTCACATTACCGACCTGCCTGGTGGCGAAGCCCACACCTGGGAGAGAGGGAACGACGGGAAATGTGGCAAAAATCTCTGAACATCCCTGCTTTGATTTGTAAAAGAAAGAAAAAAACAACAACAACAACAGAAAACAAGCAGCTACTCACCGAGAGCTTTCATGTACTCATCAAAATTCTCACTGTCAACCAGCTTCCAAGTGGCACAGAAGGCGTCGGCCATGGTGACGGTTTGCAGAGAAGTTATCCCCAGAAAGCACGGAGCAAAGCTGCAGCGTTTGCACGGTTAGCCCCTTGAGTTATTTTCCTGCCTCTTATTATTATGCACACAGGTGGGCGGCGCCGGGCGCCCCATTGGCTCAGGAGATGTTCCACTGAGTTGTGATTGGCTATTTAAATTGGGTCATGTTCTTAGAAAGAGAAAGGCCAAATTAGCTCATTTGTACACTTAATGATGTAATTACTCTCATTCACAGGTGTCAGCTCACACATCTGACACTTAGTTAGTCAAAGTCTCCTCTCATCGATAAGATGGATCATGTCTGAGACGCAGAGCCGATCCATCTGAAAGTCCTCCTGTGCGTCTGGAATGTGTCCCGTGTGGCAGCGCCACTGGAGCAGAATCAGTGTGCTTGACAGCCCTTTGTCCTTCACTGCATTAACGACCCCCCGCGACCCAAACTGCACATTTCTTCATGCTCAACACACACATTAATTACTGCCACTAAAGTGTGCAGCAGACATTGTGCGTTCCCACACTGTATAAACGTACGACAAAGTTCATTAAAGGAGGACACATGTTTTATTTATTTTGTCTCTACATCCTTTATCTTTAGGAAAACGTGACCCGCTCCTCTTTTAATAAATCTACTTAAATATCTGCTCTCCGTGTTGTTTTACTGTGAATTGTTGTTTTAGTTTAGATACACACTTATAACACACATAAAACTTCCTCCCTCCCTTTGTCCTGCTCCATCCTTTCATCGTTCCTTTCACTGCCATTACTCCAGTAGTTTGGGGAGTGAAGGATGACTGCTCACATTTGCAGGGGTGTCTGCAGACTTTTGGTTGTGTAGTGTGAACGTACAGAGACCATTAGCGCCACTCCCTGGTGACACACAGAACATCAGCTTTACCTTCTTGTCATCCATCCGGCTCCTCTGTTTTATGAGTGCAGGGGGTGGGCCTGATGGTGGTGATCATTTGACCTGTATGTATGTGTGGCTGTGATGTGTTGCTGTTGTTCAACATTGGATCTAAACACAACATGTTTAAAGCTCATTACCAGCTTAACATGATGCCTTTTTAATATTTTAAAGAGCAGTTATGATTTGTGTCACGAGTGTTTTGCTGCTGCACATCATTTCATGTCCTATTATACTATTTATGTACTATTTATTGCTCAGATTGAAAAGCTGCTCAGGTCTTACATGTGGATAGTGAACTGATGGTGTGTGTGTGTGTGTGTGTGTGTGTGTGTGTGTGTGTGTGTGCTCTTTTACTGCATGTTGGTTCTCTCTCTCTCTCCTTCATGTTCTCTGTCCTGTCTACCTCTAAACCTTTATTTTGAAAGGCTGACATCGGTCAAGCTCCTACTGTTGTTCATCACCTGGAATTAAATCAAGGCTTTTGTTCTGAAAGTCGGATGTCATTCATGCACCCAGACTTACTATGTGCAAAACAAGAAATACATTTAAATATAATATACAAAAAGAGACGTAATAGGAGAATAATTAACACAGAGTTCATTGTTTTTTATAATAAAAGTCTCTAACTTATAAAGAGACAATAATCTGTGGCTCCACAGTAACCAGGACCTTCAAAATAAAAGCCTCCATGTCATTACAGGACATTATTGATGGACACCACAGTAACTCAAAGTTTTAAAAGTCAAAGTCGTCAAAGTCAAACAGTGATTCATGAGAATGAGAATATTTTTAGCAGCTTAGTTATCTAAGATATCTATATCTATATATCTATAGATATATATAGATATAGATATATCTATATATATATTCTCAATTACCTGTTCTGTTTAAGTCATATTATATCCATAAACTCGGTTGAGCTACTTCCGGTGTTGTATATTATGGCAGAGTTTTTATCCAATCATATTTCAGCTAGCTTCTGTTGCCAGGTTGTATAAAATCTGCCTAACGCCTTCAGAGTCAACAGAGCAGGCTCCCGTGCGCGGTAAGTGAACGGACACAGCCAATAGCCAATCAGATCTCGAGTCAGCGACACCAAGGCCAATCAGAAGGCCTGACGCTGAATTGGACATGAACGAGCCCTGTGATTGGATAAGCACTCGCGAGCGCGGAAACGGCGGCACTTTGCAAAATGTCTGAACTAAACCCGGAGACCGGATCGATACCAACAGCTACAGATATGTTTTTAAATTCATAATAGCTGAGGGAGAAGAAGAAGAGAGAGAGAGAGCTGGTTACAGATATACTGGCGACGCCATTTTCAAGACGGACCTTTCACGAAAAGCTGGATGTTGTGAGAAGCGGTCGGCTAACCCCTGTGCTAGCTAGCTAACCTGTTCCAGCAGAGGAAAGGGCCGGACTGTGTGGCTGTGACTGTCCCTGTCTGTGGCTGTCTCTGTGTGGCTGTCCCTGTGTGGCTGTCCCTGTGTCCACTGCTTCTGCTGAGCGGTCCTTCTCTTCATTAAAGCGTATTAAAACTTATGCCGGAAACTCGACCGGGCAGACGCGGCCCTCAGCATGGGCCTCCATAAGCAGGGACTGTGGAGGAGCTCCGTGTTCGTGAGTGCAAGCATTTTATTTTAAGTTTACCTCTTAAAATCGCCTTTTATGTTGGACTCTGTCAGAGTCCATGATCTTAGCTGCCCACTCTTATTTGTTAATGTGTGCTTATTGGTTGTAAATGCTCAGGAAATCAAGCGTTGCTCGGCTAGCTTATATTCAGGTGATGTTATGTTTACATATGATTCTGTATGTATTCTACAGCCACGGTGTCATATTGATGTTATTATGAGGTGTATTAATTTAGGTAGGGACGTCATTGGAGGCCAAGGTGTGCGATGCACGGCCCGCCACTGTTAGTTACCGTCTATGAGCCTGAATGTGTCCGTTTATCCACCGATAAACTCTGCCTCCATAATAACGAACACAATCCTCCAAATACCGCAGTCAGCCGGTGTGTCGGATTAACTGGTGCCCAAATTAACTGGTGACCGAGTTGGTGCGATACAGATGTAACGTGGGCGTGTCTCTGTAGGACCCGTTTCTGTTCAAACCAGGAAGTAAACATCGGGAGTTCTTCTTCCATAAAATTCTATTTTTACTCGTTTTAGGAGCAACAATGAACGTGACGATGTCGGCCAGCATGTAACAGCATGTTCAGCGTCCTCAGCTGTGTGGAAAATAAATATATTATGAAGCCAAATTTAAAAAAGAAAACGCGGTCACATCTTGAACCGATGGAGGTTTGTTAACAGGGTCAATAGAGACCATACATAGAACCTGCTAGTTATGGTCGGGTAGATTTTCTATGGCCGTGATTGTTGATTCCTGACCCCCAGGAAAATAATCTTGCAATATACTTGAATAATAGTCCTGATTGTGTCTGTTATTAGAAGACAGAATCCACGCATCTTCTGTGGATGTGGGCTGTCACAGTTTAACCTGGCTGTGGAGGTGTGGACCACGGCGCTGCGTGGTATTCAGCCAACATTCATTGGGTCATATCAGTACTGTTTACTTTATGTGTAGGTTACACCACCAATCAACAGTGTCACTACACAAACGCTGCTGATAATGTTAACAATATATTTAACCATGAACCTGCATTCTAAGCAGTATTGTCTGTATCGGATTATTTGGTGCCGCAGTATTTTGAACAGGCAGATGCGCGGACACCAAACACCTCTGTTGACACCGCTAAACTTTTTGTTGTAATAAAAAACTCATATTGTTGTTTTGCTGGTCACGTTTAAACAGATGAACAGCAATAAATGAAAACGTTTATCAGCTGGGGCTACACTCATAATGCTCAGCTCAAGAAGCGATGACGTACGCAGCGATAATGTGCGAGCGTCTTCACCCAGGTTAACTGGTGACCCTCGCACCTGGCGTCTTGACGGGTGAGAAGCAGGTTGTGTTCCTACATGAACAGTGTGATCATTCAGTAACTCTCTGATAGCATTCACCAGTTATCTTAGAGTGTGTTTCTGAGGTCACCAATGAGTTCAATACTTTTACTAATAAACCATGTTTGTTTAGCCCTAAAATGGGCCCTGGAAGGAAAGTGCACTCCAATACAGCAGAAGAAGTTGGTTCTGAAGAAGGTGGGGCTTTGTTATCCGTACAAAGAAATACAGAAACACCCGAAAAATCCGGAGCACCTTGGAGCTGTTACCTGACCATCCCCTGCAGAGTTTAAAAATTGAAAAGTCTCACAGATCAGACCGAAACTCAAAAAAATGTGTTGACGTCACTTGACATGGTAAAGTTAAAATAAATAAGTAAATCAGATTTTGACTCTAGCCTAAATGCTAAATAAAAAGTTCCATGATATCATTTATTAGTGGGCCAATGCATTGCAATAGGACGTAATGCAAAGCCGCATGCGGCTCTTTCATCCCTCTGTGGCTCATGCAGCGAGCTCATGTTTGAAAAGAAGGAAAAAACAAAGAAAAATAACAATGTGAATAAATAATGGCCTCTAATTTAAATGTATTGTATTTATTAATGATGTTTTTGTCATAGTGTTGTTGTTTCTTTGGAGATTGAGATGCTCTCATGATATTAACATAAAACGTTTAATATTCTGTCAAACAGTTTTATCTGAGGGGTTTGTGGCTTTATTCGGTGAGAAAAGGCCCAATGGCTCTTTTCATGCTGAAGGTTTCTGACCCCTGCGTTCGGTGCTCGAGTCATCACAGCGGTCACAGCATGGACCTTCCTCCATTAACACACATGAAATACACACTTTAATGAGGACCATGTTTGTGTTTTATCAATGAAACAAATATGGACAGACACTACATGAGACTAAATCCCTATGAACATATGGATAATCAACATAATCACTGATTAATGTTCACAAACACAGAGCTGTGTGTGTGTGTGTTACAGGGTGGCAACTTTCTTCTGCAGGATTCAAACGTCGTCATTGGTCATATACACAAGTTAATAAGGAGGAGTTAAGAGTTATCTGCCGCTTTGAGCTACTTCATACAGAGTTGTTTGGACGCCAGGTGCCAGGGTCACCAGTTAACCTGGGTGAAGACGCTCGCACATTATCGCTGTGTACGTCATCGCTTCTTGAGCTGAGCATTATGAGTGTAGCCCCAGCTGATAAACGTTTTCATTTATTGCTGTTCATCTGTTTAAACGTGACCAGCAAAACAACAATATGAGTTTTTTATTACAACAAAAAGTTTAGCGGTGTCAACAGAGGTGTTTGGTGTCCGCGCATCTGCCTGTTCAAAATACTGCGGCACCAACTAATCCGATACAGACAATACTGCTTAGAATGCAGGTTCATGGTTAAATATATTGTTAACATTATCAGCAGCGTTTGTGTAGTGACACTGTTGATTTGTGGTGTAACCTACACATAAAGTAAACAGTACTGATATGACCCAATGAATGTTGGCTGAATACCACGCAGCGCCGTGGTCCACACCTCCACAGCCAGGTTAAACTGTGACAGCCCACATCCACAGAAGATGCGTGGATTCTGTCTTCTAATAACAGACACAATCAGGACTATTATTCAAGTATATTGCAAGATTATTTTCCTGGGGGTCAGGAATCAACAATCACGGCCATAGAAAATCTACCCGACCATAACTAGCAGGTTCTATGTATGGTCTGTATTGACCCTGTTAACAAACCTCCATCGGTTCAAGATGTGACCGCGTTTTCTTTTTTAAATTTGGCTTCATAATATATTTATTTTCCACACAGCTGAGGACGCTGAACATGCTGTTACATGCTGGCCGACATCGTCACGTTCATTGTTGCTCCTAAAACGAGTAAAAATAGAATTTTATGGAAGAAGAACTCCCGATGTTTACTTCCTGGTTTGAACAGAAACGGGTCCTACAGAGACACGCCCACGTTACATCTGTATCGCACCAACTCGGTCACCAGTTAATTTGGGCACCAGTTAATCCGACACACCGGCGCTAGTCCTCCACGGGGCTTCCACTACATATTCCAGGGGTTTCCGCATGTTAGCCCTCCTCTGATCCTGTGTGATTTGATTGACAGCTTGTCAATCAAATCCCCCCTCGCCCCCACGGGGCCCTGTGACAGCGCTGCTGGAAGCAGAGAGGAGCGGCTCGTTCAAAATAAAGGAGGAAGCACACACACTGCAGGCTGCAAGGGAAGACGGCAAAAGAAAGAAGAAGAAAGAACAGGCGAAACGGGAGAGAGGTAAGAGTCTGTGACACAGCTGAGCCTCATCTTACTCCACCACTGTCTTTTTCACATTGTATCACAAAACTCTTGTAGAGACGCAGGCTTCACGTCACTACAGCCTCCTTCATGCTGCAGCCTGAATGTTCACTGTGAGTCGCTCTGCGTACAAACGTCTGCTAAATGAGTTACAAACGTCAATATAATGACGTGATATACAACGTAAATGTATATACACAAACTTCTTACTGTGTAGAAGTGCTAACCACTGTACCACTGTTCCGCCCTTTTAACTGCACAGTGTGAACACATTTACTGTGACCTTCTAAAAGACGACAGACTGGTGTGAAGTTTAAATCTGATATTGATTTTAAAGAGTTCCTCATGTTCTCACCTGTTTTCTCACCTGAGGTCTGAGAGCTGAAGATAAACAGCTGAACTTCATCAGTGTAATGATTCTTCACTTTACACTTCAATGACTCATAAAACTTTGTCTTCTTCAGGTCAGATGTTGTAAATGTCACATTGGCAGAGCAGGAAGGTGATGATATCTGAATGTCTGAGGATATTTCCTCTTCATACAGCCACTCCACTGTGTGTGAACAGTCAAAATATGACCTCACAGAGCAGAACAAGCTGACTGTGTCACTGTCCTCATGTTCAGTCACTGGTGAAGACAACAAGAGTAAAATCAGCTTCATCACTGTAATCAGAGTTATTGTAATGTTTCAGTTTGTTGTTCTAACAGGACAGTTTGAACTGAAAATATTATGATGGAAATACTCACTGTGAACAACAGACAGATCATTCATTGAGTCTAAATATTGTCCTGATATGATCTGACTGCAGTAGTAACAACCAGCATCCTCCTCTGTGAGCTTCTCTATAACCAGAGAACAGTTCGCTGTAACACTCAGTCTGTCTGATTTATCTTTGACGTCTTTGTGAATCTTCCTGTTTTTAAACACAGTTACTGTTTCTGTGTTTGTTGGATTGTAGAACCAGGTAGTTCTGTCACAGTTATTCTGACCATCAGTCACATCTTCACAAGACAAAGTGACGTCATGTCCAACTCTGACAGTGAAGTATGACCACAGTTCTTCAGCTGCTGCTGTAGAGACAAACAGAGAAATGTGTAAAATTAGGGGTGGGCGATATGGCAAAATTATTATATCACGATTCTTTAATAGTAAAATCACGAGTTTATCACAATTTGTCTTTACATTGAGACTAATTTGCATGTTTCTGTGTAGATGACTTCTCAAAAATGATCAATTAAGGCAAACGACTCTGATAAAGTGCACTCAGTATTGGTATTTTCAAAAACATGAAAATAACAATTACAGAACAAAATAAAGTTTTATTTCAAATAGTTAACTTCCAGCGCGGCCTTGAGGTAGCAGCCAGCCAGAGAAGCTCCGCACACGGTGGGTGTATTAAGTTGTTTTTCGTAATTTATTTCTACTCTAAACACTCTACTTCGTACTAAATCGAAGTATAAGCGGTCAGGCACTGCAATAATGCGTCTTTTTTGGACATTCTTTGTGGTCTTCATTGCTTTTGGAGCACTTTTATCATGCCGCGTCTTGGCCGTGACGGAAACACGCCAGGACTCCATTGTTTACACCAGGGATCAGCTGATGAATCTCCAGCACAGCGGGATGTATGGCCAGCGACATGAAATCCCGAAAGAGCTAAGAAGGAAACAACATGGAAGCAGAGGGGGCAAAAGAAGACAGCTGAGGTGCTCATACTGCGTACTGTACTCTGACTGGATTATAGTGACACTTATACTCTTATACTCTGTACTTAACTGCATTTAATGTAACTTGATACCTCTGGCACAAGAATTTCCTTCGGGATTAATAAAGTTTTATCTTATCTTATCTTAATGCAGACTAATGTAATTCTGTAAAGTTTTAATGGGAATCATATCTGAGGAAAAACGGACCTGCTGCTGTCACTGTGTGCCTGTGTTATCATTGTTTTGGTGACGTCATCAGCTGTTGCCTCTGTCTGCATCTGATGTACACACACGTGCACGGAACTCCTCATACGGCCCCCCCACTGCACAGACACACACACACACACACAGGTGTAGAAGAGCTGCTGACTGCAGAAACAACAGCGAACCTGAATATAACGAGCTGGTAAAGTTCAGAGAGGTGGGCGCGTACGTGCTCGTAGCATGATAATACACACGTGTACACGCAGCCCTTCCACTACGACACGTCTCTCTCTCTCGCGCGCGCACACAGGCTTAGAAGACGCGTCGCTGCTGCCGGCAAAAACAGCACCGAACATAAAGGTGGAGTTCGTTTTAGGGACCAACTCTGTTCTCTTTTCGTTTTCAGCCGTAGCTTCTGTTGGGTGAAAGAATTTATTCTGCATGGTGTTAACATGCAGTGTGTTCAGATATATAAGTATTCATGTTTATATGTGTTTATCGCTTAATAATGTGATTTTCATAAGTGTTTATGTGTTAGGAAATTTTATAGAAAATCAAAGTAATTTGAGGATACTGAATGTATTAAGAAGTAATTTCATAGTATGTCATATAACGTTGTTTTCTGCAGTTCAGGCTGTGGCAGATGAGATCAGTTGTTTTTCTGCTCTCTGGAGCTCCGGTTGGTACGAGATGGTCATAAATTCAGACTAAGGACAGCAGCACCTTTGACCTGATAAAAGCCAGATTCTAAAGGAATGTGTTTTTCTCCTGAGTACCCAGTTTTATGGTCACCCCCAGATTGGACTCACAACCTATGAGATTTGAGGAATTGAAGTTTTACCTTATTTGGCAGTAAACACTAATGGTCTAGTTGCTGTATGAACCAGGGTCTGCAGGGGGGCGGTAGATGCCCCTGTGGGCCGGCAGGCAGGAACGCCCATGGGGTATATCAATGTGTGAATTCCATGTCCAGTTGTTGTTGCGTTGTTCGTTGTTGCTGTGTGGTTGTTTGTTCTTGTTGGTTGTCCTGTTCTTGTGTTGTTCTTGTTTGGTTCTTTGTGTGCAACAACCCAGAGCTCTGCGACTCAGAATTTGCCTCATTGTTTAATAAATTATAATTTTGAGACCAGAATTTATCCGCTCCTTCCTCACAAACTAATTCAGGGGGTGATCAGAAGGAAACAAGGGGATTTTCACCCCGACAATTTGGCGCCCAAACAGGGACACGAAAGGAGTGTGGGTCAAATGACATCTTGCCTGACGGAGTGACTACTGGCTGGCCAATAATAACAAGGTAAGCAGATACCTGTTTAATCAAAATTCTGCACATTGGACAATCTAAATTAAGTAGTCACTGGGATGGGTATGGTGTTTTAGAGTTCAAATTGTAAGAGGCAGATTGTAAGTCTTAATAAGTGAAGTAAAATGAGATGAAGTAAAAGAAAATGAGATGAAGTAAAAGAGAAAATGAGATGAAGTAAAAGAGAAAAAGGAAAAGTGACACTGAGAGAGATATTAACCAATTAAAAATAAAAAGAATAAAAAAAGGGTTAATACAATAACGTGAATGAGCGTTATGTCATTGGGAGTGGCATCCCCCACTATGTTTGGACGCGAGCATAGATAAGCTCGGTTGAGAGCCCGAGGGAATTTGATGACCCCTGAAAAGAAAGAATGGATTGGCAGTAATAAAAAAAGTGAAAAACTTGATGTAAAGATTGGGCGTAACCAGAACAAAAGCGGATTGGCAAAAATAACGATTGATTGGCAATAAGTTTAAAATGTTTTAAAACATTGGCAATAAGTTTCAAATATAGGCCTAGGTAAATTGAGAAAGCGCTGTATTGTTAAGGAAAAGATAAACCGGTGATTTGTTGTCTTGTCTTGTCGTGGTTGTTTTATGTACTCCGCGCTGTCGGAGAACTGTTGTGTTTGAAACTGATTCTGCGCTGGCAGAGAAGTGAGTTTGTACAGAGTGTTTGTTGTAAGTTGAATGAGTGACATGTATGTGTGAAAGTGTGTTTAAGTGAAGGTGTGTGACTCTGTTGCCAGAGTCACAGTGAGGGATAGAAGAAGGCACATATAGAAGGTACATTTTTAACATACAGCAGGTACGCAAGAAGGATTTGGTGAGTGGTAATCATGTCTACGTGGAAGACAATTGATGAACAGATGAGTAAGATGTTGAGCCATTGCTGCGGACAGGCAGGACCAGAGGGACAACAGAAGGCTGCAGCTAAGATGGAAGCAGCGGTGTGTACAGCAATGACAGAGCAGGGAGTGAAAGGAGATGATAAAAAGCCACTAAAAAGTGTGATTGCAACAGTGGAGAATAGAGTTAAACTAGAGAGAGAGAGGAGGAGATTATTAGATTATTAGTGTTAGAGACAGTTGAGTTGAAGGAGGCAGTGCAGGCTGATGAGAGATGTAAGATTCTATATCAGGCATATCTGTGCTGCATAGATGATGATTGTAAGGAGTCTGGTAGTACCACTGACATTAAACAGGAAGTAGAGAGCGAGGGAACTCAGGGGGCGGAGATACCGCCTGCCTATTCACCTGCCTCTGCTGTAGCTTCTGCTTCGCCTCAGACCCCACTTCCTGGGATGTACCCCATCATGACTGTCCCTGATGGGAGGGGGCGAGTAACAGACAGACAGACAGGAGTGAACTCTAGTCAACCTGGTGCCCAGCAGCACTGGTATAGAAAGGCAAAAGAGGGGGGGGGGCCTTCCCCTGTTGCTTCAGCAGGCCCAGAAAAATGACCCTGATTTACCAGGAAGTGATTCTGTTGCTTGGGAGAGACATGTTGTACACCATATGAATCTACACACAGACACAGAGACCATGGAGATGAAAGGGCTGCAGACACAATTATTAAAGCTGCAGTTAGCTCAAGCTAGAAAGGAAGCAGCATATCAGAGGAAAATGAAGAAATACACCCCTGCATCACAGAGGGTGGTTCAGCCTCAGCCTGCTCCCCCACCTCAGCCACAGTCCCCAGTTGTGGGAAATCTTGATATGTATTTAACCCCATCTTGGGTCACCCGCCCCCACTATCAAGGTGGGTGGGGTCAATATCATAGAGGAGGTAACTGGAGGGGAAAAGAGGGTGGCCGTAGGGGAGGGGGGCATGGAAAGGGTGGATACAGCGGTTTGAGTGGAGGTGACTGCTTCTATTGTGGAGAACCTGGCCACTGGGAAAGAGACTGTCACTACAAGCAGCCCCGTCAGTGACCTCAAGGGGCTCCCTGGTATCCTCCCCAGGGAAATGGCTGTCAAAGATCACACCGGCATCTCAAATCATTTCGTCGGTTGGCTTCTTTTGGGAAACCTTTGCCATTCACAGAACTTGTGAAACTGTGTTAGCAGCACCACAGACATTGTTTCATTCACTCCAGCTCATCACCAGTGAATCTGATGCCCAGAGACTGGAACCTCCATTATGTGCTCCCCAGATGGATTAATAGTGACTTTTCTTACTGGACAGACTTTTTATGCTTCCAGAGTGTTGGAGTAGCTGGACAGTGGCTGATGAGAACCACTATGATACAGATGTCTTGTGAAGATATTTGCTGGACTCGTTTTTACCTGAGTCTCCTTAAGGGGGCGGTCTCCTCAGTCTATTCCAGCTGTGGAAACCCTGGATAATGTCTTTCTGACCCTATAGGCTGTCCACTGATCCCTGTAGGTTATTCTCTTCTATGACAGGTGTGAGGATCTCTCCTATCAGGAGAGGTTCTACCTCCTAATGAGAGGGACTACATTGGTCCATCACAGCAGATAAATTGTTTGTGACTGAGGAGGGAGTAGCTGCTGACGTATAGTTAACACCAGAACAGTTTTAAATGGCTCAAAATGGCAGATGATAGTGTGCCACTTGTTTGCTTAGTCATTGTACCACACATAATATTAAAGAATTAAGCTCCATGGTTAGGAAATGTAAAGCTATTTCTAATAAATAGGCACAGAGGATAGGTGTTTAGAATTCTTCATCCTTTAAAGCTTATTAGGTTGCCATTCATACAGTAGAGGCATAATAAGGCTCAGGAGATGTTAGCCACACTACCACATAACATCTGGTCTTCATCATTTACTGATGTAGGTTTTGTGCCTCCTGTACTCTTGTCTCTTTCATTGTCTCAACTTCCATAATGATCTGGTTCTCCTAGATCACTTAGTTCCTTTATATCTTGATGTTTCTGAAACAGGTGGAGCTGTGAATGGTGTTCTGTTTCAGAAAAAAGAGGGTGAGACAGGTATTAATGTATTTGAGTTTTAAACCGGATGATAAACTGTTTGATTAACTATTACATTCCACAGCATGGATTCCTAGAATGGATCTCATTTTAAGAGTAGACCTGGAAAAGGTGGAGCAGACTTTAGGCCTAAAACATAGGTATGGTGCAGTGTATCACCCACAGTCACAGGGAAAAGTGGAAAGGATGAAACTACAACCTAAAACAAAAATTGGCTAAAATCTGTGCACAGACCAAATTTATATGGGTTCAAGTATTATCTATTGTATTGATGTTCTGTTAATAACGCCATATAATGTACACCCTATGAGCTTCTTACAGGTCGACAGTTTCCTGGACCAGCTGGCCGGCTGAGACTGAAGAAGTATGCAGTATGGTATTAATATAAACCATAATATAATGAATTTAAAGCTTTGGTGTTAGTATTTGTATTAAAGGAGAAAGGAGAGATGGAGAGTCCAGAAGGAGCCACACACAGCTGAGTGGGTCCTCCTGACGGTGATAACGAGAAAGTGGTCGGAGCCAAGGTGGACAGGTCCTTACCAGGTGGTGGAGCGCACCTCCCACGCGGTGCGGCTGAAAGGCAAAGGAGACACCTGGTATCACTGGAGCCAGTGCACCCCAGCTACAGAACCAGGGAGAACGCTGGCCGACATTAGAAGGAGCAGGAGGAGGATAAAATAAAAGGGGCAGAATAATCCCCTGAAACCAGGAGTGTGACCAGTAGGTAGTCTACCCTACTTGGTTGAAGAGGATGAGACGGTGAATACACATACATGAGCAATCATCAGGATCAGCGTGGGACTAAGAGTGATAGGCGAAGTTAAGCGCATCACCCCACCAGGAGACGAACCACAGTCATCAGTAAGGTCAGCTGTCGAGAGGAAGGTCTAAAGTTTCAGGAGCAGAGGTTCTAGTTCCTGTGTCAAGAAGACTCCGGCTGACAAGATGGGACTGTGGGGTAACTGGAGGGTGTTGGGAGCTTGTGTTTTCATGTCTGTAGTTAGTGTATCTTTGACTTTATTTTTGTGTGTACATAATTATTTTGTCAGTTTTCCAGGATCCAATGGTAAGTCAAATCCAGGGCCCAGCACACGCAGGGTGAGGAGAGCGCCAGGGACAGGAGGAGATGCATGTGTGAGAAACGGGGGAGGTATAGAGTTAGACTACTATAAGGGTTCAGAGTTCTCTTTTATCTTTGATTTGTGCGCAGTAATCAACTGCGGGGGATATAATGCGTCGTGGAGACAGTATGGCGTCTATGTTTGTGGATTGGGGTGGCAGCACACAAATTGGGCACCTAAAAAAGCTAAAACCACCTCAGGCGGGCGGATCTTGTTCAGTGGGTATTACCGTATACAAAGAGATTGGAGCTGCACACAGAATCCCATTATGCTATCAATTACTTAGGGTGCTGGGACCCTGGAAGGCGGTAGTATGGTATGTCACTAATCACTTCTTTTGCAGCATTTTTGGGTATTTTGACTACATGTGGTTGTTGTTGTTATATTCCCTGTGTGCACTGTTTAGGTTACAGGTTAATTGTGTCAGCAATTGAAAAGAAGGATTCAGGTTTTCATTCTCCTTCATATCAGATGCCTCTGCTGGCAGCAGAGGTGCCCGTGCCAGGTGACGACGAGGAAGATTTGTTGTGAGCTCTTATAAGAGCTCAAAAGAGGGAATTGTTGGGTGAAAGAATTTATTCTGCATGGTGTTAACATGCAGTGTGTTCAGATATATAAGTATTCATGTTTATATGTGTTTATCGCTTAATAATGTGATTTTCATAAGTGTTTATGTGTTAGGAAATTTTATAGAAAATCAAAGTAATTTGAGGATACTGAATGTATTAATAAGTAATTTCATAGTATGTCATATAACGTTGTTTTCTGCAGTTCAGGCTGTGGCAGATGAGATCAGTTGTTTTTCTGCTCTCTGGAGCTCCGGTTGGTACGAGATGGTCATAAATTCAGACTAAGGACAGCAGCACCTCTGACCTGATAAAAGCCAGATTCTAAAGGAATGTGTTTTTCTCCTGAGTACCCAGTTTTATGGTCACCCCCAGATTGGACTCACAACCTATGAGATTTGAGGAATTGAAGTTTTACCTTATTTGGCAGTAAACACTAATGGTCTAGTTGCTGTATGAACCAGGGTCTGCAGGGGGGCGGTAGATGCCCCTGTGGGCCGGCAGGCAGGAACGCCCATGGGGTATATCAATGTGTGAATTCCATGTCCAGTTGTTGTTGCGTTGTTCGTTGTTGCTGTGTGGTTGTTTGTTCTTGTTGGTTGTCCTGTTCTTGTGTTGTTCTTGTTTGGTTCTTTGTGTGCAACAACCCAGAGCTCTGCGACTCAGAATTTGCCTCATTGTTTAATAAATTATAATTTTGAGACCAGAATTTATCCACTCCTTCCTTACAAACTAATTCAGGGGGTGATCAGAAGGAAACAAGGGGATTTTCACCCCGACACTTCCTAACAGGGAGGCTGTCATTGGCTGCTCATGTTCACATTAAGCGCACTGAGAGTTGGCCGAGGAAAAAAGCTCATGCGTCTGCGCGAACATAGAACTGCATTTAATAGAAGGTGCTCTATGGACGATAAAACGACCTGTCTGCTCTGGCAGATCACGACACGTTCAAATCTTTCACCATCTTTTATCGTCAGATCGCACAGCCCTATGTAAAGTAAAGTGTAACATGGAAATGACTGTGATGGTCATAGTGATATTAATGTCATTGAATGTGTGTTATATGTATCCTTACCTGTAAACGGAAGCATCAGGATCAGGAAGAAAAACATCTGAATCCCTCTGAGTTCAAACATTGTTCCTCTCTGTGTCTCTTGTTCTTCTCAAATGAGTCTGTTTCTAAAAGTGTTTCTTCTTAAAGATGAACACTACGTCTTCTTCAGGAGGTGTTACTTCCTCGTAGTGACATCAGTCTTCCTCTTCTCACCTCTCTGAGTTTGATGTGAACATTTAAACTACAATTTAAATACATGAGAGAAACATGTTTTTAATGTTAGCTTTGATACTTTCTTCATTTTTCTGACTATCTACAGTGTTTCACAGTGAGTCTAACAGACATCGTCTTCATCAGTAACAGAACAGAGGAGGCTGAATGTGTGAAGATTGTTATCTGAGATAAATGTTTGCATCGATGCAGCTCTTCTTTTTTAGATTATTGTTAAAAAAGACTTCATTGGAACTTTTGACAGCATCTCACACCTGACTTGTTGTTCTCGGTAAATAAAGAGCATTGTGGGTGAAGTCGCTCTTCCCCTTTTGAATCTACTGTGAACCGGACGTTCAGCTCTCTGTGTGCGATGACCTCATGTTTCTAAAACAGATGCAGCAGGCTGCTCTGCCTCACTGATGTTTGATGTGCTGGTTGTGTGTTTGTGGTGAACAATAAGAACAACATGACATTTGTATGTTAGGATTTACTCATTAGTTTGGTTCATTGTTCAGCTCTGATACATGTGGACTGCAGGTACATGTTGGGTCAATGAGACTGACCAATAGGCTTTGAGGTCTGCTGTCATGTGATGTGAGCATGAGCCAATAGTGAGGTGTGACTTCCTGTTTGCAGTCACACAGCAGCAGTTGTTGGTTGGTGTGCTTTTTTTCATGTCAGCTGATACAAACAGTGAAATGATGTCACACATGGAAATAAATGATCAGAGAACAGAATCACATTTAATAAACACAAACTCAACAAATCATCTCAAAACAAGCATTAATGTCACAGCTGCTTCATTGTACAGTATGAAGAGTCTACAGTCTGTTTCACACTCTCCACCACTAGATGGAGCCTCAGCTCTGAACAACATCAGACCTTCTGTTTATAGTGACTGTTGTTAAGGAAGGACCTCAGTGCAGGACAGACTTTAAACAGATTAAGGTGAAATGTAATAATAAAGCTGAAAAAAATCCAAAAACAAAACAACACGTATCAAAATGTCAAAGACATTAGCCCACATGGACTAAATCCACCAGGTGAGGGTAATGACACAGGTTGTATCAATGAGGGTTTAGAAGCCAATCACAGAGCAGGAATAAACACATGTACAGGAATTAAAACAAACCAAGACACACAAGGAAAGAAGACTACCAAAATAAAACAGGAAGTGCAAGAAGGAACTCTAAATCAAAGGGCAACTGATGCAGTAAATGAAGCTAACACACAACTGATATTTCAAAATAAAACATCAAACCACAGATCATGACATGAAAAACTACCAAAATAACAGGAAGTACAACAGAAGTTTACATCACTATAAAACAAACCTTTTCAAAATAAAACAGCAAATGAGACATAATGAAACTGTGGATCATGGCAGTGACAGACATCAACTGTCAGCCAATCACAGAGCTTCGTTTGAATGGTTACCTTTAACATGAGCAACAGGTTATCTGATTGGTTTGTTGATGGTTGAATAGAGGACGCTGGGATCAGCAGAAACTGCCGCAGTAGAAGAGGAGGAAGCTCTCACAGTGCTGTAGGTCACAGCGTCACCTTCATCATCATCACTGAAGGCCTAAAACAAAACATTAGAACACACATTCACACACAATCAGAGCCTTTTCATCACTACAGTGTGTTCTGCAGCTTACCCGGGCTCCAGCTCTCCTGTTAAAGCTGATGGAGGCGTAGGACACTCCCTCCTCATCCTCACACTGTACATCAAACATTCTTCCTCTTCTCTCCTGAAGGACAACAGTAGATTTCAGAGAACAGACAGAAGTGTAACTTCACACTGGGTGTATAGTGTGTTTTCCTCATTGATAATAATGAACAAAAACACAGCTACACAAACATTTGCTGATCCCGTGTTTCCACTCACAGCGTCGTCTTCCTTCTGTGTCCTGTTTTCTGAAGAGACAAAACATCTGACCTCAGTTTCCACTTTAAAAACTCACTGTTTGGAAAGAAACCTGTGAACGTTCTCACCTTTAGATTTACTGCACCTGACGACCAGCTCAACAACTACAACAGTTACAAAGAGAGCAGCTACACCCACAGAGACAGTGATGTAGATCCATGACTGATCTGGAGACAGAATGCAGACATGTGGAGCTCAGTCAGTGGTGCTGTGATGGTGAACTTGGTGATCAGACTTCAACAGATGAGGCCAAAACAGACATGTTACTTCTGTACCAGGTGATGATGATGAGGGTGGTGGTGATTTGTTTGTTGTTGCTGTTGTTGGTGATGATGGTGATGATGATGATGATGATGATGATGGTGATGACGGTGATGGTATTTCTGCATCTTCACCTGAACAAATACAACAACATTAAACTGAACCCCACACACCATGTACATGTGTCTGTGGGTGTGGGTGGGTGATGGAGGAACTGGGAACCTTCTTACTGTGTAGAAGTGCTAACCACTGTACCACTGTTCCGCCCTTTTAACTGCACAGTGTGAACACATTTACTGTGACCTTCTAAAAGACGACAGACTGGTGTGAAGTTTAAATCTGATATTGATTTTAAAGAGTTCCTCATGTTCTCACCTGTTTTCTCACCTGAGGTCTGAGAGCTGAAGGTAAACAGCTGAACTTCATCAGTGTAATGATTCTTCACTTTACACTTCAATGACTCATAAAACTTTGTCTTCTTCAGGTCAGATGTTGTAAATGTCACATTGGCAGAGCAGGAAGGTGATGATATCTGAATGTCTGAGGATATTTCCTCTTCATACAGCCACTCCACTGTGTGTGGACAGCCATAATATGACCTCACAGAGCAGAACAAGCTGACTGTGTCACTGTCCTCATGTTCAGTCACTGGTGAAGACAACAAGAGTAAAATTAGCTTCATCACTGTAATCAGAGTTATTGTAATGTTTCAGTTTGTTGTTCTAACAGGACAGTTTGAACTGAAAATATTATGATGGAAATACTCACTGTGAACAACAGACAGATCATTCATTGAGACTGAATATTGTCCTGATATGATCTGACTGCAGTAGTAACGACCGGCATCCTCCTCTGTGAGCTTCTCTATAACCAGAGAACAGTTCGCTGTAACACTCAGTCTGTCTGATTTATCTTTGACGTCTTTGTGAATCTTCCTGTTTTTAAACACAGTTACTGTTTCTGTGTTTGTTGGATTGTAGAACCAGGTAATTCTGTCACAGTTATTCTGACCATCAGTCACATCTTTACAAGACAAAGTGACGTCATGTCCAACTCTGACAGTGAAGTATGACCACTGTTCTTCAGCTGCTGCTGTAGAGACAAACAGAGAAATGTGTAAAATTAGGGGTGGGCGATATGGCAAAAATATTATATCACGATTATTTAATAGTAAAATCACGATTTTATCACAATTTGTCTTTACATTGAGACTAATTTGCATGTTTCTGTGTAAACAGGTGTAGAAGAGCTGCTGACTGCAGAAACAACAGCGAACTTGAATATAACGAGCTGGTAAAGTTCAGAGAGGTGGGCACGTACGTGCTCGTAGCATGATAATACGTACGTGTGCACGCAGCCCTTCCACTACGACACGTCTCTCTCTCGCGCGCGCACACAGGCTTAGAAGACGCGTCGCTGCTGCCGGCAAAAACAGCACCGAACACAAAGGTGGAGTTCGTTTTAGGGACCAACTCTGTTCTCTTTTCGTTTCAGCCGTAGCTTCCTAACAGGGAGGCTGTCATTGGCTGCTCATGTTCACATTAAGCGCACTGAGAGTTGGCCGAGGAAAAAAGCTCATGCGTCTGCGCGAACATAGAACTGCATTTAATAGAAGGTGCTCTATGGACGATAAAACGACCTGTCTGCTCTGGCAGATCACGACACGTTCAAATCTTTCACCATCTTTTATCGTCAGATCGCACAGCCCTATGTAAAGTAAAGTGTAACATGGAAATGACTGTGATGGTCATAGTGATATTAATGTCATTGAATGTGTGTTATATGTATCCTTACCTGTAAACGGAAGCATCAGGATCAGGAAGAAAAACATCTGAATCCCTCTGAGTTCAAACATTGTTCCTCTCTGTGTCTCTTGTTCTTCTCGAATGAGTCTGTTTCTAAAAGTGTTTCTTCTTAAAGATGAACACTACGTCTTCTTCAGGAGGTGTTACTTCCTCGTAGTGACATCAGTCTTCCTCTTCTCACCTCTCTGAGTTTGATGTGAACATTTAAACTACAATTTAAATACATGAGAGAAACATGTTTTTAATGTTAGCTTTGATACTTTCTTCATTTTTCTGACTATCTACAGTGTTTCACAGTGAGTCTAACAGACATCGTCTTCATCGGTAGCAGAACAGAGGAGGCTGAATGTGTGAAGATTGTTATCTGAGATAAATGTTTGCATCGATGCAGCTCTTCTTTTTTAGATTATTGTTAAAAAGACGTCATTGGAACTTTTGACAGCATCTCACACCTGACTTGTTATTCTCGGTAAATAAAGAGCATTGTGGGTGAAGTCGCTCTTCGTCATTTGAATCTACTGTGAACCGGACGTTCAGCTCTCTGTGTGCGATGACCTCATGTTTCTAAAACAGATGCAGCAGGCTGCTCTGCCTCACTGATGTTTGATGTGCTGGTTGTGTGTTTGTGGTGAACAATAAGAACAACATGACATTTGTATGTTAGGATTTACTCATTAGTTTGGTTCATTGTTCAGCTCTGATACATGTGGACTGCAGGTACATGTTGGGTCAATGAGACTGACCAATAGGCTTTGAGGTCTGCTGTCATGTGATGTGAGCATGAGCGGATAGTGAGGTGTGACTTCCTGTTTGCAGGCACACAGCAGCAGTTGTTGGTTGGTGTGCTTTTTTTCATGTCAGCTGATACAAACAGTGAAATGATGTCACACATGGAAATAAATGACCAGAGAACAGAATCACATTTAATAAACACAAACTCAACAAATCATCTCAAAACAAGCATTAATGTCACAGCTACTTCATTGTACATTTTGAAGAGTCTACAGTCTGTTTCACACTCTCCACCACTAGATGGAGCCTCAGCTCTGAACAACATCAGACCTTCTGTATATAGTGACTGTTGTTAAGGAAGGACCTCAGTGCAGGACAGACTTTAAACAGATTAAGGTGAAATGTAATAATAAAGCTGAAAAAAATCCAAAAACAAAACAACACGCATCAAAATGTCAAAGACATTAGCCCACATGGACTAAATCCACCAGGTGAGGGTAATGACACAGGTTGTATCAATGAGGGTTTAGAAGCCAATTACAGAGGAGGAATAAACACAAGTACAGGAAGTAAAAACAAAGCAAGACACACAAGGAAAGAGGACTACCAAAATAAAATAAGGAAGTCCAAAAAGGAACTCTAAATCAAAGGGTTAGGGTTAGCAACTGATACAGTAAATGAAGCTAACAGTGTCAGGGTTGTGTTTCAGTGCGGACACAGATGCAGAGAGCAGAGCAGGTAAAGCAAACAGTCTTTTATTTTACACCCGCAGGGCAAAAACCAAAAACACCAACAAACTAAGGATCACACGAAGCGTGGCAAAAACAAAGTTCTTAGCATAGATTCGCAATAGTAAGAACCCAAAGCAAGGCTTAGTCACCAGGAGATCTCTGAGGTCAAGGCTGGCAAGGCACAGGCACAATCCCAACATCCCAAAGCGACGAGACGAACGGGCACCAAGTGAGGGGAAGACGTAGACTATATACACAGGGATCAGGGCAGACAAAGGGGAACAGGTGAGACACATTAGGGAGGAGCAGGTGATCACCAGGAGAAGAAGGGAGAACACGAGGAGGGGGCAGTCAAGACACCTGAAATGAGAGGGAAGTCAGTGATTTCAAAATAAGGCCGGAACTAAGGGCAGACATAATCAAACAAAATACAAAACAACCGCCCTGGCTCACGCTGGGACCCTGACACATGTTGGTTCTATGAGACTGACCAATAGGCTTTGAGGTCTGCTGTCATGTGATGTGGGCATGAACGTATAGTGAGGTGTGACTTCCTGTTTGCAGTCACACAGCAGCAGTTGTTCGTTGGTGTGCTTTTTTCATGGCAGGTAATAAACAAACTGTGAAATGATGTCACACATGGAAATAAATGATCAGAGAACAGAATCACATTTAATAAACACAAACTCAACAAATCATCAAAGAGACGCTGAACAACATCAGAGCTTCTGTACACAGTGACAGACATCAACTGTCAGCCAATCACAAAGCTTTGTTTGCATGTTTAGCTTTAAAATGAGCAATGTGTTATTTGTTTGGTTTGTTGATGGTAGAATAGAGGACGCTGCGATCAGAGGAAACTGCGGTTGTCAGAGATCTAATCGACTCCAGTCACAGTGTTAAGGCAGTGTGGTCGTCCGTGCGTGAGTCAGGTAATGAGAGGAAGTCCCACAAGCAAAGGAACGAATGTTAAGATGGAGCATCTGTCTTAACATTCTTGGACCCTGGTCTATACAAAATTGTGACTCTGAATCTCCCGAAAGCCCAACAAGCCTGCCGAGAGTTCAGTCAGCTTGGCCGACTGAATATAAGCTAGATGTTTGTGATCTGTCCAGATGATAAAGGGTGCTCTGCTCCCTCCAGCCAATGGCCAATGGAGGAAAAGTGGACCACAGTCTGCAGTTCTTACATCTTAGTTTCATGTACAAAGGTAAAGGAGGTTGACCAATAGGCTTTCAGGTATGATGTCATGTGATCCATCATGACCATCATCAAAAACCAACAACTACATGTTGAATCTAATGAAAAAAAAACAAAAACACAGCTGCTGCAGAAAAACTGAAAAAGAAGCAGAAGAGTCTCAAATGTTTTCATAGAGCTCTATACCATCCTCTTCACCTTCATCGTGAGGCTCCTGTGGAAAACGACACATTCTGTGTTCAGACTGAGGTCGACATTTGTGTCACGCACCAAAGTTCAGAAGTACACAAACTATTTGATGTAACCAAAAGTGAATGGACACCATGTGCAGCTTTAGCTGGTTCTGAATCCTGCAGTCTACCAGATCTGTAGATGAGGACTGTTTCAGTATTCACTGGTTGTCAATCAATCAAGTGCTGAATGTATTCTGACATGTTACAGACAAACCAGTGGAAAATGTCCTGCTGTTTCCAGAAGAACGGTTTCAAACGTCCATTCATGGACTCATTGTTGCAGCTTTAGAGCAGATCTCGAGGATCTACATGATAACTTTCTGTGTTTGTCGGCACAAAAAAGAACCATTTAGTTTTAGAACAACTTTCCTCTACAGACCTCAAGTACAGGCGGCATCACACAGTGCTTAATGAGCTGGGATTATTTTAATACGTCTGCACAGTGTATTTTCAAATGTTTGTTTTTTCTGCATAAATATATTCAGAGTTCAGACTCACAGTGTTTTCCTCCGTCTGTGTTTTGTTCCCTGAAAAGACAAAAAGACAAATGAGAGAGTCGACTTCAGCTCCAGCAGCCAAGCTGCAGCTTTATCAGAACCTTTAATGGAGAAAGTGTCATCTGTCGGTGTTCTCACCTTTAGCTTTGATCCACATGTTGACTGTAAGGACACTCATTAACAGCACTGCTGAACCCACAGACACAAAGATCCATCTCAGCACATGTGTAACACCTGAAAACAACACAAACAGTTTGGATCCACATTCTTGTTGTGGACTGCAGTAGCTTTGTTTGTCCATTCTGATGTGTGTGTTTCCTCTGGGGTTGTTAGCTTTTTGTGCTAGCTGGTGTTTCTTCATCCTCACCTGACCAACACGACAAAATACATGTAGATATACAACATGTGGTGCTGTGATGGTGAACTTGGTGATCAGACTTCAACAGATAAGATAAAAACAGACATGTTACTTCTGTACCAGGTGATGATGATGAAGGTGTTGTTGGTGGTGGTGGTGATGATGGTGATGATGATGATGATGATGATGATGATGATGATGGTGGCGGTGATGGTGATGGTATTTCTGCATCTTCACCTGAACAAATACAACAACATAAAACTGAACCCCACCCACCATGTACATGTGTCTGTGGGTGTGGGTGGGTGATGGAGGAACTGGGAACCTTCTTACTGTGTAGAAGTGCTAACCACTGTACCACTGTTCCGCCCTTTTAACTGCACAGTGTGAACACATTTACTGTGACCTTCTAAAAGACGACAGACTGGTGTGAAGTTTAAATCTGATATTGATTTTAAAGAGTTCCTCATGTTCTCACCTGTTTTCTCACCTGAGGTCTGAGAGCTGAAGGTAAACAGCTGAACTTCATCAGTGTAATGATTCTTCACTTTACACAATGACTCATAAAACTTTGTCTTCTTCAGGTCAGATGTTGTAAATGTCACAGAGGCAGAGCAGGAAGGTGATGATATCTGAATGTCTGAGGATATTTCCTCTTCATACAGCCACTCCACTGTGTGTGGACAGCCATAATATGACCTCACAGAGCAGAACAAGCTGACTGTGTCACTGTCCTCATGTTCAGTCACTGGTGAAGACAACAAGAGTAAAATTAGCTTCATCACTGTAATCAGAGTTATTGTAATGTTTCAGTTTGTTGTTCTAACAGGACAGTTTGAACTGAAAATATTATGATGGAAATACTCACTGTGAACAACAGACAGATCATTCATTGAGACTGAATATTGTCCTGATATGATCTGACTGCAGTAGTAACGACCGGCATCCTCCTCTGTGAGCTTCTCTATAACCAGAGAACAGTTCGCTGTAACACTCAGTCTGTCTGATTTATCTTTGACGTCTTTGTGAATCTTCCTGTTTTTAAACACAGTTACTGTTTCTGTGTTTGTTGGATTGTAGAACCAGGTAGTTCTGTCACAGTTATTCTGACCATCAGTCACATCTTCACAAGACAAAGTGACGTCATGTCCAACTCTGACAGTGAAGTATGACCACAGTTCTTCAGCTGCTGCTGTAGAGACAAACAGAGAAATGTGTAAAATTAGGGGTGGGCGATATGGCAAAAATATTATATCACGATTCTTTAATAGTAAAATCACGATTTTATCACAATTTGTCTTTACATTGAGACTAATTTGCATGTTTCTGTGTAAACAGGTGTAGAAGAGCTGCTGACTGCAGAAACAACAGCGAACCTGAATATAACGAGCTGGTAAAGTTCAGAGAGGTGGGCGCGTACGTGCTCGTAGCATGATAATACACACGTGTACACGCAGCCCTTCCACTACGACACGTCTCTCTCTCTCGCGCGCGCACACAGGCTTAGAAGACGCGTCGCTGCTGCCGGCAAAAACAGCACCGAACACAAAGGTGGAGTTCGTTTTAGGGACCAACTCTGTTCTCTTTTCGTTTCAGCCGTAGCTTCCTAACAGGGAGGCTGTCATTGGCTGCTCATGTTCACATTAAGCGCACTGAGAGTTGGCCGAGGAAAAAAGCTCATGCGTCTGCGCGAACATAGAACTGCATTTAATAGAAGGTGCTCTATGGACGATAAAACGACCTGTCTGCTCTGGCAGATCACGACACGTTCAAATCTTTCACCATCTTTTATCGTCAGATCGCACAGCCCTATGTAAAGTAAAGTGTAACATGGAAATGACTGTGATGGTCATAGTGATATTAATGTCATTGAATGTGTGTTATATGTATCCTTACCTGTAAACGGAAGCATCAGGATCAGGAAGAAAAACATCTGAATCCCTCTGAGTTCAAACATTGTTCCTCTCTGTGTCTCTTGTTCTTCTCAAATGAGTCTGTTTCTAAAAGTGTTTCTTCTTAAAGATGAACACTACGTCTTCTTCAGGAGGTGTTACTTCCTCGTAGTGACATCAGTCTTCCTCTTCTCACCTCTCTGAGTTTGATGTGAACATTTAAACTACAATTTAAATACATGAGAGAAACATGTTTTTAATATGTTAGCTTTGATACTTTCTTCATTTTTCTGACTATCTACAGTGTTTCACAGTGAGTCTAACAGACATCGTCTTCATCAGTAACAGAACAGAGGAGGCTGAATGTGTGAAGATTGTTATCTGAGATAAATGTTTGCATCGATGCAGCTCTTCTTTTTTAGATTATTGTTAAAAAGACGTCATTGGAACTTTTGACAGCATCTCACACCTGACTTGTTGTTCTCGTTAAATAAAGAGCATTGTGGGTGAAGTCGCTCTTCGTCATTTGAATCTACTGTGAACCGGACGTTCAGCTCTCTGTGTGCGATGACCTCATGTTTCTAAAACAGATGCAGCAGGCTGCTCTGCCTCACTGATGTTTGATGTGCTGGTTGTGTGTTTGTGGTGAACAATAAGAACAACATGACATTTGTATGTTAGGATTTACTCATTAGTTTGGTTCATTGTTCAGCTCTGATACATGTGGACTGCAGGTACATGTTGGTTCAATGAGACTGACCAATAGGCTTTGAGGTCTGCTGTCATGTGATGTGAGCATGAGCGGATAGTGAGGTGTGACTTCCTGTTTGCAGTCACACAGCAGCAGTTGTTGGTTGGTGTGCTTTTTTTCATGTCAGCTGATACAAACAGTGAAATGATGTCACACATGGAAATAAATGATCAGAGAACAGAATCACATTTAATAAACACAAACTCAACAAATCATCTCAAAACAAGCATTAATGTCACAGCTACTTCATTGTACAGTTTGAAGAGTCTACAGTCTGTTTCACACTCTCCACCACTAGATGGAGCCTCAGCTCTGAACAACATCAGACCTTCTGTATATAGTGACTGTTGTTAAGGAAGGACCTCAGTGCAGGACAGACTTTAAACAGATTAAGGTGAAATGTAATAATAAAGCTGAAAAAAATCCAAAAACAAAACAACACGCATCAAAATGTCAAAGACATTAGCCCACATGGACTAAATCCACCAGGTGAGGGTAATGACACAGGTTGTATCAATGAGGGTTTAGAAGCCAATTACAGAGCAGGAATAAACACAAGTACAGGAAGTAAAAACAAAGCAAGACACACAAGGAAAGAGGACTACCAAAATAAAATAAGGAAGTCCAAAAAGGAACTCTAAATCAAAGGGTTAGGGTTAGCAACTGATACAGTAAATGAAGCTAACAGTGTCAGGGTTGTGTTTCAGTGCGGACACAGATGCAGAGAGCAGAGCAGGTAAAGCAAACAGTCTTTTATTTTACACCCGCAGGGCAAAAACCAAAAACACCAACAAACTAAGGATCACACGAAGCGTGGCAAAAACAAAGTTCTTAGCATAGATTCGCAATAGTAAGAACCCAAAGCAAGGCTTAGTCACCAGGAGATCTCTGAGGTCAAGGCTGGCAAGGCACAGGCACAATCCCAACATCCCAAAGCGACGAGACGAACGGGCACCAAGTGAGGGGAAGACGTAGACTATATACACAGGGATCAGGGCAGACAAAGGGGCACAGGTGAGACACATTAGGGAGGAGCAGGTGATCACCAGGAGAAGGAGGGAGAACACGAGGAGGGGGCAGTCAAGACACCTGAAATGAGAGGGAAGTCAGTGATTTCAAAATAAGGCCGGAACTAAGGGCAGACATAATCAAACAAAATACAAAACAACCGCCCTGGCTCACGCTGGGACCCTGACACATGTTGGTTCTATGAGACTGACCAATAGGCTTTGAGGTCTGCTGTCATGTGATGTGGGCATGAACGTATAGTGAGGTGTGACTTCCTGTTTGCAGTCACACAGCAGCAGTTGTTCGTTGGTGTGCTTTTTTCATGGCAGGTAATAAACAAACTGTGAAATGATGTCACACATGGAAATAAATGATCAGAGAACAGAATCACATTTAATAAACACAAACTCAACAAATCATCAAAGAGACGCTGAACAACATCAGAGCTTCTGTACACAGTGACAGACATCAACTGTCAGCCAATCACAAAGCTTTGTTTGCATGTTTAGCTTTAAAATGAGCAATGTGTTATTTGTTTGGTTTGTTGATGGTAGAATAGAGGACGCTGCGATCAGAGGAAACTGCGGTTGTCAGAGATCTAATCGACTCCAGTCACAGTGTTAAGGCAGTGTCGTCGTCCGTGCGTGAGTCAGGTAATGAGAGGAAGTCCCACAAGCAAAGGAACGAATGTTAAGACGGAGCATCTGTCTTAATATTCTTGGACCCTGGTCTATACAAAATTGTGACTCTGAATCTCCCGAAAGCCCAACAAGCCTGCCGAGAGTTCAGTCAGCTTGGCCGACTGAATATAAGCTAGATGTTTGTGATCTGTCCAGATGATAAAGGGTGCTCTGCTCCCTCCAGCCAATGGCCAATGGAGGAAAAGTGGACCACAGTCTGCAGTTCTTACATCTTAGTTTCATGTACACAGGTAAAGGAGGCTGACCAATAGGCTTTCAGGTATGATGTCATGTGATCCATCATGACCATCATCAAAAACCAACAACTACATGTTGAATCTAATGAAAAAAAAAAACACAGCTGCTGCAGAAAAACTGAAAAAGAAGCAGAAGAGTCTCAAATGTTTTCATAGAGCTCTATACCATCCTCTTCACCTTCATCATGAGGCTCCTGTGGAAAACGACACATTCTGTGTTCAGACTGAGGTCGACATTTGTGTCACGCACCAAAGTTCAGAAGTACACAAACTATTTGATGTAACCAAAAGTGAATGGACACCATGTGCAGCTTTAGCTGGTTCTGAATCCTGCAGTCTACCAGATCTGTAGATGAGGACTGTTTCAGTATTCACTGGTTGTCAATCAATCAAGTGCTGAATGTATTCTGACATGTTACAGACAAACCAGTGGAAAATGTCCTGCTGTTTCCAGAAGAACGGTTTCAAACGTCCATTCATGGACTCATTGTTGCAGCTTTAGAGCAGATCTCGAGGATCTACATGATAACTTTCTGTGTTTGTCGGCACAAAAAAGAACCATTTAGTTTTAGAACAACTTTCCTCTACAGACCTTAAGTACAGGCGGCATCACACAGTGCTTAATGAGCTGGGATTATTTTAATACATCTGCACAGTCTATCTTCACTGTTCACCCATAGACAGTCACAAATGTTTGTTTTTTCTGCATAAATATATTCAGAGTTCAGACTCACAGTGTTTTCCTCCGTCTGTGTTTTGTTCCCTGAAAAGACAAAAAGACAAATGAGAGAGTCGACTTCAGCTCCAGCAGCCAAGCTGCAGCTTTATCAGAGCCTTTAATGGAGAAAGTGTCATCTGTCGGTGTTCTCACCTTTAGCTTTGATCCACATGTTGACTGTAAGGACACTCATTAACAGCACTGCTGAACCCACAGACACAAAGATCCATCTCAGCACATGTGTAACACCTGAAAACAACACAAACAGTTTGGATCCACATTCTTGTTGTGGACTGCAGTAGCTTTGTTTGTCCATTCTGATGTGTGTGTTTCCTCTGGGGTTGTTAGCTTTTTGTGCTAGCTGGTGTTTCTTCATCCTCACCTGACCAACACGACAAAATACATGTAGATATACAACATGTGGTGCTGTGATGGTGAACTTGGTGATCAGACTTCAACAGATAAGATAAAAACAGACATGTTACTTCTGTACCAGGTGATGATGATGATGATGATGGTGGTGGTTTGTTTGTTGTTGTTGGTGATGATGATGATGATGATGATGGTGGTGGCGGTGATGGTGATGGTATTTCTGCATCTTCACCTGAACAAATACAACAACATAAAACTGAACCCCACCCACCATGTACATGTGTCTGTGGGTGTGGGTGGGTGATGGAGGAACTGGGAACCTTCTTACTGTGTAGAAGTGCTAACCACTGTACCACTGTTCCGCCCTTTTAACTGCACAGTGTGAACACATTTACTGTGACCTTCTAAAAGACGACAGACTGGTGTGAAGTTTAAATCTGATATTGATTTTAAAGAGTTCCTCATGTTCTCACCTGTTTTCTCACGTGAGGTCTGAGAGCTGAAGGTAAACAGCTGAACTTCATCAGCGTGACGACTCTTCACTTTACACTTCAATGACTCATAAAACTTCGTCTTCTTCAGGTCAGATGTTGTAAATGTCACAGAGGCAGAGCAGGAAGGTGATGATATCTGAATGTCTGAGGATATTTCCTCTTCATACAGCCACTCCACTGTGTGTGGACAGTCATCATATGACCTCACAGAGCAGAACAAGCTGACTGTGTCACTGTCCTCATGTTCAGTCACTGGTGAAGACAACAAGAGTAAAATTAGCTTCATCACTGTAATCAGAGTTATTGTAATGTTTCAGTTTGTTGTTCTAACAGGACAGTTTGAACTGAAAATATTATGATGGAAATACTCACTGTGAACAACAGACAGATCATTCATTGAGTCTAAATATTGTCCTGATATGATCTGTCTGCAGTAGTAACGACCAGCATCCTCCTCTGTGAGCTTCTCTATAACCAGAGAACAGTTCGCTGTAACACTCAGTCTGTCTGATTTATCTTTGACGTCTTTGTGAATCTTCCTGTTTTCAAACACAGTTACTGTCGTTGTGTTTGTTGGATTGTAGAACCAGGTAATTCCATCACAGTTATTCTGACCATCAGTCACATCTTCACAAGACAAAGTGACGTCATGTCCAACTCTGACAGTGAAGAATGACCACAGTTCTTCAGCTGCTGCTGTAGAGACAAACAGAGAAATGTGTAAAATTAGGGGTGGGCGATATGGCAAAATTATTATATCACGATTCTTTAATAGTAAAATCACAATTTTATCACAATTTGTCTTTACATTGAGACTAATTTGCATGTTTCTGTGTAAACGACTTCTCAAAAATGATCAATTAAGGCAAACGACTCTGATAAAGTGCACTCAGTATTGTTATATTTTCAAAAACATGAAAATAACAATTACAGAACAAAATAAAGTTTTATTTCAAACAGCTTAACTAATGCAGACTAATGTAATTCTGTAAAGTTTTAATGGGAATCATATCTGAGGAAAAACGGACCTGCTGCTGTCACTGTGCCTGTGTTATCATTGTTTTGGTGACGTCATCAGCTGTTGCCTCTGTCTGCATCTGATGTACACACGCGTGCACAGAACTCCTCATAAGGCCCCCCCACTGCACGCGACGTGCACACACACACACACACAGGTGTAGAAGAGCTGCTGACTGCAGAAACAACAGCGAACCTGAATATAACGAGCTGGTAAAGTTCAGAGAGGTGGGCGCGTACGTGCTCGTAGCATGATAATACACACGTGTGCACGCAGCCCTTCCACTACGACACGTCTCTCTCTCTCGCGCGCGCACACAGGCTTAGAAGACGCGTCGCTGCTGCCGGCAAAAACAGCACCGAACATAAAGGTGGAGTTCGTTTTAGGGACCAACTCTGTTCTCTTTTCGTTTCAGCCGTAGCTTCCTAACAGGGAGGCTGTCATTGGCTGCTCATGTTCACATTAAGCGCACTGAGAGTTGGCCGAGGAAAAAAGCTCATGCGTCTGCGCGAACATAGAACTGCATTTAATAGAAGGTGCTCTATGGACGATAAAACGACCTGTCTGCTCTGGCAGATCACGACACGTTCAAATCTTTCACCATCTTTTATCGTCAGATCGCACAGCCCTATGTAAAGTAAAGTGTAACATGGAAATGACTGTGATGGTCATAGTGATATTAATGTCATTGAATGTGTGTTATATGTATCCTTACCTGTAAACGGAAGCATCAGGATCAGGAAGAAAAACATCTGAATCCCTCTGAGTTCAAACATTGTTCCTCTCTGTGTCTCTTGTTCTTCTCAAATGAGTCTGTTTCTAAAAGTGTTTCTTCTTAAAGATGAACACTACGTCTTCTTCAGGAGGTGTTACTTCCTCGTAGTGACATCAGTCTTCCTCTTCTCACCTCTCTGAGTTTGATGTGAACATTTAAACTACAATTTAAATACATGAGAGAAACATGTTTTTAATATGTTAGCTTTGATACTTTCTTCATTTTTCTGACTATCTACAGTGTTTCACAGTGAGTCTAACAGACATCGTCTTCATCAGTAACAGAACAGAGGAGGCTGAATGTGTGAAGATTGTTATCTGAGATAAATGTTTGCATCGATGCAGCTCTTCTTTTTTAGATTATTGTTAAAAAAGACTTCATTGGAACTTTTGACAGCATCTCACACCTGACTTGTTGTTCTCGGTAAATAAAGAGCATTGTGGGTGAAGTCGCTCTTCGTCATTTGAATCTACTGTGAACCGGACGTTCAGCTCTCTGTGTGCGATGACCTCATGTTTCTAAAACAGATGCAGCAGGCTGCTCTGCCTCACTGATGGTTGATGTGCTGGTTGTGTGTTTGTGGTGAACAATAAGAACAACATGACATTTGTATGTTAGGATTTACTCATTAGTTTGGTTCATTGTTCAGCTCTGATACATGTGGACTGCAGGTACATGTTGGTTCAATGAGACTGACCAATAGGCTTTGAGGTCTGCTGTCATGTGATGTGAGCATGAGCGGATAGTGAGGTGTGACTTCCTGTTTGCAGTCACACAGCAGCAGTTGTCTGTTGGTGTGCTTTTTTTCATGTCAGCTGATACAAACAGTGTGATGATGTCACACATGGAAATAAATGATCAGAGAACAGAATCACATTTAATAAACACAAACTCAACAAATCATCTCAAAACAAGCATTAATGTCACAGCTGCTTCATTGTACAGTATGGAGAGTCTACAGTCTGTTTCACACTCTCCACCACTAGATGGAGCCTCAGCTCTCTGAGTGACTCAAAGACACTGTGTCAGGATTCATGGTGAATCGGGATCAAAAGCAGCACACAGGAGCAAGTGGAGAAGAATAATAACTGAAGCAATGCAATAAAAACCAAAGAAAACAACAAAATCAAACAATAAGACATATAAAACCATTAAAAGCTAAAAGATAAGCTAAACACTGATATTCCGTCCCCTAATCAATGCAGTAATGTAGAATCAAGATAAAATCGTTGTTTTATTTTGTAAATATTTTTATATATGATTAATTCGGTATGAAATCATCCCCAAACAAAGCTTTATAACAGATCTGATGAAGATGAACCATGGAGGTGTAAAGGTGTCGCCGCTCTCACATCCTCCTCTTCATATTCATCTGTTGAACCAAATGAAACATAATATTTACCGTCAGCTGCTTCTTCTGATCAAAGACTCTGCATCTGGATACTGTCTGGAGAAATCCTCACAGATTGTGTTGCCTGGCTTCAGAGCAACAGTTCATCAGTAGTTACTGTGTGTTGTGTTCAAGTTGTCAGAAATCTGTGAGTCAGTTTAGTAAACAGTGTCCAGTGAGATTGAATGCAGATGAACAGCTGTTAATCTACAGTTTATATCACTGCATGGTGTGACGTTAGAGAGGACAGGGTGTCACAGAGGTGTGTGCTCTGCTCTGTGTGTCACGACCTGGTGTTTATTCATGGTTTTGTTTTCCTTGTTTTGGGTTTTTAGTTTAATCTGTGCCTTTTTGTGATAGTCCAGGTAGTTGTCAGGCTTGTGTTTTGTTCTTGGGTTTTTGTTTAGTTCTTTGTGTGGTGTTCGCCTTGTCTTGTGCTTCCTGTTTTTAATAGTCCTGTCCTCCTTGTGTATTGTCCTGAGTTTTACTTCCTGTGTTTTCCCTCCTTGTGTGATTACCTGCCCTGCACTGATGTGTGCCACCCGTGTCTCGTCTTGTGTATATAGTCTTTGTCCTCCCTGCACTCGGAGCTAGTTCGTTTCGTCTCTCGTAGAGTTAGTGTCTCGTCCCTGTGGGAATGTCTTTGTGTCTCGCCTGCCTTGACCACGTGAACCTTTTGGTAACTCGCTATGTTTTGAACTTCGAACTCTAGAGTCTATGCTAAGCCATGCTACGTGTGATCTTTTGTTTGCATTTTTGTATTTTTTGCCCTCCTGGCCTTGAATAAAGAACTGCCTTTTGATTTTACACCACTCTGTGCCTCTGCAACTGTGTCCTCATCCACCACAACTCCTGACAGTACGAACTAGCCAACATGGACGCAACAGATGCAGATGTGGTCTTATCGGCTGCTTCTAGCCGGAGCCGTGAGGTGACCCCTCACGAGTACCAGCTCAGATGAACCAGCTCAGGAGGAAGCTCCAGGCCAAGCTGGACCTGGTTGACCACTTGCCATCACCTCCCATGGACAGGGGGGAGGTGTGGCGATGGACTAATCACCGGGTCTCCATGCTCCAGATGCTGAGGAGACTGTGGAACGCCAAGCAGGAACTCAGAGCAAGGATGGACAGAGCATTGAATGCAGATCCTTGGCTCCATCTCCATTACTTGAGGGCATTTCAGGATATGGAGGAGTTCGTTGCTCCCTTGGCCCCCATGCTGCCCTCCTGGTTTCCCCAGCCAGCTCTCGACCCTGCGGGAGATCTCCTGGAAGACTTAGGACCGGCCGAGACCCCAGAGATCCCCAAGCAGCTGTCGGAGACGACGCAGTCCTCCCCGGGGCTGCCTGGGGGCGGGCTCCAGATGACGTCGCTCCTCCCGTCACGGCCAGACACCATCACTGACGGCCTTCTTCCCGGACCCCGGGGGACCCTCAGCCCTGTCCATGCTGGGCTTCAGCCCGGACCCTGGAGAGTCCCTGACCCCAGACTCAGTTGTTTCACTGGGATTCTGTCAAGCTCAATTTTGCGCCTAAAACAGAAATACATCTACTCTTGACATTAGATTACAGCTCTCCCGTGGCCTAAAGGGAGAGGAGATGAAAACTGTTGTTGAACATGCAGTTTAGCTCTGAGTGTAGATTGAAGTGTGTTTTATTTCTCTGTCGGTGGAGGGTGCTCCACGGTGTAAGGCTGGGTATCCTCCAGGAAGGTTCCTGTGCAGTTATCCACAACAAGCTCCAAATGACAAAACTGTCAGTTCACTGGGTCCTTCACCGAGTTCTCAAGGTTTCACCCAGGGTCCTCTGTTATTCATTCTCTCTGCTACCCTTTGGTCATATCTTCTAGAAGAAAGTCTACCTCTCCACCAAACCTCATTCAACTCTTCCACTGCTTACTTAAAATCCTAGCTAGTTTTCCGCTGTATTTTCACATAAGTTTTGCATCATGGTTTCACAAGCCAAAGTCACGTCAAATCCCATCTTTCATGACAGAAGAGGAAAACCTTATTGATGCAGCTAAAGGAAAAAAAAAGAATAATCTGACTGAACCAAATGAATGGATTCTTTGAATGAAGCAGCGTGACAGACGCATGAAGCCTGCGGACATGTATGTCTCACTGTCTGTGAGTGTTTCTGGAGTTATACCTTCTATTGTGAGAACATGAAGGTGTCACTTGCTGTTGCTAGTGAGAGAGAGAGTGTCACAGGCTTCATTAGCAGACATGATAGTGGCAGTGTGTTCTGAGCTGCCACATCCTCTGTGTGTTTTTATCTATATGGAAGTCTACATGTGTCCCATTGTCTTCAGCCCTGGAGTCTCTGTGTAACATAGCAGTTCTGGGTCATCTCATGTGCTACACCACTTCCTTTTCATGCAGTATATATACAGATGTATGGATCTATGGAAGCCCACAAGTGTCACTTTCTCATCCAGGAAACAGAAGAATTGAGGACTTTTTGAGGGCGATTCAATCCTGGGACCTCCTGCTAAAGAAGAGTGTGAGTGTTTATGTTTTGTTTTCATTTTATTTTTAGATATGTTTGTTTTATTTTATTTTTTTAGGAATTTGTAAATCCACACTTGTCATGTTGTCCTCAGGGTTTCTGTGGGAACGTCTTGGATTTGAACCTATTCCAATTCTCCAGGACACAGGACACTTGGGGGTTCATCCTGGATTTAAAACTGGGATACTGCACTAAGAAGAGAGTGTCATCATCTCTTTTTGTATTTGTCCCCCGGACTCTCTGGGTAATGTAAATCGTTTGGGATTTGAACCTGAGACCTCTCACTAACTGTATCCAGAGACAAAACCTCTATGCTGATTTGATGTCAGCATGATAGCTTGCTGCATTGCTATTCTCAGCATGGTAAATGGCTGTTTCCACTGCAAAACTTGATTTAAGCCCTTTTCACTGTGGCCCTTGAGCTCTGTTTGTTTCCTCTGTTGTTAGGTTACGCTGCCTGACAGCTCTTCATGGGGAATGTTAAGTGATGCTCTGCAGCTCCCAGAAATATTACGGCGTATATTCTTGGCCCAGAGATACTACAAGAGCTGACGGATGGCCTTTGGTGTGGAAGGAGGAGAAGAAATATAATTACAATTCAAATATTACCCCAATTACTGACTGTACTTTTCTATAGATTTACGTTTTTTTGTAGGATTAAATGGAAGTTATTACAAGGCAGGTTTGAATGTCTGTGGATTGTCTCCTTCCTTTAACATCATTCACATTCCTGCAGACCCTTTCTTCGAACAACAGAAGCCCTCAGACCATGGCCCAGACCTTTCCACCTGTTTCCCTCCACTTCATCAGTGTGTCTTCATGTGCTTGCCTGCACTTTCTGTCTGCTCTGTTTCTTTAAAGAACAAAAAGCAGATATTCAGGCAGAAATTTGTGCCAGTTAAACTTTCTCTGTCAGACGAGCTGCGGCAAACACACAGAAACAGCTTGAGCAAAGATGGAAACAGTGGCTGTCCTTCTTTTGAAGTGTTGGTCTGGAATGCTCTCATCTCAGAATAAACACCTCCAGTTCCAGGCTGGATCTGAATGTTGGATCTCATGAAGCGCAGCTTCTGTCTGTTTAACCTCTGACAACTGACAATTCATGTTGTAATAATTACTCCATTACAAGCATTTACACCATCTTCTTGGCTACCATGGTAACGAGTCCTGCACCAAAAGCAGATATTTGGCAGGACTGTACATATAATATATAAAAAATATAGACACATTGGCAGTCCTATAAACTATAATATTCCAAATTTTACAGTGATTTGTCATAACATTCATACACTAAAGTGTATTTTGATCCATAATTAAATGCATTTTAATAAAAGGAGAAAAGGGCATTTCCTGAAGAAAATGAAATGGTAAATCTGTAGCTTGAAAGAGATACATTTGGCAGATGACCCTCGTTGAAGGGCTCTCTCATAGACTCCCATGTTAAAAAATGACACCGAAATTCCTTAATATTTGAAAAATTTGAATTTTTTGAAAAAATGTGAATGTCCCATGTGAGATGAACATTTTGATAATTGAATCGATCAATGTATGCTGAAGATACGCTGCACCAAAAATGTACGGAAGAATAAAAAGAAGAAAGAGGGTGAAGAACAAGAGTTTGATTGTTGATGAAGATTCTCAGTCATCCAGGTCATCATACGTAGAGAAGATTGAAGCAAGCTTCATCAGTTCTAACTGTTTGGTGAAGCTGCTTGGATGAGCAGCGAAACGTCTTCTAGAAAACTCTACAAGTCCAGACGCCTTGCTTCAATCTTCTCTAAGAGTTTGATTGTTGCCTAGCAACAGCAATCAAACAAAAAACTTTACTGGGAGTTCTTACATGAAATGAAAAAGATGACAGCTTCACTGCTCATCCACTGCGGCTGCGTGGACGGCGCTGCATGACGTCACCGCTAAGGGCGGAGTTACAGCGAAAGAAAAGAAGCAGAGGGTGGATGTGAGCCGCTCCCATCATCCTCAGCATCCCCAGAGGTGTGTCTGCGCCGCCGGAGCTGCAGACTGCGGTCAGACGGAGGCACAGCCCGCACCTGGACCGAGCCGTACCAGCACCCCCCCACCCCCCGGCTCTCCTCTCCTCACTCCGTTCGCACCGATTATGGCGTCAAAGTGTCCGAAATGCGAGAAGACGGTGTATTTCGGTGAGTGAATGCTGGCGTCTCGCTACCGTGAGCTCTTTGAAAGGCTGCGGGGTGGGAGTGTGAACATCTGTATGTTACAGCTGCCTCTCATTTATGCTGGATTATGTTTGTTTAAGGGGGCACAGCTACATCCTTCAGGATCAGGAACGATGTGCATCTGTTTCATTATCAGGCCTATTTATAATGACAATAACATTAATGCAAGACTATGTTGATTCATTGTGATCACAGTAGAGAGTAACATAAGGTGATTATAGGCTCATTTAAAACATCTGAACAGACTTTTTAATGAAGAATTTTGTAATGACCATGAAGGTGTGGAGCCATTTTTCAGTGAGCTGACCCTCACCCACTCACACCCATTCACTAAAGATCCCCCCTGTGACATGGGTCTGGAATCCCTCCCCTTCACAGCCAGATCCACTCAGTAAGACCTCCTTCGCACCACTCATGAAGTGAAATGGGGCGGCCCCTCTGTGATGCTTGCCTCCTTCAGAAAATATTTGCAGAGTTGCTAATAACAACTTTCACATTTCACCGGTGTGTCTGCTCCACTGGACGCAGCTTCGGATGTCTTTTATTGATACTGTTGTCTGTTTGGAGCTCCACAAAGACCGGACTGAGAAAAAGATTTGATCAGCTGTCAATGGAAGTCCATCAGTAGGAGGTGGCAGATGTGACAGATATGTTTCAGGCTGCCAGTGGTAACCATGGTAACCATGATGCTGTTTTTTTTGTTTCTCTTCAACCTAAACGTCCTGTGAGGTGGTGTGTCCAACACACTGACTGTAAATATTCATGGAAAACATGATAGCTCCCTAAAAAAAAAAACGAGGCCAGAACACCTGGAGTGCCACCTGGTGGCTGGCTGCAGTATCATACATAAACCCCACCATGCTCCATGTTAGTGGGTGGGACAGGGTGACTTGCTGAGTTGGCAGTCCACTCTTGTGATGGACTGGTGACCTGTCCAGTGTACTACAGGACAAAGAGGGTTCAGAAGATGGATGGATGTTGGTCCACCGGAAGAGGCGGGACCTTGCTTGACTCTGCATGAAGTCTTCTACAGAGCAGTTTCTTGTATCTTTGTTAAACTAATAATAACCCTTCAGTCAGGCCTGTGCACTGTAATTACATGGTGTCGTTTATATTCAGAGCCACGCTGTGAAAATGACACTATTGTTCTGTAGTTATTTTTATCTGTATGAACAGTTATGCTGTCGGACTGGATATGAAATGAAAATGAAAAAATGCTTCAGCTGGTCACTCCCAGACTCCAACTGCTGTGTATCAGGAAGTAACCGGATTACAGCGCGCCATTAACAGCTTAAGAAAAACCCCTCCTCTGTCATTTTAAGCATCTCTGGACTCTTATTATTCATCATTATGAGAGGCAGAGTAACGCCGTGCCTAACAGTGACCACACACCACAGTTTGTGCGCACCATCTGGTGTGGGTTAATAATTTATTGATCGCCCATTCATCACACGGATCGATTTTCTTTTTGTTTCACTGGAGAACAGCCGCCGGAGCCCCACCCTGCAGCCTCAACCAAACATGCTGCTCCACCTGCACTAACTCTGAGGCTGCCGACGCTGCACAGCAGTAGAAATATGCTTAATAATTGCTTAAAGAACACACAAAGGGGCAGAAAAATCACTTTAAATAGCATCAGACATTCTTCTCCTGACATGGAGACTGTTCTGTGTGTGTCTGTGTGTGTGTTACTGTGATCAGTTGTCGCATATCATGCTGACAGGCTGCCCAGCCGGTGAGCCTGAACAGGAAGTGTCATGTTGTATCAGGCTCAGTGTATCTGCTGGGATATTTTGGGAGGAGGACAAACAGATAAACTGACTGTCAGTGAACTTCTCGCTCCCTCTGTTCATCCGTCTGCCCCTCATACAGAAGTCTCTGAACAACAAAGGCTCTTTGTTCACAAACTATTTTCATTAACACCATCTCCCATTCTGTTTTAATTAGTTACTGGAGTCGGCTCTTGCTGTTTTTGGGGAGTAGTCTTGATTGAAACAGCTTAAAGCAGCCCTAACTCTTTCCTCAATGCTAAGCTAGCAGCCAGCTAGCTTAGCATTGTCTGTCACCACGTTAGTATAGTAGTATGTGTAACTCTCAGAAAGCTCGAGTGTAACCAAGGGGAACATGTTTGTTTCCACGTTGACATGTTCAGGGATCGACTCGGCTTTGGCGCCGGCCTCTAGTGGTCTCATCGTCCGGTGTGTGACAGGTTTGAATGATGAGCCCAGTGCTGTGAGGCAGGACCTCTGCTTTTTTACATGATGAAAGAGGCATCAACCAGCTGCAGTTTTAGGCGTCGTTCTGTGGTTTAAAGTTGCTGTGAGAACAAACAGCGACTCCGTTAAAAGGTTGAATTGATATAAAATCTGTGAGTCATCGTGCTGCCCTTCAGTGGAAAGAATGTGCTGCCGGCTGATACGAACCCCTAAGTGCCCATTAAGAGCTGTCTATCACTCAGACACTCTCACACCAGCGGCACACACTGTAATTCAGCATTGTTGCTCCTGCATTGTAAAGTACAAGAACAGGTTGTGTCACATAAAGTGCTGCACATCTCTCCATCACAAAGGCCTTAATAACAGGTTTATTTGAGCATAATTGAATGATTAAAATCAGCCTTAGAAGGTAAAACAGAGTTTCATCTGCACACTGAGGAACTGAAGAAAGCATGTTTGTGCATTTGTGTACGTCAAACCATCGTCCCCGCACAGCGCGACACCTCTCTGCTCTGTGATGACCTGAGTGGGAACATGCTCAGTGTATAAATCTGACAAGAACAGTTCGTCCTGATCTGCCCGGTGCAATGTTTCAGGTTGTGAAAGCATTTATGTGGGAATCATCCGGCTCCATGAACACTCTGATCATCGCTGCAGTTTTTATGACACAGTTTGATTTGTTTGAATGATTTTTTTTCTGTCCCCTCCACAGCGGAGAAGGTGTCCTCTTTGGGCAAAGACTGGCACAAGTTCTGTCTGAAATGTGAGCGCTGCAGCAAGACGCTGAATCCAGGAGGACATGCTGAGGTACTGCAGGGTTTAGTCTACTGTTGACCTGATCATCAGGAAAATCCCACTATGACTGTCATAACTTGGAAAGGGTCAAAGCAGCATTTTATTCCAGAGGTATAAATGCAGTAATATCAGCCCGAGGCTCTGAGCCGTGTGTGGTGAAGAGTTCCCTTTTTCTTCCTCCAGCAAACCTCAGCAGGAAGTCGTTGATTTTATTTGTGGTTGAGCAGATCCTGCAGAAAGTCTTTACCACAAAGAAATCACATCCACTTCCCTTATTATAGGAGGAAGTGCAGATTATGAAACTGTGTCTTTATTTTTCAGCCTCTGAGGTTTCTGACGCTGCCATTGCACTGTTTAAGGTCAGAACTAGAGTCACTGCGACACATGTAAATGTCTGAAACACCACCTGTGTGGATGAACACTGCTGGAAACCGTTAAAGGACACCACTGTCAGGACAAAGAGGGTCATCACTGAAGGTGTAGCAGTAGCAGTGGTGTATGTGTGTCTCTGTTTCTATAAACACACCGTTAGAAAAGAAGCATTTTAATAAAAAACCAGCGGGGATCATTTGTACCTCTGGTTCAGATCTGTACAGAAATTCTTGTTACCATTTGAGGTCTTTTCACTGTCACCTTCATGTTGTGCAGCATGACGGGAAGCCTTACTGCCACAAGCCGTGCTACGCCGCCCTGTTTGGACCCAAAGGTGCTGTTTTACTCTTTCATTTGAAACATTTGATCCGGATCGATCGCCATGTTTTCAGGTTTTGCTAAACACACTGTGTGTGTGTGTGTGTGTTTCAGGTGTGAACATCGGTGGAGCTGGCTCCTACGTGTACGACGCTCCTGTCAATGAAGCCCCTGCAGCCGTTTCCATGGAAACTGATGCCAAACCAGAAGAAGAGAAAAGAGCCCCCGCACGGGGACCGGTGAAGGGTGAGGAGAGAAATGTGGAGTAAAAATAGCAAACCTGTCATCACGTAGGAGAGAGGAGGACCGGGTTCAGAAAGGTTTATTCAAACTAATCGATTAATACAAATCACTCTTCCAGCTGCAAGTTTCTCATCCTTCTCTGGTGGACCCAACATCTGCCCCAGGTGCAACAAGACGGTGTACTTTGGTGAGCAGATCTGTGTCCTCATATCTGACATATCTCCGCATCTTTGAGTGTTTGAACGTGTCTGAGTCAGCTGGTTGCCGTGGTGACCGTCTCCATGGTGGTCTCTGTGTCTGTGTGCAGCTGAGAAGGTGTCGTCTCTGGGGAAGAACTGGCACCGGCCATGTCTGCGCTGCGAGAGGTGCAGCAAGACTCTGGCTGCTGGCAGCCATGCAGAGGTGAGCGGTGGAGGCTGTGCTGCTGTGCTGCACTCAGAGTTTCTTCTATTCAGAGATCACTGATGAGTTTGTGGCCTGGGGCGGAGGTCGGTGAGTCACAGCTCCTGTTGCCTGCACTTCGATCCTTTGAGTGATTATGCAGCAACGTTGGTAGGCAGGAGACCTGATGAGATCTATCTCTGTTATATAAAACAAACTCCAAGCTGTCAGCTTGCTGTGTCCTCAAACTCCATCAGTCAAATGTGGCACACGTCCGAGACCATCTGCTGTTTTTGAGGCCCATCCTGAGAGATTTGAGAACTGCAGAAACTGGTGTTCCTCAAAGTTTAGTCTTGGGCCCTGTGTTATTCATTATCAGCCACCGACCCCTTGGTTGCATCCTGCACTCTGTCATTTCTTGAGTTGAATCCTGAGAGATCTCTGCTGCAGTTTGTAACCATGGGTGAGACTTGGGTCCACCGCTTCCAACCAGAGACCAAAGAACAATCCAAACATTAGAACTAGCCTCCATATCATTAAGTTATGTCCTCTGTTTCTGAGTGCTGCAGGCGGACGGCCTGGAAAAGGGTCGTACTGTTACAGGGGCCGACTGCGCTAACATGTGAATCAGCTAACATTCAGACCACAATCACCATCAACCAACACGAGTTCACCTCAGACACCTGTTCTCACCCCCGAGGTGAAGAAGGGGCTCAGTGGGCTCATTATTTGGCCACATTCTGGAGGTCCAACATTCCAAATTAGGCCATGCACTTATCAATCAGCTCTTCTTCTTCTCTTTGTTGAGCTTGCATATAAATAGGCTGTTTAAGTAAAGAGTAAACAGTGCAACGATATAAGACGATTGTTTGTCTCTGCTGCAGCATGATGGACAGCCTTACTGCCACAAACCGTGCTACGCTGTGCTGTTTGGACCCAAAGGTATGAATCCACAGCAGAACAGGGCACTCACACATATATATGTGATTTCACTGAAGCTTCCTCGTTCTCTCTCTCAGGTGTAAACACTGGAGGCGTCGGCAGCTACATCTACGACGACCCAGAGGCCGAGGACCAGCCCTGAACCTGCAGACGCTGCTTCCACCTCCAGGACTGTCAGTGTCTCTCTGACCTGCCTTCGTTGTGACTAACGATATGTACCGCACTCACAGGGATGGATACATAGATGTTTATGTTGTATTTGTATATGGTTTATATATCTATTTTTTGTACTGAAACAAACCTTTAACGCGTCCTCCCGTGTGAGTTTCACACTGTTTTCTTGGTTCTCTTTGCCAAACACTTATTAGCCTGCTTAAGCAGTGAATTCACTATTTATTGGTAGTTTTTTAGACTTTTGTGCACTTACAACATGTACTGTATGAAAACAACAAACCAGCCTGCCTGTTTATTTCCAGTGTTATTCGATTCAGGCTCTTAAGATAAAGGACGACCGTAGATGTAGTGACGCACACAGACATTTTACTGAATGTTGTGAAGGTGAAATTGTTACACAAGTGCTCAGCTGTTCACGTTTTATACAGTAAAACTGTGTGATTGTGTGTATTAATAACCATTGCATTTAATAATTAGACAAGGTTCATTTCATTTATGAAGAGCAGCTCATTCAAAGGAGAAAAGAAGTGTTTTTAATTCATTAAAATCATAAAAAAAATCAACATGTTCTGTATTTTTTGTTGTTAATATCAAAACAATCATCATTTTAGGTGTGTGTGTTTAAATTGTCAATTCATAACAAAACAATAAAATTAATAATCCAATTATTGATACAAAAAAATATATATATACTTTTATTTTGTGGTCAAAACTGCAGAACTTCACAAAGAGCTCCTCTGTGGTTCAGTCTCATGGTGAAAACAGACGCTGCATCGTCAACATCAACATCCTGTTCAGTGTTTACAGTTAAGCTCCGCCTTTAAAAAACTGCAGCCAATTAAAACGCTCCAACGTCACCAACAGGATGAAGATGGCTCCGCCTCTTACTGGAAACAGGAACCCCGGAAGTGGAGACGAGTCAAGTTAAACAAAATAAGACAGTACGGACAGTTTGAAGACAAAATGATTTTAATAATAAACATATAATTGATAATGATCAATATGTAGTAATCGGCGGAACAAAAGGAATTTTTCACTGTCACTATTTTTTTATTGTTGTGAAGAATACAAACAAATGTATTTATATAAAATAAATACATGTCACACATAAACAGTTGTCGCAGAATGGTTTTATTTTGAAAGGCGGAACCGGAAACGTTGTTCTGGCTAAGTTAGCATTTCTGCTATTTCTGCGTTTGCAATCGCACTAGCAGCGAAGCGCCGTCTCTGGACGAGGCGTCCGTCGATTTGTTTTTAGCAGCAGCAATAATTCAAAACACGCAAATTTACGTCCGAAGAGCCGCCGAGTCGACGATATAAACGTTAAAAAACGTTTTCTGCGCGAGAACAACTCGAAAAGAAAGCGCTTTGTCTACTTAGCTAATTGTTAGCTAACTGTTAGCTTGTGACGTTGTTAGCTAAAACAACTCCGCTGCAGAGGAATTTCACTGCCTGTTTATGTTTCCGCCGCTAAACAACAATGCTAGACGGATCTCCGGCTCATATCGATGAAGCCAACGGCAACGTCGAAAACAACAACCCGATATCGGTGATTTCCAGCAGCGATGGGCTGAACGCGGCTAACAAGGCGAAGCAGGCGCTGTTGAAGAAAGGAGGGAGGAAGCTGCGGACCGCGGCGCCCGCCCTGCATCACCAGAAACCCCCGAGAAACAGCCCGAGCATCCGCCTGTCGGACCACAACAACAACAACACCCTGACTGCCTCGTCTGTAAAGAAACCCGCAGCCCTGCCCGGTACCGAGCTCCCAGCCGGTACTCTCACCGTGCAAAGCCCCCATCACGTCAAACAAGGAGCCAAGAAGGAGGTAATTGTTCGGTGTTGCAGCTTTGGTCTGAGGTGTAGGTGAGGCTGAGATCTTAGTCTGTTTGGTGGTTTGGTTTCAGTTTAAGGTAGAAAGTTGGAGATTTATGAGGTTTGAATCATAAAGAAGACACATTGGATTGTCTGTGGATTGTTTTCATGTCACAGAGAAAAATAAAATAAACAGTAATGCCACATTTCCATAATGTTTTTGAAGGTAAGACAACACACTAGTGTTCAGTTATTTATTAAATCATTTAGATGTTGATGTATAATGTCATCAAACTTAAGGCTTTTAACGTGACGCAGTACAGTAGACCTGTGATGAACAAGCCTCTCTTCCTCTTCCTGTCAGCTGAGTCAGCCTGAAAAAATGTCCCAGGTGGTGTAACACCTAAAACGAAACTCATCATCAATGTTGTGTGGTGAAGGAAGTGGCTGGCCAGGTTCTCTCTGTGGTCTAAATGCCGAGCAACTGGTTGTAAAAGTCTGTGTGTGTCGATAGATCCGACAACAACAACAACATTTGGGAGTGAAGCTTGACGGGAGCGAGGTTCGGGTTTAAAGATTCAAGGTTTTTGTCTCGTGTAGTGTAGATGTTTCATCAATCTTTGCAAACAACAGTTCACATTAGGCCTGTCACAACAACAGATTTTGCTGGGCGATTAATTGCCAAGAGAAATTATTGTGATAAGCGATAATATTGTCGTTTTGAGACCATGTTCAACTGATATAATGATAACGACACATAATGCAGGTACACCTCAAAGATCAATAAACTTTCATTTGTAAAGAACATTTAACACTTAAAGGCCCCCAATCATCAACATTATTATTATTATTATAATGTTGATGTTAATATTATTATTGTGAGTAGTGGTAGGCCCTATTACCATAGCTTAGCTTAGCATAGTCAATGTCTTTGGACAACGTCATAGAAGGTGAAGAAACCACTTAGAGGGCTGCAGGCCTCAGCTGTGTTGCAGGAAATAATGAACCCTGAAATGCCATTAAGAATACCTGAACTACAGTTTTGTGATTGTGAAGTTAAACAAAATAAGACAGAAGAAGAAGACAAAGTGATTAATAATGATTTTAATAATAAACATATAATTGATAATTATCAATATGTAGTAATCGGCGGAACAAAAGGAATTTTTCACTGTCACTGTTTTTTATTGTTGTGAAGAATACAAACAAATGTATTTATATAAAAAAACAAAAACAAGTAACAGGATGTGATTAACAAAATAAGTCAAACAGAAATTTTACTTAAGGTTATATTAAAATATGCCGTTTAATGTGTATATATATATATGTTTTAATATACATTAATAAATGTCACACGTATGTACGGTTGTCGCAAAATGGTTTTATTTTGAAAGGCGGAACCGGGAACGTTGTTCTGGCTAAGTTAGCATTTCTGCTATTTCTGCGTTTACAATCGCACTAGCAGCGTCGATTTTTTTTTTTTAGCAGCAGCAATAATTCAAAACACAAACCCCCTCGGAAAGATTCATTACCCCGGAAATTTCTTTAAATTTGCTGACTTTTGAAATGCACTTGGGAAAATGGCTCTATAGCGCCCCCTAAGGTGTGGCCCTTTGATTTAGTTACGTTGCCATGTCAACAGTCCAGTGATGTCATCAAAGGAGACAAGACAACATAACGCATTCCAAAACTCTTTCAACTCTTTACGGTGTGGCGTCACACTTTGAACAGACATGTATGCTAATAGCATGATACCGTCACAGCGCTTGTTGTACGTCTCTGGAAATGAGAGGAGAGGAGACAGCGATGGCCCCGCGGATCGCAAGGTGTGCGAGGGCCCGCCATGCTGCTTGCAGCTTTAATTTATGTTTATTGATGCATAATGATGTCCTGTGATATTTGTGTTTTAATTGGGTTAAATAAATGTGTCTGTTTTGTAGCTGCTGAAATCCAAAGGTGGCAGATTGGAGCGAGGAGCTGCACAGCCAGGAGGCCAGTCGGCCCGCAGCCTCCCACGACATGATCAGCTCACCCAGACTGTGAATGCCAGGAGCCACACGGCCAAGCAGAGCCACGCCGCCGCCGCTTCTCACTCCACCAAGAGGAAGGATAACAGAAGCCCCAGTAAGGCCGCCGCTGTCCCCCAGTCTTCACCCAGAGAGCAGAAGAAACCGCTCCATGCCTCAAACAACGTCAAGATCACAAACGCGGGGCCCGAAAACCTCAAAGATGGCGAGAAGGTCTACGCTGGACCCAAGTTCAGCGAGCCGCCATCACCCAGTGTCTTACCCAAACCACCCAGTCACTGGGTGGGAGAGAACGAGCCTCTGCGGAGCGACCAAAGCCGCGAACAAATGACTGTTCACCTGAAGTCGCTGCTGAAGGTTCAAGGCACATCGTGACCACAATCTAGAAAATCCAGATCAGAGCCGACCTACCCGACATGCGATTAATACCCACAATTGGAAAGTTTATGACGACGTAAACAAGTATAGCTTTTAACACACTGCAATATAAAGGAGGGAGTTTTTATTCACTGTAGTACAATTTCCATTTAACCAACATGCTGCCTGCATGTGTTAACATCTCACACACGTTGTGTTGTTGCTGGACATCAGACTGACATGCTGCATATGTCAGGGGTTAACAAGGTATTTCCTGACTTCCTGTTGAACATTTTCGTTACTATATATGTGAGATTTAAACAACAACACAGTGTGTGTTTGATGTTTACATTATGCAAAGTGACGACGGCACGTTCTTTGTGAACACTTTTGAAAAGGCAGACATGTGTTTTGACTTTTTTAAAGCGCTTGTGTTAATGTACATAATATATTGTAAGCATATATTTGTGTATATTTTCATGTTATTTTAACTGAGATTCTAGTTTTGTTACTGAGGATTTTCCAAAAAAGAAAATAAGAAAAAAAAAAAAAACCAGTCCCCCGCGAACTGACGCACTTTGTTACAGCTCCTTCGGACGTGGTGGATGTAAGAAGGACTTCTCTTACTGATTTGCACTGGAACTGAAAGTGGGAAGAGCCTAACTTTGTTGTTCCAAAGCTTGACCAGACACTTTGATTAGATCCACCAGCCAGCTGAGAGGACGTTCAGGTCCAGGCTGGGGACCTTTCAGAACGGCACGGATAGCGGACAGATCAAAAAGCCATGGCCAAACATGCTTCCCCTGAACACGGGTCCAGCCGGCCGAGAGTCGGATCAGGGACGATGAAGCCTCAGCGGACTGAAGAGAAGGCGATGATGTTAAAAGTCTCACAGCCAGCTGCTGCACAAAGCCAGTATCAGCATCCACACACAGTGCTGTTTGTTTTTTTTAACTGTGTTGCACTGACTCCACGTTAAGCTGCAGTTATTTTTGTCATGAGTCCACACTGTGAAAAGGTGGAAAAATATTTGAAGTCGATGCTACAGGACCAGAGGAAAGCGGCTGCTCTGTTATTTTACTCCAACACACACAGAGTGCGCTGGTTTGATTTCTGCTACAAATCAGAGGCATTAATGTGAGTTCACACTCTGGCGAGAGCAGTGAGAGAATGTACAAGGTATGAAAACGCTGTGGCTCTCACTCTGTGCTGACGTCTGTTCAGTCGTTACTTTTATCGTTAACCCTGCATCGTGTGGCCTAAAGCTTTCCTGGAGAACGTGTGTGGCCGCTGCAGACTGCAGCTCCAAACAAGCTGCGTGGAGGGAGGGCGGATGTTCATGTGCACAGACGACACGCTACGGCCCGGTTACTTCGTCAGAAGAAAGCTGTAAGAACGAAACGGGATGCTTCAGTGTGTCGTCCATGTGCGCGTCTGTGTCTGATAATGATTGACTTGTTGGTTGTCAGTACGTGTTGCGGCCGGTGACGGAGTGAAAAGTGAAAGTGATGAAGCTGTTTCAGTATCTGTTTATAGCTGACAGCGGCCTCATGTGGGCGCAGCTGGACTTTCTGTATTTTAACATGTTTTAAGGGGACTTCACAAACCGCCTCTGTTTTTCCTCCCCATTCCTCCGAGTGTTTACCTGCAGAACATGATGTGTTTGATACCGATAATCTTGTGACCACCTGTGTTTTTTCCTTTTTTACTTTGTATTTGTCTGGATGCAGCTGCTGGATCTTGTTTTTTTTTGAGCTCTGACGTCACTTGAATGGAAAATTGTATTCATGTAGCGAAGACTGCCCATTTTATTGCAGTGTTTTAAAACTTCATTCCAGCCATGAGGCTATATGCAGACCTCCGTAATTTGGGAAACAAAAACATTTATTTTACAAAGTGTTTCATATCTAAATTAAAAATTAAATTAAAATATTGGTAACCCCTGTAAAGTGTTGACAGTGTCTTCTGTTTCCTCCATCGAAGATTGGAACAGGATCTGTACAAAGGGTTAATGTTTGGCTAACCAACAGTATTGTTCATTTTATTGATTTTAGGTAGCTGGGATTGGCTCCACCCCCCCTTGACCCTGCACTGCAGTAGCAGCGGGTTCAGTGGGTGGATGGTGGGTGGTGGGTGGTGGCAGCAACATCAACATGCACATTTTATGCAACCTGTTACAAACCGGTTCTGCTTTTTTAGGCAGCTTGGGGAGAAAATTCAACGTGTGTGTGTGTTGAGCATGCAGACAGCAGGGAGGAGAACGATGCACGTGAAGCCACGTGCTCAGATTAGAAAATTGATTTGGATACACCAGCAGAAATAATCTAAGCTCACTCTGCACATTTCCCACTCGCATTGTGTTCATTATTTTATCGTTTTGTTTTCCTGAATGTTGCATGTTAGGGGCAGCAGAGGCTCAGTGGTAGAGCAGGGTTGTCCAATAACCAGAAGGTTGGTGGTTCGATCCCAGCTCCTCCCTAAGTCATTGTTGTTGTGTGTCCTTGGGCAAGGCACTTTACCCGCACTGCCTCCAGTGCACTCGCTGGTGTGGCGCTCCTTGCTGGTCATTGTATGACACTGCTTGCTTAAAGTATCTAAAATAAAAATGTGACGTTTATGATGCCATAAGCACGGGGTTAATTACTCCTTGTAGGGGCTGTAAGAAGGCTTTTTTTTATTTTAGATACTGTATTAAAAAAAAAATTCTTTACAGCTGCTGCCAAGCAGTGTCATACAATGACTAGCAAGGCGCGCCACAGGCTAGGGTGAAGTGTCTTGCCCAAGAACACACAACTGGGAGGAGTTGGGATCAAACCACCAACCTTCCGGTTACGGGACAACCGTGCTATACCACTGTGCCACTGCTGCCCGGAGCAGAATTATAGCTGCTTTTGTAAACACGTTGCACATATTTCAGCAGAAATGTCAAGAGCACCTGTGATGATGAGCTCATCAACAGCAGCAGGAACACCTTCACAACTTCCCCCTCTTTTTAAAGCAACGTTAGAAAGGCCAGATAAGAAAATGCACAGGAGGTTCTCATGTGGACAAAAAACAGCTATTTTAATCCAGCAGGGTTTGGTGAACGGACGTTGCTCATATGCCCTGAAGAGTGCATAAATATAAGCGACAAATAATCATAGAGAGAATGTATTAAACCTGCCTTCACTGCTATCCATTGACTTAGTTATACCCACATCATAGAAAACTCACCATGAATAATTAATAATGATTTTATTTGATTACCTCATCATTCGTTATGGAATATTAAGTCAAAGTTACATCATACAGCTGCATGTTTAGTCAGAGCTCTAAATGCCACCGTGAGGCTGCAGTGTGCAAAGCATTAGCACACATCTTTAGCTTGTTTTACAGTGGCATGAGGGAACTTAAGTCACTTCCTCTTTAGTACTTCAGAAACATCACATTCACCAGCACTTGTTCAACACTGCAGGCGAGGTTGTGAAATATTTTCCACATGTCTTTCGAAAGTCCGGAAGTCATCACATCGAGGTGACGTTGTGTTCAAGCAGCAGCAGCTCAGAGACTCTGACAGTCCACAGAGAGACGGAGAAGCAGAATGTTGGACTTCAGGTGGATTCAGATGTCTTCATGTCTCCTCCTGGTGCTTCACTTTACAGGTAAGGAGACATGTTACAGAAATACCATCATTATTTGGATCTGTTGGGTCCAAACTGGTCCTCAGTCATTTGTCATGTTTCTCTTCTCTTCAGTAACTGCAGGTCGAATGTCTGTTTTAAAGAGGGGTGGAGAGGACGTCACTCTGAGCTGTGAGAAAGTTATCAATGACCAGAATAACTGTGATGGTACTAACTGGATCTACAGTCCTTGGAGAGTCCTTCAAGCCACAGGACTGATCAGACTGGGACAGATCAATGAAAACATCTCAAACAAAGACAGACTGAGTGTTACAGAGAACTGTTCTCTGATCATAAAGGAGGTCAGAGAGGAGGATGTTGGTCAGTATGTCTGTCTACAATACAAGAAAAAAGGACGCTCACACACTCTGGTTCATGTGTCTCAGCTTGATCTGTCTGTTGTTATCAGTGAGTATTTACATCATAACTGTCCTGTTCTAACAACAATAATTATTGATCACAGTGATGAAGTGATTTTGTCTAATTTGTGTTTTTCTCTCACATTATCTCCATCTTCACAGTGACTGAAAGTAAGAACACTGATCAGGTGGATTTATTCTGCTCTGTGGTTCCATATGATCGCTGCAATCACACAGTGAGGTGGCTGTTTAATGGTAAAGACCTGGATGGACAACCAGACATATTGATAACAAAGTCTGAGTGTTCCAGCACTGTGAAGATTCTGGATCAGATCAACTTTGTTTACGATTCACAAAACCTTTTGAAGTGTGAAGTTACTGATGATGAAACTGGAAAAGTGCAGCAGTTTGACTTCAACCATCAAACCTCAGGTGAGAAAACAGCTGAAATTATGATGATCTGCTCAAGAGAAATGAGAAACACAAAATGTTCTTTGATATATATACCAGAATAAACTAAACATGAAACGTTCTCTACAGGTGGCACAAAACCAACTGAACCTCCACCAACCACTGAAACCAAAGGACCAGACCAGAGTAAGTACGGGTTCACACTGAGATTCTGTCATGTCCCTGACATTAATGCCACATGTCTCTGATGGATGTTGTACTTTTTATATGTTTCCATGACAACAGTGGATCAATAACTGTCCGTTTACTTCATGCTGAGACAAAGTCTGGATTCATGTGGTCATTTCTAGAAAAACACAGAACATGACATCATGACCCCTGTGTGTGAACATGGAGACGTACTGAAGGCCAGGCTTCATGCGTCTGTCTCCATAGTAACCAATATGATGAACCGATGAGTTCAAAATGTATTTTTTATATGTGATTCTGTGAAATAATAGAAGACAGAAAAGAGGTTTGAATGTTTGTTTTGTGTTTGCAGGTTTGCTGAAGTCCATTATTGTCTCTGTGGGTTTAGCAGCACTCATCATAACTGCTGTGACAGTCTGTCTGTGGACCAGAGCTAAAGGTGATTGAACGACTCACTGAACAGTCACATCATAACAAAGTGAAACTGACTCTCTGCTCTTATTGTTTTAGGGACTCAAAGGCAGAAGGATGAAGGCAGAGTGAGTATCAAGTATTTACACATGAAGCTCTTCACAGAGCAAATCTGTGTGTTTTTTTATTATCTACTGTGATTTCAATGTGTGAAGCTCTTCTGGGTCTTTTCTGGTTGGAGGTTGTTGGTTTGAATCCCTTCAATCTGCTCTGAGAACATTTAAAGTGTGTGTTTTCACAGGTGTACAGTGATGAAGATGAAGGTGCAGTGAACAATGAAAACATCACAGAGTCTTCTGTTTGACTCCACTGATGATGTTTTATTTTGAAATCCTCCTCTTCAGTGTTTTCAGCTCTGTTGTTCTATCGAGTTATTTTGATTCTTTGTGAAGTTGTGTGTCTGAGTCTCATTTTGTTGGATTTATAAAATGAGTTTGAATATAATCTGTGACAGTCTGCTGTTTGCTGCTGCTGATGTAATCTACATACATAATGTGTTCATATTCAGGCTGATGGTGTGTTTTTAAGGTGGAATTCTCCTGCAGAACCAATAAATACATCATGTCAATAATTCAGCTGCTGTTTTTATTTTGTTCTTCAGCCTCTCTCTTGTCATGACTTCCTGTTTTCTCATCCATCCATCCATCTTCAACCGCTTATCCGGGGCCAGGTCGCGGGGGCAGCAGTCTAAGCAGGGACACCCAGACTTCCCTCTCACCAGACACTTCCTCCAGCTCCTCCGGGTGAATCCCGAGGCGTTCCCAGGCCAGCCGAGAGACATAGTCTCTCCACCGCGTCCTGGGTCTTCCCCGGGGCCTCCTCCCAGTGGGACATGCCCGGAACACCTCCCCAGGGAGCCGTCCAGGAGGCATCCGAACCAGATGCCCGAGCCACCTCAGCAGCGGCTCTACTCCGAGCTCCTCTCGGGTGACTGAGCTTCTCACCCTATCTCTAAGGGTGCGCCCAGCCACCCTTCGAAGGAAACTCATTTCGGCTGCCTGTATTCGCAATCTCATTCTTTCGGTCACTACCCAAAGCTCATGACCATAGGTGAGGGTAGGGACGTAGATTGACCGGTAAATCGAGAGCTTCGCCTTCCGGCTCAGCTCCTTCTTCACCACAACAGACCGGTACAGCGACCGCATTACTGCGGAAGATGCACCGATCCGTCTGTCAATCTCCCGCTCCATTTTTCCCTCACTCGTGAACGAGACCCCGAGATACACAAACTCCTCCACTTGGGGCAGGAGCTCTCCTCCCACCCAGAGAGGATAAACTACCTTTTTCCGGTCGAGAACCATGGCCTCAGACTTGGAGGTGCTGATTCTCATCCCAGCCGCTTCACACTCAGCTGCAAACCGTCCCAGTGCACACTGGAGGTCCCGGCTCGATGAAGCCAACAGGACAACATCATCTGCAAAAAGCAGAGATGAAATCCTATGGTTCCCGAACCAGATCCCCTCCGGTCCCTCGCTGCGCCTAGAAATTCTGTCCATAAAAATTATGAACAGAACCGGTGACAAAGGGCCCTGCCGGAGTCCAACATGCACTGGGAACAGGTTTGACTTACTGCCGGCAATGCGAACCAAACTCCTGCTCCGGTCATACAGGGACCTAACAGCCCTCAGCAGAGGGCCACAGACCCCATACTCCCAGAGCACCTCCCACAAGATGCCGCGAGGGACACGGTCGAACGGCTTCTCCAAGTCCACAAAACACATGTGGACTGGTTGGGCGAACTCCCATGAACCCTCCAGCACCCTGCGGAGGGTATAGAGCTGGTCCAGTGTTCCGCGGCCAGGACAAAAACCACATTGCTCTTCCTGAATCCGAGGTTCAACTATAGGCCTAATTCTCCTCTCCAGTACCCTGGCATAGACTTTCCCAGGGAGGCTGAGGAGTGTGATCCCCCTGTAGTTGGAGCACACCCTCCGGTCCCCCTTTTTAAAAAGAGGGACCACCACCCCGGTCTGCCAGTCCAGCGGCACTGCCCCCGATTGCCACGCGATGTTGCCCCACAACATCCAGAGACTTAAGGTACCCAGGGCGAATCTCATCCACCCCCGGTGCCTTGCCGCCGGGGAGCTGTTTGACTACCTCGGCAACTTCAGCACAGGTGATGAACGAGTCCACCACTGAGTCATCAGCCTCCGCTTCCATAACGGAAGGTGTGTTGGTGGGATTGAGGAGACCCTCAAAGTACTCTTTCCACCATCCAACCACCCCCTCAGACGAGGTCAGCAGCTCCCCACCTCTACTAATTACAGTGTTGGCAGAGTACTGCTTCCCCCTCCTGAGGTGCCGGACAGTTTGCCAGAATCTCTTTAAGGCTGTCCTCCTCCATGGCCTCCCCGAACTCCTCCCAGGCACGAGTTTTTGCCTCTACAACTGCCCTCGCTGCAGCACGCTTGGCCCGCCGATACCTATCAGCTGCTTCAGGAGTCCCACAAGCCAACCAGGCCCGATAGGACTCCTTCTTCAGCTTGACGACATCCCTGACCTGACCTCCCTGACCTCCGGTGTCCACCACCGGTTCCGGGGATTGCCGCCACGACAGGCACTGGCGGCTTTGCGGCCGCAGCTTTGGACGGCCGCATCGACAATGGAGGTGGAAAACATGGTCCACTCCGACTCAATGTTTCCAGCCTCCCTCGGAATCTGGGTGAAGCTCTCCCGGAGGTGGGAGTTGAAGATCTCCCTAGCGGAGGGTTCGGCCAAACACTCCCAACAGACCCGCACAGTGCGTTTGGGCCTGCCGGGCCTGTCCAGCCTCTTCCCCCGCCAACGGATCCAACTCACCACCAGGTAGTGATCAGTTGACAGCTCAGCCCCTCTCTTCACCCCAGTGTCCAAAACACAAGATCAAAGGTCAGATGACACAATTACAAAATCGATCATTGACCTCCGGCCTAGGGTGTCCTGGTGCCAGGTGCACCGATGGACAACCTTGTGCTCGAACATGGTGTTCGTTATGGACAAACCATGCCCAGCACAGAAGTCCAATAACAAAACACCACTCGGGTTCAGATCAGGGAGGCCGTTCCTCCCAATCACACCTCTCCAGGTGTTACTGTCACTGCCCACGTGGGCGTTGAAGTCTCCCAGCAAGATGACAGAGTCCCCGGTTGGGGCGCCATCCAGCACCCCTCCCAGAGACTGTAAGAAGGTCAAGTACTCTACACTGCTGTTCGGCGCATACGCCGAAACCACAGTGAGAGGCCTCTCCCCAACCCGAAGGCGCAGGGAGGCGACCCTCTCACATGCTGGGGAAAACTCCAACACATGGCAGCTAAGCTGTGGGGCTATAAGCAAGCCCACACCAGCCCGTTGCCTCTCACCATGGGCAACTCCAGAATAGAAGAGAGTCAACCCCTCTCAAGGAGTTGGGTTCCAGAACCCGAGCTGTGCGTGGAGGCGAGCCCGACTATATCTAGTCGGTACCGCTCGGCCTCCCGCACAAGCTCAGACTCCTTCCCCCCCAGCGAGGTGACATTCCATGTCCCCAGAGCCAGTTTCTGTGTCCTGTGGTCAGGTCGCCGAGGCCCCCGCCTTCGACTGCCACCCAATCCTCTCCGCACCAGCCCCTTACATTTCCTCCCACCGGTGGTGGGCCCATGGGAGGTCTGCCCCACGTCGCTCCTTCGGGCTGAGCCCGGCCACCAGGCGCTCGCATTCGAGCCCCAACCCCGGGCCTGGCTCCAGGGTGGGGCCCCGGCTGCGCCATACCGGGCGACGTCACGGTCCTTGTTCTTCTTTTCATCATAAGGGGTGTTTTCTCAGCTTAGGTCCTAAAGCTTCCCTCTGCTGGGCTCAACAGCTCTGTTCACACTCAGCACTTAAATGTCTTTAACCTCAGATATTAAAGGTCGGGTAGGAGATTTCATTCTGATGCACTTTTAGTTAAATTAGTGTAACTTCTCTTTACAATCCGATAGCAACCGATTAGTTCGGCAGTTTCGCTTTAAAACGAAGAATATGAATCATCTGTGGAAGCTATAAAATGCTAAAAAGATCAGCCAATCCTGCGAGGCGCCCCTGCGCATATAGTTGGCTGGTTGTCACTCTCTTCCTGCTCTGTGCGCATCAGAGAGGTACGTGCATGATGGCCGAAGTCACAGACTTCGGGGTGAGCTTGAGAGAAAGGGGTGTGTGTACTTTCAAAATCTGGCTGACTCTCACTGAGTTTTCAAAATCTCCTACCCTACCTTTAATGTGGTCAATATAGGTCTACATCTTCAGGTTCGTCGTATTATGACCTTTGACCTTTCACCTTTGGTGTCTGTTCAAAATGAGCCTTGTAGTGCACCTTTGTGGCCACAAGAGGTCAGCCAAAGATGGTCACAATCAGAGTCAGGAAGCCTCAAACATGCTTTCCTTTGGACACATTCGCCAACATGGACTTCACTTTCACTGTTACGCTGACGACACACAACTGTACATCTCCACCAAATCCATCTCCCCAGTCATTCTCTCCACCATCACAAACTGCCCGGCTACCACTACAGTCCGTAACCTCGGCATCATCTTCAATTCCTCCCTCTCCTTCAAATCCCACACAGTAACATCACCAGGACATCGTTCTTCCACCTCTGTGACATTGCCCATCTCCAACCCTCCCTCACTCCACAGCCCAAATACTCATCCATGCCTTCATAGCTTCCAGACTCGACTACTGCAACAGCATTCTCTGTAGACTTCCTTCCACTGACCTACAAAAACTACAATATATATCCAAAATTCAGCTGCTCGTCATCTCACCCACACCTGCTCCAGAGACCACAGAACCCATGTCCTCAAAAAACTCTGCGGGTTGCTAGTTCAACACCGGTTTCACTTCAAACTGCTCCCTGACCTACCAAAAGTCCCTGAATAACCTTGACCCCCCCCCATCTTGCTGACCTTCTCCACCGCCATTCCCCTCCCTGTCACCTTCGCTCCGCTGACTCCAACCTTCTTTCCCCCATCAGAACTAAGCATCGCACCTTGGGTGACCAAGCCTTTTCTGCAGTCGCCCCAACCCTCTGGAACTCTCTCCCACAAAACATCAGGAACTCAGACTCCCTATCCTCCTTCAAGTCACTGCTTGAAGTGACCCACCTGTTCAAACTGAATTTCCCCTAATTACTCCCACTCCAGCTGTTGATGTTTGTTTGTCCCTGTGCGTTTCTACTGCCCTGTTTGTAAAGCATCTTTGAGTGTCCTAAAAAGCGTTTTATAAGTTTGATGTATTTTTAGTATTAGGTGCTGTACAAGGCTAACAAAGCAAAACTCTGATCTGCTCTCCAGTGTCTGCTACTGTGATGGAAATTTTGATCTCTCTATATGCAGTCTATCCTAAATATTTGTTGTTACTTTAATCTTTAATCCTTGTTGTTAATTCCCTGAAACATCTGTGCCTGTCCCTGTATAGCACAGCCTCCCTTAATCTTTGAGCTCACTTCCCTGCAGCACCCCACCTCTTGTTTCTCACCAATGTGACACTTCCCCTGCCTTTTGCCATTCCATGTTGATGGCTAGGCCCTTCCAATACACATCAGACTCCAGGAGGAGATACTGTATCCAAATCCCTCAGCTGTATCCCACACTCCAGGAGGTCAGCCTCAAGGTGCAATCAGAAGACAAATGGCTCTGTGACCTACGGGACTCCAGGAAAATATCATTAAGATGTGAATTAACATCTCACACTCCAGGAAGCCAACTTAAAACTTCAAAGTATAACCAGGAAACAGTGGGTCTGTGACCAGCTAGAAGAGGGTGTGACTTGATTAGGAGGGGGAGGCTGCTGCAGGTATAACTGTGCCATGTTCTTCATGTTGGGGGTCTTTCATTCATTCTGACCGCTAGAGTGTTTTTGATTGACCTTCTTTGCAAAGAATAAATCCTTGTCGGCCGGCAGACGTCTCTATTTCATTTTTCACCAGAGCAGAAAAGTTTCCACAACAGCTACATGGACAATAAACTGGTCTGTTTACGTCTGCTCAGAGCCAGTTTCTAGTTTCTTCACTGGTGGAGCAGTGGATCCAGTCTGCTTCTGCGCTGATTTAATGACGTTTGGGTCGGTAAACACAAGCACGTGTAATTATGGCAGCATAGCCTTGGTGTCTCAGAGCTGGTTAGCAGTAACAACAGTGCCCCCTTTGGGAGAAAGTTCCTACTCTGTTTTTACAAACTGATTCTTTGAAGTGGACGTGAACAGATCTGCTGTGTAATAAGTGCAAATATGGAATCTCACAGCCCTCACATTTCACAACCATTTTACTATATCTTGTCAAAGGACAGTACTGTAGAAATGAAACCTATAACTTAGAGCACAGATTGTACAGCAGTATAGATTTACTCTCCACTGAAAATAGCTCAACATGGAGCCTTTATTGTCTAAATGGCTGAAATATGAGGGATGTACTCACATTTGTCATATACTGTATATAAATAAACAGGTGGTCAGCATCAGAGTGCTGTGGGAGTGTCTCTAAACAACTTAGAGACACGGTGTCGTCCATGACGTGGCTGCACTTGACGCAATGCAAACCACAGACTGACTGATACAGGGCTCAGAGCTCTGCTGCTGTGGTACCCACATATTCACCAAAACACTTCCTCTTCAGGTTTGATGGAAAGATTTCTTCAGAGCTACAAAGAGGAAGCAGCAGCCGCCCTCACAAGGCTGATACGGCTCATGTATTTATCTTTGATCTTTATCTTCACACGTTTGCAGCCTTCTTCTTTTCAGGGTGTCAAACATAATATCATTTATATTTTGCTGTTTAGATTCTTTAAATGACTTCAGAGACATGAAAACAAATGTACTTCATTAAGGCAAGGCAAGGCAAGCTTTATTTATATAGCACCATTCATACACAAGGCAATTCAGAGTGCTTTACATAAGATGAAATCACAGAATAAAAACATTGTAAAACATTAAATTAAGAAGGAAATTAAAATCGTAAAAATAATAAAATCATAAAAAACATCAAATAAAATCAGGATGATTAAATGAGAAGAGTGCAGGCAAGTAATTAGGAGAACGCTGCAGTAAACAAATGCGTTTTCAGGCCTGACTTAAATGAAGTGACTGTCTGAGCAGACCTCAGGTGTTCAGGAAGGCTGTTCCACAGGTGAGGGGCAGAATAACTGAATCCTGCCTCACTCTGTTTGGTTCTGACCCTGGGTCCACACAGTAGGCCTGTCCCTGATGATCTCAGGCGTCTGGATGCTTCATAGGGAACCAATAAGTCCAGGATGTATTTTGGTCCAAGACCATTCAGTGCTTTGTAGACCAGGAGTAAAGTTTCGAAATGTATCCTTTGACTCACAGGAAGCCAGTGCAGGGATTTGAGGACCGGTGTGAAGTGGTCCATTTTCCTGGTGTTACTCAGAACTCTAACAGCAGCATTTTGGACCAGCTGCAGCTGCCTGACTGATTTTTTGCTAAGACCTGTGAGGACGCCGTTACAATAATCCAGCCTACTGAAAATAAATGCATGAATAAGTTTTTCTGTGTCTTGTTTGGACAGAAAGCCCTTGATTCGAGTCGAGTATTACACCGAGATTTCTGGCTTGGTTTGTGACCTTCAGTGACATGGAGTCAAGGTAAGCACTGATCTTAGCTCTTTCATTTTTGGGGCCAAAAACGATCATCTCTGTTTTGTCAGCATTGAGCTGGAGAAAGTTCTGGCTCATCCACTCATTGATTTGTTGAGTACACTTACTTAGTGAGTGTAAGGGACTGTAGTCATGTGATGACACTGATATATAAAGCTGTGTGTCGTCTGCATAGGTGTGGTAGGAGATGTTGTGCTGTTCTATGATCTGAGCTAGGGGCAGCATGTAGATGTTGAACAGAAGTGGCCAATTGACACAAAGTAGTCCCTATCATGTAAGTAAGATTTGAACCAGTTTAACACAGTGCCAGTAAATCCCACCCACTGCTCCAGCCTGTCGAGCAGTATGTTGTGATCAACTGTATCGAATGCAGCACTAAGGTCCAGCAGCACTAAGACAGAGACTTTGGATGCATCATTATTCTGATGTATGTCATTTAAGACCTTAATAAGTGCAGTCTCAGTGCTGTGGTGTGCTCCAAATCCAGACTGAAATTCATAAAAAGATTGTTTTGCACCAAAAATGCATGAATTTGTTGAAAAACAGCCTTTTCAATGACATTTCCCAGAAAATGAAGGTTAGATATTGGCCTGTAGTTATTTATTGCTGAAGCATCCAGATTTGATTTTTTGAGCAGAGGTTTGATTACTGCAGTAAGTAATTAGAATGAGGAAGTGACATCACTCTGACAGGAAGTTCAGTGAGTCTTTAAGCAGCAGCAGCTCAGAGACTCTGACAGTCCACAGAGAGACGGAGAAGCAGAATGTTGGACTTCAGGTGGATTCAGATGTCTTCATGTCTCCTCCTGGTGCTTCACTTTACAGGTAAGGAGACATGTTACAGAAATACCATCATTATTTGGATCTGTTGGGTCCAAACTGGTCCTCAGTCATTTGTCATGTTTCTCTTCTCTTCAGTAACTGCAGGTCGAACGTCTGTTTTAAAGAGGGGTGGAGAGGACGTCACTCTGAGCTGTGAGAAAGTCATCAATGACCAGAATAACTGTGATGGTACTACCTGGATCTACAGTCCTTTGAGAGTCCTTCAAACCACAGAACTGATCAGACTGGGACAGATCAATGAAGACATCTCAAACAAAGACAGACTGAGTGTTACAGAGAACTGTTCTCTGATCATAAAGGAGGTCAGAGAGGAGGATGTTGGTCAGTATGTCTGTCTACAGTACAAGACAGAAAAACAACCACACACTCGGGTTCATGTGTCTCATGTTGATCTGTCTGTTGTTATCAGTGAGTATTTACATCATAACTGTCCTGTTCTAACAACAATAATTATTGATCACAGTGATGAAGTGATTTTGTCTAATTTGTGTTTTTCTCTCACATTATCTCCATGTTCACAGTGACTGAATGTAAGAACACTGATCAGGTGGATTTAATCTGCTCTGTGGTTCCATATAATCGCTGCAATCACACAGTGAGGTGGCTGTTTAATGGTAAAGACCTGGATGGACAACCAGACATATTGATAACAAAGTCTGAGTGTTCCAGCACTGTGAAGTTTCTGGAGCAGATTAACTTTGTTTACGATTCACAAAACCTTTTGAAGTGTGAAGTTACTGATTATAAAACTAGAAAAGTGCAGCAGTTTGACTTCAACCATCAAACCTCAGGTGAGAAAACAGATGAAATGAATTTGATTCATTGTTGAATTCTTTTGTTGTTTCTCATTTAAAAGAGGCAAAAGTTTCATTAATTTACAGCAAAACATTAGTATTTGTGTATTTTTTTTAAGGTGACTCACAAACCGCAACAACTGAACCTCCACCAACCACTGAAAACAAAGGATCAGAGGACAAACGTGACAAAGATTCAACAGGTGAGAGTGTCCATAGCTTTCTGCTTTATGTCTGTTGTATGTTTTAGTTATATAAATATTTGGTTTATTATTTCAACCGTTGTTGTTGGTGGCACAAACCCAACTGAACCTCCACCAACCACTGAAACCAAAGGACCAGACCAGACTAAGTACGGGTTCACACTGAGATTCTGTCATGTCCCTGACATTAATGCCACATGTCTCTGATGGATGTTGTACTTTTTATATGTTTCCATGACAACAGTGGATCAATAACTGTCCGTTTACTTCATGCTGAGACAAAGTCTGGATTCATGTGGTCATTTCTAGAAAAACACAGAACATGACATCATGACCCCCGTGTGTGAACATGGAGACGTACTGAAGGCCAGGCTTCATGCGTCTGTCTCCATAGTAACCAATATGAACCGATGAGTTCAAAATGTATTTTTTACATGTGATTCTGTGAAATAATAGAAGACAGAAAAGAGGTTTGAATGTTTGTTTTGTGTTTGCAGGTTTGCTGAGGTCCATTATTGTCTCTGTGGGTTTAGCAGCACTCATCATAACTGCTGTGACAGTCTGTCTGTGGACCAGAGCTAAAGGTGATTGAACGACTCACTGAACAGTCACATCATAACAAAGTGAAACTGACTCTCTGCTCTTATTGTTTTAGGGACTCAAAGGCAGAAGGATGAAGGCAGAGTGAGTATCAAGTATTTACACATGAAGCTCTTCACAGAGCAAATCTGTGTGTTTTTTTATTATCTACTGTGATTTCAATGTGTGAAGCTCTTCTGGGTCTTTTCTGGTTGGAGGTTGTTGGTTTGAATCCCTTCAATCTGCTCTAAGAACATTTAAAGTGTGTGTTTTCACAGGTGTACAGTGATGAAGATGAAGGTGCAGTGAACTATGAAAACATCACAGAGTCTTCTGTTTGACTCCACTGATGATGTTTTATTTTGAAAGGGTTCTTCCTGCTGTGTCACATTGTACTTCCTGTTTAGTTTCCTCCTCTTCAGTGTTTTCAGCTCTGTTGTTCTATCGAGTTATTGTGATTCTTTGTGAAGTTGTGTGTCTGAGTCTCATTTTGTTGGATTTATAAAATGTGTTTGAATATAATCTGTGACAGTCTGCTGTTTGCTGCTGCTGATGTAATCTGCATACATCATGTGTTCATATTCAGGCTGATGGTGTGTTTTTAAGGTGGAATTCTCCTGCAGAACCAATAAATACATCATGTCAATAATTCAGCTGCTGTTTAATATTGTTTATTTTATTTATTTTTACATTCCATAGGATGAATATTTTATACACAGATTGACCAGCAGATGGTGGTCAAACTCAATATGTTGAAAGAACAAAACAGAAAACTGTGTGTGTGTGTGTGTGTGTGTGTGTGTTTTATGTACAAACTCTGTGCTTCTGATGTTTATTATTACTGTCACACAAACAAATAACTATGAAGTCATCAGACTCTTCTGTTTGACTCCACTGATGCTGATGATCAATATCAGCTCATCTCTTCGTCTTTTATTTTGAAAGGTTTGCCTCACGTTGTTTACTTCCTGTATTCCGTCTTGTTTCGCTGCTTGTTCTTTTTTATTTACATTCTGTGTATCCAGTTATTGATATTTGACTCAGGTAGAAATCGTCTTTAAATGTCACGTTGTTTCATTTACAGAATGTTTTCTTATATACTCAGTCTGCTGTTTTTCTGATCATTTTGTTGCAGACACAATTGTTCTGTTTTGTATTTAGAGGTAAAGTGTCCGCTCCGAGTTGCCGTACGGGTTTGTTCTCAGCTTCCGGGTTTGTGCTTTGGCGGGAAGAACAAAAACGATAACAGAGCTTTTGGCGGTATCCTGCCCCCTTGTTCAAAGCTGAATACAAGCGCGACATGAAGAAGCTAAAGAAGCTAACTGCTAACCACCTCAGGTTAGTTTAACTAACTAGCGGCGGTTAGCAGGTAGCTAATTGTTGTTAGCTACCTTTTTCTTTGCTGCTTCACTATAACTACACTGGATGTCTTTGGTGAGTTGATGTTATTTTTAAACACACTGTACAGTTTTAATGCCCTTTATGTCATTTAATCATTGAGTTTAGTGTGCAGTGATTCCATACAAGTGTTTATTAGTGTTTTTTCAGCATCCTGATAGATTACCTGAATTACACAGACTTCCTGCTAGCTGTGCTAGCTCGCTAACATGACTCTTGCATTAAACGTAGCTGTCTGATTAAACAGTCCAGCTTAACTAACAGCATGTTGATTTTTTTTTAAGTCTGGTGAAGTGTTCTGAGTCAGCATGCTGTGCTGCATTAATATATATTCATAACCAAACATGACAGGTTGTGTTTATTTCAATGACGCACTGACACACAAGACAAACATGGGAATTTAAATAAAGGATTTCTTTAGTTTTATTTCTAGTGACACAAAAACAAAGTATAGAGTAACAATAGTGGATCAGTTACAGTACTTCTACCTCTGAGACCAAATGTTTTCCTTCTGTTTTCAGGGTGGCTGAGGTCTGTTATTGTCTCTGCGGGTTTAGCAGCACTCAGAAGGATGAAGACGGGGTGAAGATGAAGGTGCAGTGTAGTATCAGTCATCATCAGAGACTGCTGTGTGACCACACTGATGATCAGCATCAGGTCATCTAAAGTTTCTTCCTGCTGTGTGTCTGCTTAGGCAAAGCCCTAAATAACAAGTCAGTTTTGTACTGTGCTGCATTTAATCTACATTTATTTTGTAACCGTCACCCTGAAAAGATGAAGAACAAGACCTAAGGCTGCAAACATGTGAAGACTGTCGACTAAGATAAACATACCGTGTGTCTTTTTACACTTTAGATAATGAAGATTGAAACTCTTCACACACATGAGTTTGACTGTTGATAGTTTTATTTTAACAGTTGGAAAGAAGACAGAAGTCTTTGTGTTTTCTTAAAAGCAGTTTGTAAATAATGTGCAGTAACTTCCTCCAGAAGAGGGCGCTGTTTCACTGTGAAATCACTCTATATCAATGAGCTACATAATCATAATTACACATATTAGTGTTTACTGATGCAGAGGCTCTTAAATCAGTGTAGAAGCAGAGTAAGGATCACAATATATATTAAGTGTGCTTCACCAGTGAGGAGAAGGAACAAGAAACTAGCACTGAGTTGATGTAAACAAAGCAACAACTACTGTGTGTCAGGGTTCGTCAGGAGGAGGACACAAATGCAGAGGCATGGAGTGGTTAAGGTTAACAAAAGCTCCTTTATTCAAAGCCAGGAGGGCAAAACAATACAAAAACCAAAAATCTCACTCAGCGTGGTCAAATAGAAACCTAAAATAAAAATCACTCTTTGCGAGGCAAAACTAGATTAAGGCAAACGGGCACATGGCGTAAAAAGGCAGGAACAAAAAACATGGCATGAACAAGGCTACTATCTGGAGCACCCCGGGGTCAGGCAGAAGTACATGGCATGGTAGGCGAGGAACAAGGCATAGCATGGCATGGACAAGAAACAAACCCAACACTAGATGAGACGAACTAGCAATGACAGAGGGGAAGACACAGACTATACACAAAGGGACCGGGGAAGGCAACGAGGCAAAGGTGGCACACATTAAGGCAGGGCAGGTGATCACACAAGGAGGGAAAACACAGGAAGTAAAACACAAGACAATGCACAAGGAGGATAAGGCTATCAAAATAAAACAGGAAGCACAAGACAACATCACAAAAACAGAAACCCAGGGGACAGAACAACAACCTAACAAAGATAACAGGACACAGAATAAACAGAAAACCCAAAACAAGGAAACAAAACCAGAACAGAAACACCAGGTCGTGACAGAACCCCCCCCCCTTCAATGGACGGCTCCCAGACATTCCTAAAACACAAAACAAGGGTTCAAACAAAAAGACATAGAGCCATAGTTCAAAGTCTCAGAAGCAAAACAAAAAAACTCAAGGTCCCAGAGTTCATGAAGGCCCAGGCCATGGGCCAACAGGGGAAACAGTGACAGAGGCCCAGTGAAACAAGAGTCTGGGCAGAACACCAGGCGCCTGAAGTGATGACGACATCTGGAGCCCGCCCTCGGACGGCGCCTGAAGTGATGACGTCATCGGGAGCCTGCCCTCGGGCGGGACCGGGGAGGATGGCGTAGATTGGAGCCTGCCTCCTGGTAGCTCCAAGGTGGACAACGTCGTCTTTGTTGGCAACTGGTAGGTTTCAGGAACATTGGCTGGAGTTGGAGCATGAGCCGATGCAGTCGGTTCCAGAAAACCCCGAGATGAGTCGTGGGCTGGTTGGGGGAATATAATCTGTGACAGTCTGCTGTTTGCTGCTGCTGATGTAATCTGCATACATAATGTGTTCATATTCAGGCTGATGGTGTGTTTTTAAGGTGGAATTCTCCTGCAGGACCAATAAATACATCAGGTCAATAATTCAGCTGCTGTTTTTATTTTGTTCTTCAGCCTCTCTCTTACCATGACTTCCTGTTTTCTCAGCTTAGGTCCTAAAGCTTCCCTCTGCTGGGCTCAACAGCTCTGTTCACACTGAGCACTTAAATGTCTTTAACCTCAGATATTAATGAAGGACTAATGAACACACAGATCATCTTTAAGGTTGGAAGTTGGGCATGTTTTCATGGCAGTCTGTGTGGATTGACTAACTTTTGCAGCCAGCCCCTAGAGGCTGCAGAGTGAACTGCACATTTTAACACCTTCATGGGCCTCATGCCTCCACCCTGGAGGGTGCAGCATGTGTCGTACCCACATTCTCACAGACACACTTCCCCTTTAGTATTAGTGAGACACATGTGTTGCACTCACTAACCAGCAGCCCTCAGAACACACAGACACCTCGTCTGTTTTCTTTCCTCAGCTGTTACAGTAAAACCTCGAAGAGACAACTTCCTGTCATAATTTTAACTCTTCGTTGTCTAGAATAAAATGCGCCTGCATGTATTTATCTTAGTAAACAGTCTTCACACATTTGCAGCCTTCCGTCTTCCTCTTCTTCTCTTCAGGGTGTCAAACACATCGTTGTTATAAACACACTGTGGGAGTGGACACAATGTGTGTCTGTTTATTCTTAATATCGTTTATATTTCACTGTTTAGATTCTTTAAATGACTTCAGAGACATGAAAACATCATGTGCACTTTATTAAAGTCAATGTTTGAAGAGAAAAGAAGAACAGAAACAGTCAAAGTCACAGTGAGGAAGTGACATCACTCTGATGACAGGAAGTTCAGTGAGTCTTTAAGCAGCAGCAGCTCAGAGACTCTGACAGTCCACAGAGAGACGGAGAAGCAGAATGTTGGACTTCAGGTGGATTCAGATGTCTTCATGTCTCCTCCTGGTGCTTCACTTTACAGGTAAGGACACATGTTACAGAAATACCATCATTATTTGGATCTGTTGGGTCCAAACTGGTCCTCAGTCATTTGTCATGTTTCTCTTCTCTTCAGTAACTGCAGGTCAAACGTCTGTTTTAAAGAGGGGTGGAGAGGACGTCACTCTGAGCTGTGAGAAAGTCATCAATGACCAGAATAACTGTGATGGTACTACCTGGGTCTACAGTCTTCCAAGAGTCACTGAAGCCACAGAACTGATCAGACTGGGACAGATCAATGAAGGCATCTCAAACAAAGACAGACTGAGTGTTACAGAGAACTGTTCTCTGATCATAAAGGAGGTCAGACAGGAGGATGTTGGTCGTTATGTCTGTCTACAGTACAAGAAAGAAGAACAACCACCCACTCTGGATCATCAGTCTCAGGTTGAGCTGTCTGTTGTTATCAGTGAGTATTTACATCATAACTGTCCTGTTCTAACAACAATAATTATTGATCACAGTGATGAAGTGATTTTGTCTAATTTGTGTTTTTCTCTCACATTATCTCCATCTTCACAGTGACTGAAAGTAACAACACTGATCAGGTGTATTTAATCTGCTCTGTGGTTCCATATGATCGCTGCAGACACACAGTGAGGTGGCTGTTTAATGGTGAAGAACTGGATGGACAACCAGACATATTCACATCAAATTCTGAGTGTTCCAGCACTCTGACTTTTGTGGAGCTGACTAAGTTTGTTTACAGCTTACAAAACCTTTTTAAGTGTAAAGTTACTGATGAGACTGGAAAAGTGCAGCAGTTTGACTTCAACCGTCAAACCTCAGGTGAGAAAACAGCTGAAGTTATGATGATCTGCTCAAGAGAAATGAGAAACACAAAATGTTCTTTGATATATACCAGAATAAACTAAACATGAAACGTTCTCTACAGGTGGGAAAAAACCAACTGAACATCCACCAACGACCACTGAAAACAAAGGATCAGAGGACAAACGTGACAAAGATTCAACAGGTGAGTGTCCTTAGCTTTCTGCTGTATGTCTGTTGTATGTTTTAGTTATATAAATATTTGGTTTATTATTTCAACTTAACAAATGAATCAAAAGCAAATATTGTTATGATTCTGTATTTTGGTTGCTTATTTATTTCTTGTTCATGTTTGTCATTTAATTCCTTGTTCTGTTTTTTTGGGATTTCTTTGAGCCTCTGGGCTTGTTGGTGGTTCCCTTGTCTTGTTTCTGGCTGTGTGTCTTATGTTTCCTTCGGTTTTGTCTTGTTTCCTGTTTTACTTTGAAAGTCTTGTCTCCCCTGTGTTCGTCCCAAGCGGAGACAAACACCTCAAACTTGAAACCCATGAAGTGTCGAAACTTGTCGTTCACAATGTAACCACTGGGGGCTGGCTCGAGACGCGAGTCATTTCCCATAGACTCCCATGTTAAAATGGCTGAGTGACAGACGGTTGACGTAACACAGCGCAAGTTTCCTGCTTCCTCGATCGCCTGCCCCCCTAAACTCCCCTCGTGCTCCCCCCCTTTGTCCAACTGTTGGAGTTTTTCACGGACGTGACGCTGCCAACATGGCGGCGGTTAGAGCGTCCCGAAGCCTCTCACCGAGCCTCAAAACGGCTCTTCAGAAACAAACGGTTGTCATCACGGAAGCTCTGTCCATAGTTTTTACTTTCAATGGTTTGTCCATGTGTTTTACTTCCCGCCTTTTTTGATTGTTTGCCCCGCCCAAATGTGTTGCACCTGTGTCTTGTTACCTTTGTACTTTAGTCCTGTGCTTCCCTGGTTTTTGTTTAATGGATAATAAACCTCACCTTTTGCTGAACCCTCTGCCTGCACCCGAGTCCTCTCAGCCTCATTCCTGACAAATATGGAAAAGTTACACAATGAAAATGTTTCTTTTCTCTTTTCAGTCACGTTGTGGCCGATCATAGTCGCAGTTGTGGGTTTAGTAACGGTCCTGATAATTGTTGTGGTGGTGTTCAGATGGAAGAAAGGTGAGGGCGCTCACAGATAAACATCTGTTTTTAATCCAGACCTTCACAGACGATGTTAACGTCGACTGTTCTGGTTTTCAGGAAACAAACGACAGACGGACGAAACCCCAGTGAGTGCAGACATAAATAATAACTCAGGTGTTAATTAATCCTCAGTTTTTATCCAGAAATGTCTGAAATAAGTCTCCTGTTTGCTGCTTCTCTCCAGGGACTGAGCTTAAACACCACGATGACTCCGTCTGCTCCAGAAAGCAGTCCCATGTCGGTGAGATCACAAACTCTGCTGCTTGTTTTTAATCTCGAACGTGAGACGCACTAAAGACTGTGAGAATGTACAACTGCTGCTGTCCTCATAAAACAGTAGATATGACACGTAAACAGAATGTGATGAAGACAGAGCGGTGAAGCCACTGAGGCATCTTTAATGTCGTCTTCACTTTGTAGGCGGATCCTGATGAGGGTGTGTCCTACGCCATCAGCCACACCAGGAAGACCAACCAAAAAGCCTGGGTAAGACCTCTGACTGCTGCTGATGTTTATGTGACACGTAGCTAGCGTTAGCTTGTTAGCCACATAATGTGTCAAAACGCAGCCTTGAGTTGGATCCATCAAATTCATCCAAGCAGTAAATGGAGAGCTACTGAACTCAGTCCTAAAACCGGGATATGTGTTTGCATGTTACCACTTCCTCTGTGCAGCCAAGGTTCCGAGTTGAAGCCACATTATCGCTGTTCCACCCAAACATAACACCCCTCCCTCAACTTCTCTCATAGCTTGGCAGCTCCGTGGGCTTCTGACCGCATCGTTACTTCCTCCATTTTTAGCAGACAATAACTAAATGCAGCTGGGTCTGTCTGCTCCACTAACATGGAGGAGGCGGGGCTTATTAGAGGCGGGGGGAGGTCCAGGCATGATGGCTTCATTTTTGGGGAGCTGTCACGTCCTCCATCTTTATATACCGTCTATGCATCATACCCTGTTGCACTCTGTTAGCTAGCTTTCTGTTTATAAAAATGGTTTAAATCCTAAAGTGATCACCAGGAGATTCATGCCGTTTAGCTACGTCATAGCTCATCAGCTAACATGATACACAAAACTTATGTCCAACAGAGTGGCCTCTAGCTGACAAATGATACACATGCAACACATATGGAGTGTGAGCAGATACAAGGTCCAGGAAGCAGACTGCAGTTCACTCAATGGCCACAGGTGTCACTGTTAACAAGGGTTACGCTCTAATATTTTCACATGTTTAAAGCAGTTTTTGTAACAAGCTTATTTCTGTCGAAACAAACATTTTAACATCTGAGGATCGACTCCTCTTTGGACCTTTGTGGCCACAAGAGGTCAGCCAAAGATGGCCACAATCAGAGTCAGGAAGCCTCAAACATGCTTTCCCTCAGACACATTCGCCAACATGGACTTCACTTTCACTGTTATGCTGATGACACACAACTGTACACCTCCACCTTATGCATCACCCCAGTCATTCTCTCCACCATCACAAACTGCCCGGCTGACATAAAACACTGGATGGAGACTAACTTTCTAAAGCTGAACAGCAATAAAACAGAACTCATAATCACTGGTCCTGAATCCCTCCTATCCTCTGCCCAGAACATCTCCCTCCTCATCGAGGGCCACACAGTCTCCTCCTCCACTACAGTCCGTAACCTCGGCATCATTTCTTCGATCTTCAATTCCTCCCTCTCCTTCAAATCCCACACAGTAACATCACCAGGACATCATTCTTCCCCCTCTGTGACATTGCCCATCTCCACCCCTCACTCACTCCACAGCTTAAATACTCACCCCCCACTACCCCCCCCCCCATTATACTGACCTTTTCCACCGCCATTCCCCTCCCCATCACCTTCGCTCCGCTGACTCCAACCTTCTTTCCCCCATCAGAACTAAGCACCGCACCTTGGGTGACCAAGCCTTTTCTGCTGCTGCCTAAACCCTCTGGAACTCTCTCCCACAAAACATCAGGAACTCAGACTCCCTATCCTCCTTCAAGTCACTGCTTGAAGTGACCCACCTGTTCAAAATGAATTTCACTGCAGTTCACTCAATGGCCACAGGTGTCACTGTTAACAAGGGTTACGCTCTAATATTTTCACATGTTTAAAGCAGTTTTTGTAACAAGCTTATTTCTGTCGAAACAAACATTTTAACATCTGAGGATCGACTCCTCTTTGGAGCCAGCCCCTAGAGGCCATGGGAGAAACTGCAGATTCTCAGCTCTGGAGTCTGCTGCCTGGTTCAGTCTTGCATGTTTTTTCTTCTGTGTTTCTCAGGTCCCGGTTGATGTTGAGGAAGTGACGTACAGCACTGTGAACGCTCCCTCCTCTTCCTCAGCTGGAGCCTCTGCTGATCCCTACAACCTGTACTCCACTATCACAAAGTAGTGTACTTCAGGAATCAGCCTGTTTGGTACCAGCAAAGTCAGTGGAATATTTTCAGACTTACAAAGACCGGGGTCCAGCTGCCTGCTGCCTGCTAAATGTTGTTAGCTAGTTTGCTTCATATAGGCCTTTGGCATCATTTGCTGGATTAGACTTGTACATTGGAGCTGGCTGGGATGGACCTCAGGTGTTCAGTGAATAGAGGTCATTTAAAGCCATTTAAAGTGGCACTGAGGAAGTTTTATTTATACTATATTGAACCTGCAATGTAAATATAGAATCATAAATTATTCATATGAATCCACTCCCGACTTAATGTGGTGCCAAAAATAAGTAAAACTAACATATCAAGATCTCACGAATAGGCCCACATCTTCAGGTTCCCCGTATTATGACCTTTGGTGTCTGTTCTAAATGAGCCTTGTAGTGCACCTTTGTGGCCACAAGAGGTCAGCCAAAGATGGCCACAATCAGAGTCAGGAAGCCTCAAACATGCTTTCCCTCGGACACATTCGCCAACATGGACTTCACTTTCACTGTTATGCTGATGACACACAACTGTACACCTCCACCTTATCCATCACCCCGGTCATTCTCTCCACCATCACAAACTGCCCGGCTGACATAAAACACTGGATGGAGACTAACTTTCTAAAGCTGAACAGCAATAAAACAGAACTCATAATCACTGGTCCTGAATCCCTCCTATCCTCTGCCCAGAACATCTCCCTCCTCATCGAGGGCCACACAGTCTCCTCCTCCACTACAGTCCGTAACCTCGGCATCATTTCTTCGATCTTCAATTCCTCCCTCTCCTTCAAATCCCACACAGTAACATCACCAGGACATCATTCTTCCCCCTCTGTGACATTGCCCATCTCCACCCCTCACTCACTCCACAGCTTAAATACTCACCCCCCACTACCCCCCCCCCCCCCAGTATACTGACCTTTTCCACCGCCATTCCCCTCCCCATCACCTTCGCTCCGCTGACTCCAACCTTCTTTCCCCCATCAGAACTAAGCACCGCACCTTGGGTGACCAAGCCTTTTCTGCTGCTGCCTAAACCCTCTGGAACTCTCTCCCACAAAACATCAGGAACTCAGACTCCCTATCCTCCTTCAAGTCACTGCTTGAAGTGACCCACCTGTTCAAACTGAATTTCCCCTAATTACTCCCACTCCAGCTGTTGATGTTTGTTTGTCCCTGTGCGTTTCTACTGCCCTGTTTGTAAAGCATCTTTGAGTGTCCTAAAAAGCGTTTTATAAGTTTGATGTATTATTAGTATTAGGTGCTGTACAAGGCTAACAAAGCAAAACTCTGATCTGCTCTCCAGTGTCTGCTACATGGACAATAAACTGGTCTGTTTACGTCTGCTCAGAGCCAGTTTCTAGTTTCTTCACTGGTGGTGCAGTGGATCCAGTCTGCTTCTGCGCTGATTTAATGACGTTTGAGTCGGTAAACACAAGCATGTGTAATTATGGCAGCATAGCCTCGGAGTCTCAGAGCTGGTCAGCAGTAACAACAGTGCCCCCTTCTGGAGAAAGTTCCTACTCTGTTTTAACAAACTGATTCTTTGAAGTGGACGTGAACACATCTGCTGTGTAATAAGTGCAAATATGGAATCTAACAGCCCTCACATTTCACAACCATTTTACTATATCTTGTCAAAGGACAGTACTGTAGAAATGAAACCTATAACTTAGAGCACAGATTGTACAGCAGTATAGATTTACTCTCCACGGAAAATAGCTCAACATGGAGCCTTTATTGTCTAAATGGTGGCTGAAATATGAGGGATGTACTCACATTTGTCATATACTGTATATAAATAAACAGGCGGTCAGCATCAGAGTGCTGTGGGAGTGTCGCTCGACAACTTAGAGACACGGTGTCGTCCATGACGTGGCTGCGATTTGCATTTTAAAGACACAGTACACCACAGACTGACTGCTACAGGGCTAAGAGCTCTGCTGCTGTGGTACCCACATTCTCCCCAAAACACTTCCTCTTCAGGTTTAATGGAAAGATTTCTTCAGAGCTACAAAGAGGAAGCAGCAGCCGCCCTCAGAAGGCTGATACGGCTCATGTCTTTATCTTAGTAAACAGTCTTCACACGTTTGCAGCCTTCTTTTCAGGGTGTCAAACGTAATATCATTTATATTTTACCATTTAGATTCTTTAAATGACTTCAGAGACATGAAAACATATGTACTTTATTAAGTAATTAGAATGAGGAAGTGACATCACTCTGACAGGAAGTTCAGTGAGTCTTTAAGCAGCAGCACCTCAGAGACTCTGACAGTCCACAGAGAGACGGAGAAGCAGAATGTTGGACTTCAGGTGGATTCAGATGTCTTCATGTCTCCTCCTGGTGCTTCACTTTACAGGTAAGGAGACATGTTACAGAAATACCATCATTATTTGGATCTGTTGGGTCCAAACTGGTCCTCAGTCATTTGTCATGTTTCTCTTCTCTTCAGTAACTGCAGGTCGAACGTCGATTTTCAAGAGGGGTGGAGAGGACGTCACTCTGAGCTGTGAGAAAGTCATCGATGACCAGAATAACTGTGATGGTACTACCTGGAGCTACAGTCCTTGGAGAGTCCTTCACACCACAGGACTGATCAGACTGGGACAGATCAATGAAGACATCCCAAACAAAGACAGACTGAGTGTTACAGAGAACTGTTCTCTGATCATAAAGGAGGTCAGAGAGGAGGATGCTGGTCAATATGTCTGTCAACAGTACAAGACAAAAGAACAACCACCCACTAGGGTTCATTACTCTTATGTTTACCTGTCTGTTGTTATCAGTGAGTATTTACATCATAACCATCCTGATCTAACAACAATAATTATTGATCACAGTGATGAAGTGATTTTGTCTAATTTGTGTTTTTCTCTCACATTATCTCCATCTTCACAGTGACTGAAAGTAAGAACACTGATCAGGTGGATTTATTCTGCTCTGTGGTTCCATATGATCGCTGCAGTCACACAGTGAGGTGGCTGCTTAATGGTGAAGACCTGGATGGACTTCAATCAGACATATCGATAACAAAGTCTGAGTGTTCCAGCACTCTGACTTTTCTGGATCAGACTAACTTTGTTTACAATTCACAAAACCTTTTGAAGTGTGAAGTTACTGATTATGAAACTAGAAAAGTGCAGCAGTTTGACTTCAACCATCAAACCTCAGGTGAGAAAACAGATGAAATTAATTTGATTCATTGTTGAATTCTTTTGTTGTTTTAATTTTCATTAATTAGTATTTGTGTATTTTTTTCAGGTGACTCACAAACAGCAGCAACTGAACCTCCACCAACCACTGAAACCAAAGGACCAGACCAGAGTAAGTACGGGTTCACACTGAGATTCTGTCATGTCCCTGACATTAATGCCACATGTCTCTGATGGATGTTGTACTTTTTATATGTTTCCATGACAACAGTGGATCAATAACTGTCCGTTTACTTCATGCTGAGACAGAGTCTGGATTCATGTGGTCATTTCTAGAAAAACACAGAACATGACATCGTGACCCCCGTGTGTGAACATGGAGACGTACTGAAGGCCAGGCTTCATGTGTCTGTCTCCATAGTAACCAATATGAACCGATGAGTTCAAAATGTATTTTTTACATGTGATTCTGTGAAATAATAGAAGACAGAAAAGAGGTTTGAATGTTTGTTTTGTGTTTGCAGGTTTGCTGAGGTCCATTATTGTCTCTGTGGGTTTAGCAGCACTCATCATAACTGCTGTGACAGTCTGTCTGTGGACCAGAGCTAAAGGTGATTGAACGACTCACTGAACAGTCACATCATAACAAAGTGAAACTGACTCTCTGCTCTTATTGTTTTAGGGACTCAAAGGCAGAAGGATGAAGGCAGAGTGAGTATCAAGTATTTACACATGAAGCTCTTCACAGAGCAAATCTGTGTGTGTTCTTTATTATCTACTGTGATTTCAATGTGTGAAGCTCTTCTGGGTCTTTTCTGGTTGAAGGTTGTTGGTTTGAATCCCTTCAATCTGCTCTGAGAACATTTAAAGTGTGTGTTTTCACAGGTGTACAGTGATGAAGATGAAGGTGCAGTGAACTATGAAAACATCACAGAGTCTTCTGTTTGACTCCACTGATGATGTTTTATTTTGAAAGGGTTCTTCCTGCTGTGTCACATTGTACTTCCTGTTTAGTTTCCTCCTCTTCAGTGTTTTCAGCTCTGTTGTTCTATCGAGTTATTTTGATTCTTTGTGAAGTTGTGTGTCTGAGTCTCATTTTGTTGGATTTATAAAATGTGTTTGAATATAATCTGTGACAGTCTGCTGTTTGCTGCTGCTGATGTAATCTGCATACATAATGTGTTCATATTCAGGCTGATGGTGTGTTTTTAAGGTGGAATTCTCCTGCAGAACCAATAAATACATCAGGTCAATAATTCAGCTGCTGTTTAATATTGTTTATTTGATTTATTTTTACATTCCATAAGGTGAATATTTTATACACAGATTGACCAGCAGATGGTGGTCAAACTCAATATGTTGAAAGAACAAAACAGAAAACTGTGTGTGTGTGTGTGTGTGTGTGTGTGTGTGTGTGTGTGTGTGTGTGTTTTATGTACAAACTCTGTGCTTCTGATGTTTATTATTACTGTCACACAAACAAATAACTATGAAGTCATCAGACTCTTCTGGTTGACTCCACTGATGCTGATGATCAATATCAGCTCATCTCTTCGTCTTTTATTTTGAAAGGTTTGCCTCACGTTGTTTACTTCCTGTCTTCCGTCTTGTTTCGCTGCTTGTTCTTTTTTATTTACATTCTGTGTATCCAGTTATTGATATTTGACGCAGGTAGAAATCGTCTTTAAATGTCACGTTGTTTCATTTACAGAATGTTTTCTTATTTACTCAGTCTGCTGTTTTTCTGATCATTTTGTAGCAAAGACAAATATTCTGTTTGGTATTTAGAGGTAAAGTGTCCGCTCAGAGTTGCCGTACAGGTTTGTTCTCAGCTTCCGGGTTTGTGCTTTGGCGGGAAGAAGAAAAAACAATAACAGAGCTTTTGGCGGTATCCTGCCCCCTTGTTCAAAGCTGAATACAAGCGCGACATGAAGAAGCTATAGAAGCTAACTGCTAACCACCTCGGGTTAGTTTAACTAACTAGCAGCGGTTAGCAGGTAGCTAATTGTTGTTAGCTACCTTTTTCTTTGCAGCTTCACCATAACTACACTGGATGTCTTTGGTGAGTTGATGTTATTTTTAAACACACTGTACAGTTTTAATGCCCTTTATGTCATTTAATCATTGAGTTTAGTGTGCAGTGATTCCATACAAGTGTTTAGTAGTGTTTTTTCAGCATCCTGATAGATTACCTGAATTACACGGACTTCCTGCTAGCTGTGCTAGCTCGCTAATGTGACTCTTGCATTAAAGGTAGCTGTCTGATTAAAGCAGATGATGGGAGGATGTAGATGTTACCTTTGAACTGCTCCTCACAGAACCGACCTGTCTGTTCTGACCGGACTGGACAGGACCCAGAGGTACGGAGGCTGCCCACGTACTTTTGTCTCTGTAGTGTATGTTTAGCTGTAAATTCCAAAAATAAAACATAACTTCATGGAAGCCTATTTTTACTGGTGTTTGTGTGTCTGTCACTTCCTTTTTAGTTCTTAAGAAACATCACATTCACCAGCACTTGTTCAACACTGGAGGCGAGGTTGTGAAATATTTTCCACATGTCTTTCGAAAGTCAGGAAGTCATCACATCAAGGTGACGTTGTGTTCAAACAGCAGCAGCTCAGAGACTCTGACAGTCCACAGAGAGACGGAGAAGCAGAATGTTGGACTTCAGGTGGATTCAGATGTCTTCATGTCTCCTCCTGGTGCTTCACTTTACAGGTAAGGAGACATGTTACAGAAATACCATCATTATTTGGATCTGTTGGGTCCAAACTGGTCCTCAGTCATTTGTCATGTTTCTCTTCAGTAACTGCAGGTCAAACGTCTGTTTTAAAGAGGGGTGGAGAGGACGTCACTCTGAGCTGTGAGAAAGTCATCGATGACCAGAATAACTGTGATGGTACTACCTGGGTCTACAGTCCTTTGAGAGTCGGTCAAGCCACAGAACTGATCAGACTGGGACAGATCAATGAAGACATCCCAAACAAAGACAGACTGAGTGTTACAGAGAACTGTTCTCTGATCATAAAGAAGGTCAGAGAGGAGGATGCTGGTCAATATGTCTGTCAACAGTACAAGAAAGAAGAACAACCATACACTCGGGTTCATGTGTCTCAGGTTGATCTGTCTGTTGTTATCAGTGAGTATTTACATCATAACCGCCCTGTTCTAACAACAATAATTATTGATCACCGTGATGAAGTGATTTGGTCTAATTTGTGTTTTTCTCTCACGTTATCTCCATCTTCACAGTGACTGAAAGTAACAACCCTGATCAGGTGTATTTAATCTGCTCTGTGGTTTCATATAATCTCTGCAGTCACACAGTGAGGTGGCTGTTTAATGGTGAAGACCTGGATGGACTTCAATCAGACATATTGATAACAGAGTCTGAGTGCTCCAACATTCTGAAGTTTCTGGATCAGATTAACTTTGTTTACAAGTCACAAAACCTTTTGAAGTGTGAAGTTACTGATTATAAAACTGGAAAAGTGCAGCAGTTTGACTTCAACCATCAAACCTCAGGTGAGAAAACAGTTGAAATTAATTTGATTCATTGTCGAATTCTTTTGTTGTTTTAATTTTGATTAATTAGTATTTGTGTATTTTTTTCAGGTGACTCACAAACAGCAACAACTGAACATCCACCAACCACTGAAAACAAAGGACCAGACCAGAGTAAGTACGGGTTCACACTGAGATTCTGTCATGTCCCTGACATTAATGCCATATGTCTCTGATGGATGTTGTACTTGACAACAGTGGATCAATAACTGTCCGTTTACTTCATGCTGAGACAAAGTCTGGATTCATGTGGTCATTTCTAGAAAAACACAGAACATGACATCATGACCCCCGTGTGTGAACATGGAGACGTACTGAAGGCCAGGCTTCATGCGTCTGTCTCCATAGTAACCAATATGAACCGATGAGTTCAAAATGTATTTTTTATATGTGATTCTGTGAAATAATAGAAGACAGAAAAGAGGTTTGAATGTTTGTTTTGGGTTTGCAGGTTTGCTGAAGTCCATTATTGTCTCTGTGGGTTTAGCAGCACTCATCATAACTGCTGTGACAGTCTGTCTGTGGACCAGAGCTAAAGGTGATTGAACGACTCACTGAACAGTCACATCATAACAAAGTGAAACTGACTCTCTGCTCTTATTGTTTTAGGGACTCAAAGGCAGAAGGATGAAGGCAGAGTGAGTATCAAGTATTTACACATGAAGCTCTTCACAGAGCAAATCTGTGTGTGTTCTTTATTATCTACTGTGATCTCAATGTGTGAAGCTCTTCTGGGTCTTTTCTGGTTGGAAGTTGTTGGTTTGAATCCCTTCAATCTGCTCTGAGAACATTTAAAGTGTGTGTTTTCACAGGTGTACAGTGATGAAGATGAAGGTGCAGTGGACTATGAAAACATCACAGAGTCTTCTGTTTGACTCCACTGATGATGTTTTATTTTGAAAGGGTTCTTCCTGCTGTGCCACATTGTACTTCCTGTTTAGTTTCCTCCTCTTCAGTGTTTTCAGCTCTGTTGTTCTATCGAGTTATTGTGATTCTTTGTGAAGTTGTGTGTCTGAGTCTCATTTTGTTGGATTTATAAAATGTGTTTGAATATAATCTGTGACAGTCTGCTGTTTGCTGCTGCTGATGTAATCTGCATACATAATGTGTTCATATTCAGGCTGATGGTGTGTTTTTAAGGTGGAATTCTCCTGCAGAACCAATAAATACATCAGCTCAATAATTCAATTAATTCAAATTAATATTGTTTATTTGATTCATTTTTACATTCCATGGGATGAATATTTTATACACAGACTGACCAGCAGATGGTGGTCAAACTCAATATGTTGAAAGAACAAAACAGAAAACTGTGTGTGTGTGTGTTTTATGTACAAACTCTGTGCTTCTGATGTTTATTATTACTGTCACACAAACAAATAACTATGAAGTCATCAGACTCTTCTGTTTGACTCCACTGATGCTGATGATCAATATCAGCTCATCTCTAAGTCTTTTATTTTGAAAGATTTGCCTCACATTGTTTACTTCCTGTATTCCGTCTTGTTTCGCTGTTTGTTCTTTTTTATTTACATTCTGTGTATCCAGTTATTGATATTTGACTCAGGTAGAAATCGTCTTTAAATGTCACGTTGTTTCATTTACAGAATGTTTTCTTATTTACTCAGTCTGCTGTTTTTCTCCAATCCAATCCAATCCATCTTTATTTATAGAGCACCTTTTAAAAGACAACAGGGTCAGTCAAAGTGCTGTACACAGCCTACCAAGCATAGAATAATTGACTAATAAAATAGAATAAAATGAAATAAAATAAATATAAGTTTGATAAAACATAGGAATATACAACCATACAATAAAAGCACCAGTCAGGGGTAAGAACAATAAAACAAGTAAAAGTCAACAACTCAAACAGAGTTAAAAGCCAGAGTAAAAAGATATGTTTTAAGTGATGACTTAAAAACCATAAAAGAATCAATCTGTCTGAGGTGCAAAGGCAGTTTGTTCCACAGTTTCGAACCTGCGACAGAGAAGGAACGGTTCCCCCTGCGTTTTCTCTGTGTTTTTGGGACGACCAGGAGAGACTGGTCAGCTGACCTTAGAGAGCGAGCAGGGCAGTGGGGCTGGAGCATGTCTGACATGTACTGAGGGGCGAGACCATGAAGGGATTTAAAAACAAATAAAAGAATTTGAAAATCAATGCGAAAAGGAATCGGGAGCCAGTGCAATGACTTTAAAATCGGAGTAATTTCCGATCATTTTGTAGCAAAGACAATTGTTCTGTTTTGTATTTAGAGGTAAAGTGTCCGCTCCGAGTTGCCGTACGGGTTTGTTCTCAGCTTCCGGGTTTGTGCTTTGGCGGGAAGAAGAAAAAACGATAACAGAGCTTTTGGCGGTATCCTGCCCCCTTGTTCAAAGCTGAATACAAGCGCGACATGAAGAAGCTAAAGAAGCTAACTGCTAACCACCTCAGGTTAGTTTAACTAACTAGCGGTGGTTAGCAGTTAGCTAATTGTTGTTAGCTACCTTCTTCTTTGCTGCTTCACCATAACTACACTGGATGTCTTTGGTGAGTTGATGTTATTTTTAAACACACTGTACAGTTTTAATGCCCTTTATGTCATTTAATCATTGAGTTTAGTGTGCAGTGATTCCATACTAGTGTTTATTAGTGTTTTTTCAGCATCCTGATAGATTACCTGAATTACTCGGACTTCCTGCTAGCTGTGCTAGCTCGCTAATGTGACTCTTGCATTAAACGTAGCTGTCTTGATTTCTTTTTAAGTCTGGTGAAGTGTTCTGAGTCAGCATGCTGTGCTGCATTAATATATATTCATAACCAAACATGACAGGTTGTGTTTATTTCAATGACACACTGACACACAAGACAAACATGGGAATTTAAAAAAAGGATTTCTTTAGTTTTATTTTTAGTAAATAATGTGCAGTAACGTCCTCCAGAAGAGGGCGCTGTTTCACTGTGAAATAACTCTATATCAATGAGCTACATTATCATCATAATTACACATATTAGTGTTTACTGATGCAGAGGCTCTTAAATCAGTGTAGAAGCAGAGTAAGGATCACAATATATATTAAGTGTGCTTCACCAGTGAGGAGAAGGAACAAGAAACTAGCACCGAGTTGATGTAAACAAAGCAACAACTACTGTGAGTCTTGGACCCCATTCACACTGTGGAAATCAATCCGGCTAGAGCAGGATTCAGGCCGTATCTGGATATATCTGGATAGTTTTTTTCTGAGTCTGAACACTGCGAGTCCCAATATATCCGGATAGATTTCAATCCACCTCTTGGAGGTGGATCTAGCCAGATTGGCTCAGATGTGGCCCAGGTCTAGCGAATCTGTCTAGCGATGTCGTACTTCGTGTTCACAGGGACAGTGTCCTGGTCGCGTACAAAAGCTGTATTTAAACAACCGTCGATCTACTACAGCTTTGCCCCGAGTTTATTTTCCACAGGGCTACAAAGGAATAAACCGCTTTTTGAACCGAAAAAAACCCCAAGAACTAGCAACATGGGACAAAAAAAAAATGATGAAGCATGAGCGCACACAGTCCTACCGCAGCCTGAACGGACTCTGTATATTACGAGGTGCCACCTAGTGGTTTGGAGGACAACAAACCGGATTAAACCGGATTGAGCACGGACACTCGTGTGTGTGATAGCCAGATTTGAAAATAGGTCTAAATGCATCCAGCTTAAAGGCTATCTGGATTCAATCCCACTCTAGCTGGACTGTCTCCAGTGTGAACGGGTGAGCTGGCCTCTGAACTCCCACCACACCCAGTCAGATGTCGTCATGTTTATTGTCCAGGGAGCAGACATTAGAGAGCACAAATATCTTGTGGCCTTTGCTTAACACAGCATCAAATGCAGTAATTTACCACACACAACAGTGCCCCCTTGTGGATAAAGTTCCTACATGATGTTGACAAACTGCTGCTTTAAAGAGGATGTGAACAGAGCTGCTACATGACAACTGCAGACGACATCTTAAATCAGCTCTGGTCTGTGTTTATTGAGTCACTCTTGCAGAGACCCCAAGAGGCTGCAGGGTGAATTACAATGTTTAAAACTTCCTCACAGGTTTCATACATCAGACCCAAAGACTGCTGCCTGTGTTGTACCCACACTCCCACCCACACATCTGTCATGTCATTAGAACTGCAATGACAAACCGCCCCCTGTCAAACCACAAGGACCTCTCCTCTGTCTTTTTTTCCTGATGCTACAGTAAAACCGGCAAAGGTCAAATTCATGTGTGGGAGGAGTTTAAGGCATCATTAAGTAAAACTAAATGACACATGTATGTTTATCTTAGCCCCTTCTCATCTACCTATTTTTTGCTATCCTCGCCTAATTTGCATACCCAAAAGAAAAAACTTATAACAGGAGAACCGTAAGGCCAATCTGCCTGTGAGAGACATCTTTTGAAAGATAATTCATTCTAGTTTCTGGAAAAAACAAATATAAAAGTGTGAGTAGAGCACATCTTAAACTGAGCGGCGGCGCTCTGGTAGCTGAGAACAGGTTAGTAGAACCGTTTGGGGTCGGCTGCTGTGGTACCCACATTCTCACCAAAACACTTCCTCTTCAGGTTTAATGGAAAGATGACTTTAGAGCTACAAAGAGGAAGCAGCAGCCGCCCTCAGAAGGCTGATACGGCTCATGTATTTATCTTAGTAAACAGTCTTCACACGTTTGCAGCCTTCCATCTTCCTCTTCTTCTCTTCAGGGTGTCAAACACGTCATTGTTATAAACACACTGTGGGAGTGGACACAATGTGTGTCTGTTTATTCTTAATATCATTTATATTTCACTGTTTAGATTCGTTAAATGACTTCAGAGACATGAAAACATCATGTGCACTTTATTAAAGCCAATGTTTGAAGAGAAAAGACGAACAAACAAAAACAGTCGAAGTCACAGTGAGGAAGTGACATCACTCTGACAGGAAGTTCAGTGAGTCTTTAAGCAGCAGCAGCTCAGAGACTCTGACAGTCCACAGAGAGACGGAGAAGCAGAATGTTGGACTTCAGGTGGATTCAGATGTCTTCATGTCTCCTCCTGGTGCTTCACTTTACAGGTAAGGAGACATGTTACAGAAATACCATCATTATTTGGATCTGTTGGGTCCAAACTGGTCCTCAGTCATTTGTCATGTTTCTCTTCTCGTCAGTAACTGCAGGTCAAACGTCTGTTTTAAAGAGGGGTGGAGAGGACGTCACTCTGAGCTGTGAGAAAGTCATCGATGACCAGAATAACTGTGATGGTACTACCTGGGTCTACAGTCGTCCAAGAGTCCATGAAGCCACAGAAGTGATCAGACTGGGACAGATCAATGAAAACATCTCAAACAAAGACAGACTGAGTGTTACAGAGAACTGTTCTCTGATCATAAAGGAGGTCAGAGAGGAGGATGCTGGTCGTTATGTCTGTCAACAGTACAAGACAGAAAAACAACCACACACTCTGGTTCATGTGTCTCATGTTGATCTGTCTGTTGTTATCAGTGAGTATTTACATCATAACTGTCCTGTTCTAACAACAATAATTATTGATCACAGTGATGAAGTGATTTTGTCTAATTTGCATTTTTCTCTCACATTATCTCCATCTTCACAGTGACTGAAAGTAAGTACAATGATGAGGTGGATTTAATCTGCTCTGTGGTTCCATATGATCGCTGCAGTCACACAGTGAGGTGGCTGCTTAATGGTAAAGACCTGGATGGACTTCAATCAGACATATTGATAACAGAGTCTGAGTGTTCCAGCACTGTGAAGTTTCTGGATCAGATTAACTTTGTTTACAAGTCACAAAACCTTTTGAAATGTGAAGTTACTGATTATAAAACTGGAAAAGTGCAGCAGTTTGACTTCAACCATCAAACCTCAGGTGAGAAAACAGTTGAAATTAATTTGATTCATTGTTGAATTCTTTTGTTGTTTTAATTTTCATTAATTAGTATTTGTGTATTTTTTTCAGGTGACTCACAAACAGCAACAACTGAACCTCCACCAACCACTGAAACCAAAGGACCAGACCAGAGTAAGTACGGGTTCACACTGAGATTCTGTCATGTCCCTGACATTAATGCCACATGTCTCTGATGGATGTTGTACTTTTTATATGTTTCCATGACAACAGTGGATCAATAACTGTCCGTTTACTTCATGCTGAGACAAAGTCTGGATTCATGTGGTCATTTCTAGAAAAACACAGAACATGACATCATGACCCCCGTGTGTGAACATGGAGACGTACTGAAGGCCAGGCTTCATGTGTCTGTCTCCATAGTAACCAATATGAACCGATGAGTTCAAAATGTATTTTTTATATGTGATTCTGTGAAATAATAGAAGACAGAAAAGAGGTTTGAATGTTTGTTTTGTGTTTGCAGGTTTGCTGAGGTCCATTATTGTCTCTGTGGGTTTAGCAGCACTCATCATAACTGCTGTGACAGTCTGTCTGTGGACCAGAGCTAAAGGTGATTGAACGACTCACTGAACAGTCACATCATAACAAAGTGAAACTGACTCTCTGCTCTTATTGTTTTAGGGACTCAAAGGCAGAAGGATGAAGGCAGAGTGAGTATCAAGTATTTACACATGAAGCTCTTCACAGAGCAAATCTGTGTGTGTTCTTTATTATCTACTGTGATTTCAATGTGTGAAGCTCTTCTGGGTCTTTTCTGGTTGGAGGTTGTTGGTTTGAATCCCTTCAATCTGCTCTGAGAACATTTAAAGTGTGTGTTTTCACAGGTGTACAGTGATGAAGATGAAGGTGCAGTGAACAATGAAAACATCACAGAGTCTTCTGTTTGACTCCACTGATGATGTTTTATTTTGAAAGGGTTCTTCCTGCTGTGTCACATTGGACTTCCTGTTTAGTTTCCTCCTCTTCAGTGTTTTCAGCTCTGTTGTTCTATCGAGTTATTTTGATTCTTTGTGAAGTTGTGTGTCTGATTCTCATTTTGTTGGATTTATAAAATTTGTTTTTATATAATCTGTGACAGTCTGCTGTTTGCTGCTGCTGATGTAATCTGCATACATAATGTGTTCATATTCAGGCTGATGGTGTGTTTTTAAGGTGGAATTCTCCTGCAGAACCAATAAATACATCATGTCAATAATTCAGCTGCTGTTTAATATTGTTTATTTTATTTATTTTTACATTCCATAGGATGAATATTTTATACACAGATTGACCAGCAGATGGTGGTCAAACTCAATATGTTGAAAGAACAAAACAGAAAACTGTGTGTGTGTGTGTGTGTGTGTGTGTTTTATGTACAAACTCTGTGCTTCTGATGTTTATTATTACTGTCACACAAACAAATAACTATGAAGTCATCAGACTCTTCTGTTTGACTCCACTGATGCTGATGATCAATATCAGCTCATCTCTTCGTCTTTTATTTTGAAAGGTTTGCCTCACGTTGTTTACTTCCTGTCTTCCGTCTTGTTTCGCTGCTTGTTCCTTTTTTATTTACATTCTGTGTATCCAGTTATTGATATTTGACTCAGGTAGAAATCGTCTTTTAATGTCACGTTGTTTCATTTACAGAATGTTTTCTTATTTACTCAGTCTGCTGTTTTTCTGATCATTTTGTTGCAGACACAATTGTTCTGTCTTGTATTTAGAGGTAAAGTGTCCGCTCCGAGTTGCCGTACGGGTTTGTTCTCAGCTTCCGGGTTTGTGCTTTGGCGGGAAGAAGAAAAAACGATAACAGAGCTTTTGGCGGTATCCTGCCCCCTTGTTCAAAGCTGAATACAAGCGTGACATGAAGAAGCTAAAGAAGCTAACTGCTAACCGCCTCAGGTTAGTTTAACTAACTAGCGGCGGTTAGCAGGTAGCTAATTGTTGTTAGCTACCTTTTTCTTTGCTGCTTCACCATAACTACACTGGGTGTCTTTGGTGAGTTGATGTTATTTTTAAACACACTGTACAGTTTTAATGCCCTTTATGTCATTTAATCATTGAGTTTAGTGTGCAGTGATTCCATACAAGTGTTTATTAGTGTTTTTTCAGCATCCTGATAGATTACCTGAATTACTCGGACTTCCTGCTAGCTATGCTAGCTCGCTAATGTGACTCTTGCATTAAAGGTAGCTGTCTGATTAAAGCAGATGATGGGAGGATGTAGATGTTACCTTTGAACTGCTCCTCACAGAACCGACCTGTCTGTCCTGACCGGACTGGACAGAACCCAGAGGTACGGTGGCTGCCCACGTACTTTTGTCTCTGTAGTGTATGTTTAGCTGTAAATTCCAAAAATAAAACATAACTTCATGGAAGCCTATTTTTACTGGTGTTTGTGTGTCTGTCACTTCCTTTTTAGTTCTTAAGAAACATCACATTCACCAGCACTTGTTCAACACTGCAGGCGGGGTTGTGAAATATTTTCCACATGTCTTTCGAAAGTCAGGAAGTCATCACATCAAGGTGACGTTGTGTTCAAGCAGCAGCAGCTCAGAGACTCTGACAGTCCACAGAGAGACGGAGAAGCAGAATGTTGGACTTCAGGTGGATTCAGATGTCTTCATGTCTCCTCCTGGTGCTTCACTTTACAGGTAAGGACACATGTTACAGAAATACCATCATTATTTGGATCTGTTGGGTCCAAACTGGTCCTCAGTCATTTGTCATGTTTCTCTTCTCTTCAGTAACTGCAGGTCGAACGTCTGTTTTAAAGAGGGGTGGAGAGGACGTCACTCTGAGCTGTGAGAAAGTCATCAATGACCAGAATAACTGTGATGGTACTACCTGGGTCTACAGTCCTTTGAGAGTCTATGAAGCCACAGAACTGATCAGACTGGGACAGATCAATGAAGGCATCTCAAACAAAGACAGACTGAGTGTTACAGAGAACTGTTCTATGATCATAAAGGAGGTCAGAGAGGAGGATGCTGGTCAATATGTCTGTCAACAGTACAAGAAAAAAGAACAACCACACACTCGGGTTCATCGTTCTCATGTTGATCTGTCTGTTGTTATCAGTGAGTATTTACATCATAACTGTCCTGTTCTAACAACAATAATTATTGATCACAGTGATGAAGTGATTTTGTCTAATTTGTGTTTTTCTTTCACATTATCTCCATCTTCACAGTGACTGAAAGTAACAACACTGATCAGGTGTATTTATTCTGCTCTGTGGTTCCATATGATCGCTGCAGACACACAGTGAGGTGGCTGTTTAATGGTGAAGAACTGGATGGACTTCAACCAGACATATTAATAACAAAGTCTGAGTGTTCCAGCACTCTGACTTTTCTGGAGCAGATTAACTTTGTTTACGATTCACAACGCCGTAACCTTTTGAAATGTGAAGTTACTGATGATGAAACTGGAAAAGTGCAGCAGTTTGTCTTCAACCATCAAACCTCAGGTGAGAAAACAGATGAAATTAATTTGATTCATTGTTGAATTCTTTTGTTGTTTCTCATTTAAAAGAGGCAAAAGTTTCATTAATTTACAGCAAAACATTAGTATTTGTGTATTTTTTTTAAAGTGACTCACAAACCGCAACAACTGAACCTCCACCAACCACTGAAACCAAAGGATTAGAGGACAAACATGACAAAGATTCAACAGGTGAGAGTGTCCATAGCTTTCTGCTGTATGTCTGTTGTATGTTTTAGTTATAAATATTTGGTTTATTATTTCAACTGTTGTTGTTGGTGGCACAAAACCAACTGAACCTCCACCAACCACTGAAACCAAAGGATCAGACCAGAGTAAGTACGGGTTCACACTGAGATTCTGTCATGTCCCTGACATTAATGCCACATGTCTCTGATGGATGTTGAAGTTTTTATACGTTTCCATGACAACAGTGGATCAATAACTGTCCGTTTACTTCATGCTGAGACAAAGTCTGGATTCATGTGGTCATTTTTAGAAAAACACAGAACATGACATCATGACCCCCGTGTGTGAACATGGAGACGTACTGAAGGCCAGGCTTCATGTGTCTGTCTCCATAGTAACCAATATGAACCGATGAGTTCAAAATGTATTTTTTATATGTGATTCTGTGAAATAATAGAAGACAGAAAAGAGGTTTGAATGTTTGTTTTGTGTTTGCAGGTTTGCTGAGGTCCATTATTGTCTCTGTGGGTTTAGCAGCACTCATCATAACTGCTGTGACAGTCTGTCTATGGACCAGAGCTAAAGGTGATTGAACGACTCACTGAACAGTCACATCATAACAAAGTGAAACTGACTCTCTGCTCTTATTGTTTTAGGGACTCAAAGGCAGAAGGATGAAGGCAGAGTGAGTATCAAGTATTTACACATGAAGCTCTTCACAGAGCAAATCTGTGATCTACTGTGATTTCAATGTGTGAAGCTCTTCTGGGTCTTTTCTGGTTGGAGGTTGTTGGTTTGAATCCCTTCAATCTGCTCTGAGAACATTTAAAGTGTGTGTTTTCACAGGTGTACAGTGATGAAGATGAAGGTGCAGTGGACTATGAAAACATCACAGAGTCTTCTGTTTGACTCCACTGATGATGTTTTATTTTGAAAGGGTTCTTCCTGCTGTGTCACATTGTACTTCCTGTTTAGTTTCCTCCTCTTCAGTGTTTTCAGCTCTGTTGTTCTATCGAGTTATTTTGATTCTTTGTGAAGTTGTGTGTCTGAGTCTCATTTTGTTGGATTTATAAAATGTGTTTGAATATAATCTGTGACAGTCTGCTGTTTGCTGCTGCTGATGTAATCTGCATACATAATGTGTTCATATTCAGGCTGATGGTGTGTTTTTAAGGTGGAATTCTCCTGTAAAACCAATAAATACATCATGTCAATAATTCAGCTGCTGTTTAATATTGTTTATTTTATTTATTTTTACACTCCATAGGATGAATATTTTATACACAGACTGACCAGCAGATGGTGGTCAAACTCAATATGTTAAAAGAACAAAACAGAAAACTGTGTGTGTGTGTGTGTGTGTGTGTTTTATGTACAAACTCTGTGCTTCTGATGTTTATTATTACTGGCACACAAACAAATAACTATGAAGTCATCAGACTCTTCTGTTTGACTCCACTGATGCTGATGATCAATATCAGCTCATCTCTTCGTCTTTTATTTTGAAAGGTTTGCCTCACGTTGTTTACTTCCTGTCTTCCGTCTTGTTTCGCTGTTTGTTCTTTTTTATTTACATTCTGTGTATCCAGTTATTGATATTTGACTCAGGTAGAAATCGTCTTTAAATGTCACGTTGTTTCATTTACAGAATGTTTTCTTATATACTCAGTCTGCTGTTTTTCTGATCATTTTGTTGCAAAGACAAATATTCTTTGGGGACAGCAGTGGCGCAGTGGTATAGCAGGGTTGTCCAGTAACCGGAAGGTTGGTGGTTTGATCCCAACTCCTCCCTAGTCACTGTTGTGTGTTCTTGGGCAAGACACTTCACCCTAGCCTGTGGCGCGCCTTGCTAGTCATTGCTTGACACTGCTTGGCAGCAGCCGTAAAGAATCCCCCTCTGGGATTAATAAAGTCTAATAAAGTCTAAATCTAAAAAAAAAAAAAAAAAAAATTCTGTTTGGTATTTAGAGGTACAGCGTCCGCTCCGACTTGCCGTACGGGTTTGTTCTGTGGCGGGAAGAAGAAAAACGATAACAGAGCTTTTGGCGGTATCCTGCCCCCTTGTTCAAAGTTGAATAAAAGCGAGACATGAAGAAGCTAAAGAAGCTAACTGCTAACCGCCCCAGGTTAGTTTAACTAACTGGGCCACCTGTCTGGATGCTGGGGGAGCATCCAGCCTTGACCCTGGAGGGTCCTCAGCTCTGGGTCCTCGGCCTGACCCAGAAGGACCCTCAGTCTGGAAAACAATACAAAAACCAAAAATCTCACTCAGCGTGGTCAAATAGAATAGTACAAAATAACTAAATAAAAATCACTCTTTGCGAGTCAAAACTAGATCAAGGCAAACGGGCACATGGTGTAAAAAGGCAGGAACAAAAAACATGGCATGAACAAGGCTACTATCTGGAGCACCCCGGGGTCAGGCAGAAGTACATGGCATGGTAGGCGAGGAACAAGGCATAGCATGGCATGGACAAGAAACAAACCCTACACTAGATGAGACGAACTAGCAATGACAGAGGGGAAGACATAGACTATTTACAAAGGGACCGGGGAAGGCAACGAGGCAAAGGTGGCACACATTAGGGCAGGGCAGGTGATCACACAAGGAGGGAAAACACAGGAAGTAAAACACAAGACAATGCACAAGGAGGACAAGGCTATCAAAATAAAACAGGAAGCACAAGACAACATCACAAAAACAGAAACCCAGGGGACAGAACAACAACCTAACCAACATTACACAGAATAAACAGAAAACCCAAAACAAGGAACCAGAACCAGAACAGAAACACCAGGTCGTGACAGAACCCCCCCCCCCCCCCCCCCCCTTCAAGGAACGGCTCCCAGACATTCCTAAAACACAAAACAAGGGTTCAAACAAAAAGACATAGAGCCATAGTTCAAAGTCTCAGAAACAAAACAAAAAAACTCAAGGTCCCAGAGTTCATGAAGGCCCAGGCCATGGGCCAACAGGGGAAACAGAGACAGAGGCCCAGTGAAACAAGAGTCTGGGGTGCTTGAGGGGCAGAGTCAGAAATGGAGGGTGCTGGCAGAAGCACAGCGTGGACATGGCTGAGGACCCCCCGGGGTTCGGGCGGAAGCACAGCGTGGACATGACTGAGGACCCCCCCGGGGTCTGGGCAGAACACCAGCAAGGACGAGGCTGCGGACCCTCCGGGGTCCGAGCAGAACACCAGCGAGGACGAGGCTGAGGCCCCACCAGGGTCCGGGCAGAACACCAGAGCCGAAGACGAGGCAGAGGACCCACCAGGGTCCGGACAGGAAGCCAGAGCCGAAGACGAGGCAGGGGACCCTCCAGGGTCCGGACAGGAAGCCAGAACCGAAGACGATGCAGGGGACCCTCCAGGGTCTGGACAGGAAATCAGAAACGAAGACGAGGCAGCGGACCCTCCAGGGTCCGGACAGGAAACCAGAACCGAAGACGAGGCAGCAGACCCTCCAGGGCCTGGAAAGGTAACCAGAACCGAAGACGAGGCAGAGGACTCTCCAGGGTCCGGACAGGGAACCAGAACGGAAGACGAGGCAGGGGACCCTCCAGGGTCCGGACAGGAAACCAGAACCAAAGACGAGGAAGAGGACCCTCCAGGGTCCGGACAGGAGCCAAAGGCTGTGGACCCCTCAGAATCAGCATTGGAAGCCAGAGTTGGGGGTTCCCCAGTGACTGGACCAGTCGCTGGGACTGAGGGTCCTTCTGGGTCAGGCCGAGGACCCAGAGCTGAGGACCCTCCAGGGTCAAGGCTGGATGCTCCCCCAGCTCTGGGGCAGGTGGCGATGTCTGGAGCCCGCCCTCTGGCCGAGATGGGAGAAGCAGCATCGTCTGGGGCCCGCCCTCTGGCTGAGACGGGAGGAGCGACGTCTTCTGGGGCCCGCCCTTGGACGGCGCCTGAAGTGATGACGTCATCGGGAGCACACCCTCAGGCGGCACCAGGGAGGATGGCGTAGATTGGAGCCTTCTGATGGCGGCTGCTGCTTCCTCTTTGTAGCTCTGAAGTCATCTTTCCATTAAACCTGAAGAGGAAGTGTTTTGGTGAGAATGTGGGTACCACAGCAGCCGACTCCAAACGGTTCTACTAAGATAAACATACATGTGTCTTCATTTAGTTTTACTTAATGATGCCTTAAACTCCTCCCACACATAAATTTGACCTTTGCCGGTTTTACTGTAGCATCAGGAAAAAAAGACAGAGGAGAGGTCTTTGTGGTCTGACAGGGTCCGTCATTGCAGTTCTAATGACATGACAGATGTGTGGGTGGGAGTGTGGCTACAACACAGGCAGCAGTCTTTGGGTCTGATGTATGAAACCTGTGAGGAAGTTTTAAACATTGTAATTCAGTTTTTTCAGTTCAAAAAGTGGTTTATTCCTTTGTAGCCCTGTGGAAAATAAACTCGGGGCAAAGCTGTAGTAGATCGACAGTTGTTTACATCAGCTTTTGTACGCGACCCGGACAATGTCCTTGTGAACCGGAAGTATGACATCGCAAGACAGATTCCCTAGCTGCATTTGCATTCAGACCTGATCCACATTTGAGCCATCTGGCTAGATCCACCTCCGAGAGGTTGATTGAAATCTATGCGGATATATTGGGACTCGAAGTGTTCAGACTCAGAAAAAAACGATCCAGATATATCCAGATACGGCCCGAATCCCGCTCTAGCCGGATTGATATCCACAGTGAGAATGGGGTCTAAGAATCACAGTGTCACGACCTGGTGATTATATGTAATATAATCTGTGACAGTCTGCTGTTTGCTGCTGCTGATGTAATCTGCATACATAATGTGTTCATATTCAGGCTGATGGTGTGTTTTTAAGGTGGAATTCTCCTGCAGAACCAATAAATACATCAGGTCAATAATTCAGCTGCTGATTTTATTTCGTTCTTCAGCCTCTCTCTTACCATGACTTCCTGTTTTCTCAGCTTAGGTCCTAAAGCTTCCCTCTGCTGGGCTCAACAGCTCTGTTCACACTGAGCACTTAAATGTCTTTAACCTCAGATATTAATGAAGGACTAATGAACACACAGATCATCTTTAAGGTTGGAAGTTGGGCATGTTTTCATGGCAGTCTGTGTGGATTGACTAAGTTTTGCAGCCAGCCCCTAGAGCCTGCAGAGTGAACTGCACATTTTAACACCTTCATGGGCCTCATGCCTCCACCCTGGAGGGTGCAGCATATGTCGTACCCACATTCTCACAGACACACTTCCCCTTTAGTATTAGTGAGACACATGTGTTGCACTCACTAACCAGCAGCCCTCAGAACACACAGACACCTCGTCTGTTTTCTTTCCTCAGCTGTTACAGTAAAACCTCGAAGAGACAACTTCCTGTCATAATTTTAACTCTTCGTTGTCTAGAATAAAAGACGCCTGCATGTATTTATCTTAGTAAACAGTCTTCACACATTTGCAGCCTTCCATCTTCCTCTTCTTCTCTTCAGGGTGTCAAACACATCGTTGTTATAAACACACTGTGGGAGTGGACACAATGTGTGTCTGTTTATTCTTAATATCGTTTATATTTCACTGTTTAGATTCTTTAAATGACTTCAGAGACATGAAAACATCATGTGCACTTTATTAAAGTCAATGTTTGAAGAGAAAAGAAGAACAAAAACAGTCGAAGTCACAATGAGGAAGTGACATCACTCTGATGACAGGAAGTTCAGTGAGTCTTTAAGCAGCAGCAGCTCAGAGACTCTGACAGTCCACAGAGAGACGGAGAAGCAGAATGTTGGACTTCAGGTGGATTCAGATGTCTTCATGTCTCCTCCTGGTGCTTCACTTTACAGGTAAGGAGACATGTTACAGAAATACCATCATTATTTGGATCTGTTGGGTCCAAACTGGTCCTCAGTCATTTGTCATGTTTCTCTTCTCTTCAGTAACTGCAGGTCAAACGTCTGTTTTAAAGAGGGGTGGAGAGGACGTCACTCTGAGCTGTGAGAAAGTCATCGATGACCAGAATAACTGTGATGGTACTGACTGGAGCTACAGTCCTTGGAGAGTCCTTCACACCACAGGACTGATCAGACTGGGACAGATCAATGAAAACATCCCAAACAAAGACAGACTGAGTGTTACAGAGAACTGTTCTCTGATCATTAAGGAGGTCAGAGAGGAGGATGCTGGTCGTTATGTCTGTCTACAGTACAAGACAAAAGAACAACCACCCACTAGGGTTCATTACTCTTATGTTTACCTGTCTGTTGTTATCAGTGAGTATTTACATCATAACCATCCTGATCTAACAACAATAATTATTGATCACAGTGATGAAGTGATTTTGTCTAATTTGTGTTTTTCTCTCACATTATCTCCATCTTCACAGTGACTGAAAGTAAGAACACTGATCAGGTGTATTTATTCTGCTCTGTGGTTCCATATGATCGCTGCAGTCACACAGTGAGGTGGCTGCTTAATGGTGAAGAACTGGATGGACAACCAGACATATTCACATCAAATTCTGAGTGTTCCAGCACTCTGACTTTTGTGGAGCTGACTAAGTTTGTTTACAGCTTACAAAACCTTTTTAAGTGTTACTGATAAGACTGGAAAAGTGCAGCAGTTTGACTTCAACCGTCAAACCTCAGGTGAGAAAACAGATGAAGTTATGATGATCTGCTCAAGAGAAATGAGAAACACAAAATGTTCTTTGATATATATACCAGAATAAACTAAACATGAAACGTTCTCTACAGGTGGCACAAAACCAACTGAACCTCCACCAACGACCACTGAAAACAAAGGATCAGAGGACAAACGTGACAAAGATTCAACAGGTGAGTGTCCTTAGCTTTCTGCTGTATGTCTGTTGTATGTTTTAGTTATATAAATATTTGGTTTATTATTTCAACTTAACAAATGAATCAAAAGCAAATATTGTTATGATTCTGTATTTTGGTTGCTTATTTATTTCTTGTTCATGTTTGTCATTTAATTCCTTGTTCTGTTTTTTTGGGATTTCTTTGAGCCTCTGGGCTTGTTGGTGGTTCCCTTGTCCTGTTTCTGGCTGTGTGTCTTATGTTTCCTTCGGTTTTGTCTTGTTTCCTGTTTTACTTTGAAAGTCTTGTCTCCCCTGTGTTCGTCCCAAGCGGAGACAAACACCTCAAACTTGAAACCCATGAAGTGTCGAAACTTGTCGTTCACAATGTAACCACTGGGGGCTGGCTCGAGACGCGAGTCATTTCCCATAGACTCCCATGTTAAAATGGCTGAGTGACAGAAGGTTGACGTAACACAGCGCAAGTGTCTTGCTTCCTTGATCGCCTGCCCCCCTAAACTCCCCTCGTGCTCCCCCCCTTTGTCCAACTGGTGGAGTTTTTTGCGGACGTGACGCTGCCAACATGGCGGCGGTTAGAGCGTCCCGACGCCTCTCACCGAGCCTCAAAACGGCTCTTCAGAAACAAACGGTTGTCATCACGGAAGCTCTCTCCATAGTTTTTACTTTCAATGGTTTGTCCATGTGTTTTACTTCCCGCCTTTTTTGATTGTTTGCCCCACCCAAATGTGTTGCATCTGTGTCTTGTTACCTTTGTACTTTAGTCCTGTGCTTCCCTGGTTTTTGTTTAATGGATAATAAACCTCACCTTTTGCTGAACCCTCTGCCTGCACCCGAGTCCTCTCAGCCTCATTCCTGACAAATATGGAAAAGTTACACAATGAAAATGTTTCTTTTCTCTTTTCAGTCACGTTGTGGCCGATCATAGTCGCAGTTGTGGGTTTAGTAACGGTCCTGATAATTGTTGTGGTGGTGTTCAGATGGAAGAAAGGTGAGGGCGCTCACAGATAAACATCAGTTTTTAATCCAGACCTTCACAGACGATGTTAACGTCGACTGTTCTGGTTTTCAGGAAACAAACAACAGACGGACGAAACCCCAGTGAGTGCAGACATAAATAATAACTCAGGTGTTAATTAATCCTCAGTTTTTATCCAGAAATGTCTGAAATGTGTCTCCTGTTTGCTGCTTCTCTCCAGGGACTGAGCTTAAACACCACGATGACTCCGTCTGCTCCAGAAAGCAGTCCCATGTCGGTGAGATCACAAACTCTGCTGCTTGTTTTTGATCTCGAACGTGAGACGCACTAAAGACTGTGAGAATGTACAACTGCTGCTGTCCTCATAAAACAGTAGATATGACACGTAAACAGAATGTGATGAAGACAGAGCGGTGAAGCCACTGAGGCATCTTTAATGTCGTCTTCACTTTGTAGGCGGATCCTGATGAGGGTGTGTCCTACGCCTCCATCAGCCACACCAGGAAGACCAACCAAAAAGCCCGGGTAAGACCTCTGACTGCTGCTGATGTTTATGTGACACGTAGCTAGCGTTAGCTTGTTAGCCACATAATGTGTCAAAACGCAGCCTTGAGTTGGATCCATCAAATTCATCCAAGCAGTAAATGGAGAGCTACTGAACTCAGTCCTAAAACCGGGACGTGTGTTTGCCAGGAGATTCATGCCGTTTAGCTACGTCATAGCTCATCAGATAACATGATACACAAAACTTATGTCCAACAGAGTGGCCTCTAGCTGACAAATGATACACATGCAACACATATGGAGTGTGAGCAGATACAAGGTCCAGGAAGGTCACATTATCTCACATTATCTCCATCTTCATCATCATCATCATCATCAGCCTAAAGTTAGCCAGAGCCGACCTGTCCCGTGGCATCAGGAAGGCGAAGAGACAGTACTCCAGGAGGGTTGCCCACCACTTCAGCGACAGCAGGGACACCCGGAGCCTGTGGCGGGGGATACAGACCATCACAGACTACAAGCCCCCACCACAGACCTGTGACAGCAACAGCTCTCTGCTGAACCAGCTGAATGACTTCTTCGGACGCTTTGAAGCACTCAACAGCACTCCTGCACAAAAGATCACATCCTCTCCCACTGACCAGGTATTTTCCCTGTCCCGAGCCAGCGTGAAGACATCTCTCAGCCAGATCAATGCACGCAAAGCTCCCGGTCCTGACAACATACCTGGCCGTGTGCTCAGAGACTGTGCTGAGGAGCTCGCTGAGGTGTTTACAGACATCTTCAACATCTCACTGAGCCAGGCTGTTGTCCCCACCTGCTTCAAAGCCACCACGATCATCCCTGTGCCGAAGAAGTCCACCCCCGCCTGCTTCAATGACTACCGTCCAGTAGCACTCACACCCATCATCATGAAGTGCTTTGAACGGTTAGTCATGAAACACATCAAGACGGCCCTCCCCCCCTCTCTGGACCCCTTCCAGTTTGCATATCGGCCCAACCGGTCAACCAGTGATGCTGTTTCCACAGCACTCCACACAGCTCTCACCCACCTGGAAAATAAAGACTCATACGTTCGAATGCTGTTCATAGACTTCAGCTCAGCATTCAACACCATCATCCCACAGCAGCTCATCAACAAACTGGACCAGCTGGGGCTGAACTCCTTGCTGTGCAACTGGCTGCTGGACTTCCTCACCAGGAGACCTCAGACAGTGCGGGTCGGCAGAAACACATCCAGCACCATCACAATGAACACCGGGGCTCCCCAAGGATGTGTGCTGAGCCCCCTCCTCTTCACTCTGCTGACCCATGACTGCACGCCAACACACAACACCAACATCTTTGTGAAGTTTGCGGACGACACAACTGTGGTGGGTCTCATCTCCGGTGGAGATGAAACACACTACAGGAATGAGGTGCACCTTCTGGCCGAGTGGTGCAGAGACCACAACCTCTCCCTGAATGTGGAGAAGACAAAGGAGATGGTTGTGGACTACAGGAGAGCACAGAGTCAGCACACCCCTCTGACCATCGACGGTGCTGCTGTGGAGCAGGTGAGCAGCACCAAGTTCCTGGGTGTGCACATCACTGAGGACCTCTCCTGGACTAACAACACTGCATCCCTGACCAAGAAGGCACAGCAGCGCCTCTACTTCCTCCGCAAGCTTAAAAGAGCCAGAGCCCCTCCCTCCATCCTGTGCACCTTCTACAGAGGGGCTGTTGAGAGCATCCTGTCCAGCTGCATCACTGTGTGGTACGGAGCCTGCACCGCCACCTGCAGGAAGACGCTTCATCGCATAGTGAGAGCAGCTGAGAGGATCATCGGCGTCCCTCTCCCCTCCCTCCAAGACCTCTACGACAGCCGTCTCACCCGAAAGGCCCTCCGCATCACAGGAGACCCCACCCACCCTTCACACCGCTTCTTCAGTCTGCTGCCATCAGGAAAGAGACTGCGCAGCCTCCGGGCCAGGACCAGCAGACTGAGGGACAGCTTCATCCACCAGGCTGTCAGGAAGCTGAACTCTCTCCCTGCTGCGCCCCACTTTCTCCCCCTTCCCTGACACCACCCCCCACCCCACCCCACCCCCTACCCCTACCATCACCCCCCCACCCCTACCACCACCCAAGATAGGAACTCTTTGTACCAGCCACTTTACCCTGTGCATTCTCTTGCACCTTAGTCATGTCACACCAGTCTCATATAAGCTGCTATAACTTAAACTATTCCTGGACTGTTTACATTATGCCAACTGCACTGTCTTGCACCATTGCATCTTTTGCACTCTCATACCAGTCTCAATAAGCTGTTATAAGTTAAACCATTCCTGTTTATATTATGCCAACTGCACTGACTTGCACTATACATCTTTTGCACTCTTACTGCATTGTGCCTTCATTATGTGGCTTGTATTTTGTGTGTGCCTCATTGTAGGTACATTTTTTTACACTTTATATTTATCTTTAGTTTTTAGTTACATGTTATATGTTGCGGAGTGAAGAGTAACGCAATTTCGATTCTCTGTATGTTCAGCACATATAGCAGAGTTGACAATAAAGCTGACTTTGACTACAGCAGTATAGATTTACTCTGCACTGAAAATAGCTCAACATGGAGCCTTTATTGTCTAAATGGTGGCTGAAATGTAAGGAAGGTACTCACGTTTGTCATATACTGTATATAAATAAACAGGCGGTCAGCATCAGAGTGCTGTGGGAGTGTCACTCGACAACTTAGAGACACGGTGTCGTCCATGACGTAGCTGCGATTGACACAATGCATGTTAAAGACACAGTACACCACAGACTGACTGTTTCAGGACTCAGAGCTCTGCTGCTGTGGTACCCACATTCTCACCAAAACACTTCCTCTTCAGGTTTAATGGAAAGATTTCTTCAGAGCTACAAAGAGGAAGCAGCAGCCGCCCTCACAAGGCTGATACGGCTCATGTCTTTATCTTAGTAAACAGTCTTCACACGTTTGCAGCCTTCTTCTTTTCAGGGTGTCAAACACTATCATTTATATTTTACCGTTTAGATTCTTTAAATGACTTCAGAGACATGGAAACAAATGTACTTCATTAAGTAATTAGAATGAGGAAGTGACATCACTCTGACAGGAAGTTCAGTGAGTCTTTAAGCAGCAGCAGCTCAGAGACTCTGACAGTCCACAGAGAGACGGAGAAGCAGAATGTTGGACTTCAGGTGGATTCAGATGTCTTCATGTCTCCTCCTGGTGCTTCACTTTACAGGTAAGGACACATGTTACAGAAATACCATCATGATTTGGATCTGTTGGGTCCAAACTGGTCCTCAGTCATTTGTCATGTTTCTCTTCTCTTCAGTAACTGCAGGTCAAATGTCTGTTTTAAAGAGGGGTGGAGAGGACGTCACTCTGAGCTGTGAGAAAGTCATCGATGACCAGAATAACTGTGATGGTACTACCTGGGTCCACAGTCGTCCAAGAATCAATGATTCAGCCACAGAACTGATCAGACTGGGACAGATCAATGAAAACATCCCAAACAAAGACAGACTGAGTGTTACAGAGAACTGTTCTCTGATCATAAAGGAGGTCAGAGAGGAGGATGTTGGTCGTTATGTCTGTCAACAGTACAAGAAAGAAGAACAACCACACACTCAGGTTCATGTGTCTCGTGTTGATCTGTCTGTTGTTTTCAGTGAGTATTTACATCACAACTGTCCTGTTCTAACAACAATAATTATTGATCACAGTGATGAAGTGATTTTGTCTAATTTGTGTTTTTCTCTCACATTATCTCCATCTTCACAGTGACTGAAAGTAACAACACTGATCAGGTGGATTTAATCTGCTCTGTGGTTCCATATGATCGCTGCAGACACACAGTGAGGTGGCTGTTTAATGGTGAAGACCTGGATGGGCTTCAATCAGGCATATTCACATCAAAGTCTGAGTGTTCCAGCACTGTGAAGGTTCTGGATCAGATTAACTTTGTTTACGATTCACAAAACCTTTTGAAGTGTGAAGTTACTGATGAAACTGGAAAAGTGCAGCAGTTTGACTTCAACCATCAAACCTCAGGTGAGAAAACAACTGAAATTAATTTGATTCATTGTTGAATTCTTTTGTTGTTTTAATTTTCATTAATTAGTATTTGTGTATTTTTTCAGGTGACTCACAAACAGAAACAACTGAACATCCACCAACCACTGAAACCAAAGGACCAGACCAGAGTAAGTACGGGTTCACACTGAGATTCTGTCATGTCCCTGACATTAATGCCACATGTCTCTGATGGATGTTGAAGTTTTTATACGTTTCCATGACAACAGTGGATCAATAACTGTCCGTTTACTTCATGCTGAGACAAAGTCTGGATTCATGTGGTCATTTTTAGAAAAACACAGAACATGACATCATGACCCCCGTGTGTGAACATGGAGACGTACTGAAGGCCAGGCTTCATGTGTCTGTCTCCATAGTAACCAATATGAACCGATGAGTTCAAAATGTATTTTTTATATGTGATTCTGTGAAATAATAGAAGACAGAAAAGAGGTTTGAATGTTTGTTTTGTGTTTGCAGGTTTGCTGAGGTCCATTATTGTCTCTGTGGGTTTAGCAGCACTCATCATAACTGCTGTGACAGTCTGTCTGTGGACCAGAGCTAAAGGTGATTGAACGACTCACTGAACAGTCACATCATAACAAAGTGAAACTGACTCTCTGCTCTTATTGTTTTAGGGACTCAAAGGCAGAAGGATGAAGGCAGAGTGAGTATCAAGTATTTACACATGAAGCTCTTCACAGAGCAAATCTGTGTGTGTTCTTTATTATCTACTGTGATCTCAATGTGTGAAGCTCTTCTGGGTCTTTTCTGGTTGGAGGTTGTTGGTTTGAATCCCTTCAATCTGCTCTGAGAACATTTAAAGTGTGTGTTTTCACAGGTGTACAGTGATGAAGATGAAGGTGCAGTGGACTATGAAAACATCACAGAGTCTTCTGTTTGACTCCACTGATGATGTTTTATTTTGAAAGGGTTCTTCCTGCTGTGTCACATTGTACTTCCTGTTTAGTTTCCTCCTCTTCAGTGTTTTCAGCTCTGTTGTTCTATCGAGTTATTTTGATTCTTTGTGAAGTTGTGTGTCTGAGTCTCATTTTGTTGGATTTATAAAATGTGTTTGAATATAATCTGTGACAGTCTGCTGTTTGCTGCTGCTGATGTAATCTGCATACATAATGTGTTCATATTCAGGCTGATGGTGTGTTTTTAAGGTGGAATTCTCCTGCAGAACCAATAAATACATCAGGTCAATAATTCAGCTGCTGTTTTTATTTTGTTCTTCAGCCTCTCTCTTACCATGACTTCCTGTTTTCTCAGCTTAGGTCCTAAAGCTTCCCTCTGCTGGGCTCAACAGCTCTGTTCACACTGAGCACTTAAATGTCTTTAACCTCAGATTTTAATGAAGGACTAATGAACACACAGATCATCTTTAAGGTTGGAAGTTGGGCATGTTTTCATGGCAGTCTGTGTGGATAGACTAAGTTTTGCAGCCAGCCCCTAGAGGCTGCAGGGTGAACTGCACATTTTAACACCTTCATGGGCCTCATGCCTCCACCCTGGAGGGTGCAGCATGTGTCGTACCCACATTCTCACAGACACACTTCCCCTTTAGTATTAGTGAGACACGTGTTGCACTCACTAACCAGCAGCTCTCAGAACACACAGACACCTCGTCTGTTTTCTTTCCTCAGCTGTTACAGTAAAACCTTGAAGAGACAACTTCCTCTCTGTGATGATCTTAACTCTTCGTTGTCTAGAATAAAAGACGCCTGCATGTATTTATCTTAGTAAACAGTCTTCACACATTTGCAGCCTTCCGTCTTCCTCTTCTTCTCTTCAGGGTGTCAAACACATCGTTGTTATAAACACACTGTGGGAGTGGACACAATGTGTGTCTGTTTATTCTTAATATCATTTATATTTCACTGTTTAGATTCTTTAAATGACTTCAGAGACATGAAAACATCATGTGCACTTTATTAAAGCCAATGTTTGAAGAGAAAAGAAGAACAAAAACAGTCGAAGACACAGTGAGGAAGTGACATCACTCTGATGACAGGAAGTTCAGTGAGTCTTTAAGCAGCAGCAGCTCAGAGACTCTGACAGTCCACAGAGAGACGGAGAAGCAGAATGTTGGACTTCAGGTGGATTCAGATGTCTTCATGTCTCCTCCTGGTGCTTCACTTTACAGGTAAGGACACATGTTACAGAAATACCATCATTATTTGGATCTGTTGGGTCCAAACTGGTCCTCAGTCATTTGTCATGTTTCTCTTCTCTTCAGTAACTGCAGGTCAAACGTCTGTTTTAAAGAGGGGTGGAGAGGACGTCACTCTGAGCTGTGAGAAAGTTATCAATGACCAGAATAACTGTGATGGTACTAACTGGAACTACGGTCATCCAAGAGTCCATGAAACCACAGGACTGATCAGACTGGGACAGATCAATGAAGACATCTCAAACAAAGACAGACTGAGTGTTACAGAGAACTGTTCTCTGATCATAAAGGAGGTCAGAGAGGAGGATGTTGGTCGTTATGTCTGTCTACAATACAAGAAAAAAGAACACACTCGGGTTCATGTGTCTCATGTTGATCTGTCTGTTGTTATCAGTGAGTATTTACATCATAACCGTCCTGTTCTAACAACAATAATTATTGATCACAGTGATGAAGTGATTTTGTCTAATTTGTGTTTTTCTCTCACATTATCTCCATCTTCACAGTGACTGAAAGTAAGAACACTGATCAGGTGGATTTATTCTGTTCTGTGGTTCCATATGATCGCTGCAGTCACACAGTGAGGTGGCTGTTTAATGGTGAAGACCTGAATGGACTTCAATCAGGCATATTCACATCAAAGTCTGAGTGTTCCAGCACTGTGAAGTTTCTGGAGCAGATTAACTTTGTTTACGATTCACAACGCCGTAACTTTTTGAAGTGTGAAGTTACTGAGGATGAAACTAGAAAAGTGCAGCAGTTTGACTTCAACCATCAAACCTCAGGTGAGAAAACAGATGAAATTATGATGATCTGCTCAAGAGAAATGAGAAACACAAAATGTTCTTTGATATATACCAGAATAAACTAAACATGAAACGTTCTCTACAGGTGGCACAAAACCAACTGAACCTCCACCAACTCAAAAAAAGAAAAAATCAGGACGACCCTCCCAACATCACAAAGGTGGAGACAACTTTCTGAGTCTCTTCTTACATTCACTAGTTCGGTGAAATTTATGTTCAGTTATATTTGCAAGATTGCACAAATGTAAAACACATAGTGTTCTTTGATATATACTAGAACAAACATGAAATGTTCTCTACAGGTGGCACAAAACCAACTGAACCTCCACCAACCACTGAAAACAAAGGACCAGAGGACAAACGTGACAAAGATTCAACAGGTGAGAGTGTCCTTAGCTTTCTGCTGTATGTCTGCTGTATGTTTTAGTTATATAAATATTTGGTTTATTATTTCAACTTAACAAATGAATCAAAAGCAAATATTTTTGTGATTCTGTATTTTGGTTGCTTATTTATTTCTTGTTCATGTTTGTCATTTAATTCCTTGTTCTGTTTTTTGGGATTTCTTTGAGCCTCTGGGCTTGTTGGTGGTTCCCTTGTCTTGTTTCTGGCTGTGTGTCTTATGTTTCCTTCGGTTTTGTCCTGTTTCCTGTTTTACTTTGAAAGTCTTGTCTCCCCTGTGTTCGTCCCAAGCGGAGACAAACACCTCAAACTTGAAACCCATGAAGTGTCGAAACTTGTCGTTCACAATGTAACCACTGGGGGCTGGCTCGAGACGCAAGTCATTTCCCATAGACTCCCATGTTAAAATGGCTGAGTGACAGAAGGTTGACGTATCACAGCGCAAGTTTCCTGCTTCCTCGATCGCCCGCCCCCCTAAACTCCCCTCGTTCTCCCCCCCTCTGTCCAACCGTTGGAGTTTTTTGCGGACGTGACGCTGCCAACATGGCGGCGGTCAGAGCGTCCCGAAGCATCTCACCGAGCCTCAAAACGGCTCTTCAGAAACAAACGGTTGTCATCACGGAAGCTCTGTCTATAGTTTTTACTTTCAATGGTTTGTCCATGTGTTTTACTTCCTGCCATTTTTGATTGTTTGCCCCGCCCAAATGTGTTGCACCTGTGTCTTGTTACCTTTGTACTTTAGTCCTGTGCTTCCCTGGTTTTTGTTTAATGGATAATAAACCTCACCTTTTGCTGAACCCTCTGCCTGCACCCGAGTCCTCTCAGCCTCATTCCTGACAAATATGGAAAAGTTACACAATGAAAATGTTTCTTTTCTCTTTTCAGTCACGTTGTGGCCGATCATAGTCGCAGTTGTGGGTTTAGTGTCGGTCCTGATAATTGTTGTGGTGGTGTTCAGATGGAAGAAAGGTGAGGGCGCTCACAGATTAACATCTGTTTTTAATCCAGACCTTCACAGACGATGTTAACGTCGACTGTTCTGTCTTTTCAGGAAACAAACGACAGACGGACGAAACCCCAGTGAGTGCAGACATAAATAATAACTCAGGTGTTGATTAATCCTCAGTTTTTATCCAGAAATGTCTGAAATGTGTCTCCTGTTTGCTGCTTCTCTCCAGGGACTGAGCTTAAACACCACGATGACTCCGTCTGCTCCAGAAAGCAGTCCCATGTCGGTGAGATCACAAACTCTGCTGCTTGTTTTTGACCTCGAACGTGAGACGCACTAAAGACTGTGAGAATGTACAACTGCTGCTGTCCTCATAAAACAGTAGATATGACATGTAAACAGAATGTGATGAAGACAGACCGGTGAAGCCACTGAGGCATCTTTAATGTCGTCTTCACTTTGTAGGCGGATCCTGATGAGGGTGTGTCCTACGCCTCCATCAGCCACACCAGGAAGACCAACCAAAAAGCCCGGGTAAGACCTCTGACTGCTGCTGATGTTTATGTGACATGTAGCTAGCGTTAGCTTGTTAGCCACATAATGTGTCAAAATACAGCCTTGAGTTGGATCCATCCAATTCATCCAAGCAGTAAATGGAGAGCTACTGAACTCAGTCCTAAAACCCGGACGTGTGTTTGCATGTTACCACTTCCTCTGTGCAGCCAAGGTTCCGAGTTGAAGCCACATTATCGCTGTTCCACCCAAACATAACACCCCTCCCTCAACTTCTCTCATAGCTTGGCAGCTCCGTGGGCTTCTGACTGCATCGTTACTTCCTCCATTATTAGCTGACAATAACTAAATGCAGCTGGGTCTGTCTGCTCCACTAACATGGAGGAGGCGGGGCTTATTAGAGGCGGGGGGAGGTCCAGGCATGATGGCTTCATTTTTGGGGAGCTGTCACATTCTCCATATTTATATACAGTCTATGCATCATACCCTGTTGCACTCTGTTAGCTAGCTTTCTGTTTACCAAAATGGTTTAAATGCTAAAGTGATCACCAGGTGATTCATGCCGTTTAGCTATGTCACAGCTCGTTAGCTAACATGATACACAAAACTTATGTCCAACAGAGTGGCCTCTAGCTGACAAATGATGCACATGCAACACATATGGAGTGTGAGCAGATACAAGGTCCAGGAAGCAGACTGCAGTTCACTCAATGGCCACAGGTGTCACTGTTAACAAGGGTTACGCTCTAATATTTTCACATGTTTAAAGTAGTTTTTGTAACAAGCTTATTTCTGTTGAAACAAACATTTTAACATCTGAGGATCGACTCCTCTTTGGAGCCAGCCCCTAGAGGCCATGGAAGGAACTGCAGATTCTCAGCTCTGGAGTCTGCTGCCTGGTTCAGTCTTGCATGTTTTCTTCTGTGTTTCTCAGGTCCCGGTTGATGTTGAGGAAGTGACGTACAGCACTGTGAACGCTCCCTCCTCTTCCTCAGCTGGAGCCTCTGCTGATCCCTACAACCTGTACTCCACTATCAAAAGTAGAGTACTTCAGGAATCAGCCTGATTGGTACCAGCAACGTCAGTGGAATATTTTCAGACTTACAAAGACTGGGGTCCAGCTGCCTGCTGCCTGCTAAATGTTGTTAGCTAGTTTGCGTCATATAGGCCTTTAGGCGTCATTAGCTGGATTAGACTTGTACATTGGAGCTGGCTGGGATGGACCTCAGGTGTTCAGTGAATAGAGGTCATTTAAAGCCATTTAAAGTGGCTCTGAGAGCTTTATTTATACTATATTGAACCTGCAATGTAACTATAGAATCATAAATTATTCATATGAATCCACTCCCGACTTAATGTGGTGTTAAAAACAAGTAAAACTAACATATCAAGATCTCACGTATAGGCCCACATCTTCAGGTTCCTTGTATTATGACCTTTGGTGTCTGTTCTAAATGAGCCTTGTAGTGCACCTTTGTGGCCACAAGAGGTCAGCCAAAGATGGCCACAATCAGAGGCAGGAAGCCTCAAACATGCTTTCCCTCGGACACATTCGCCAACATGGACTTCACTTTCACTGTTACACTGATGACACACAACTGTACACCTCCACCTTATGCATCACCCCAGTCATTCTCTCCACCATCACAAACTGCCCGGCTGACATAAAACACCGGATGGACACTAACTTTCTAAAGCTGAACAGCAATGAAACAGAACTCATAATCACTGGTCCTGAATCCCTCCTATCCTCTGCCCAGAACATCTCCCTCCTCATCGAGGGCCACACAGTCACCTCCTCCACTACAGTCCGTAACCTCGGCATCATCTTCGATTTCTCCCTCTCCTTCAAATCCCACACAGTAACATCACCAGGACATCATTCTTCCCCCTCTGTGACATTGCCCATCTCCACCCCTCACTCACTCCACAGCCCAAATACTCATCCATGCCTTCATAGCTTCCAGACTCGATCAAGCCTTTTCTGCAGCCACCCCAACCCTCTGGAACTCTCTCCCACAAAACATCAGGAACTCAGACTCCCTGTCCTCCTTCAAGTCACTGCTTGAAGTGACCCACCTGTTCAAACTGAATTTCCCCTAAAATTACTCTCACTCCAGCTGTTGATGTTTGTTTGTCCCTGTGCGTTTCTACTGCCCTGTTTGTAAAGCGTCTTTGAGTGTCCTAAAAAGCGTTTTATAAGTTTGATGTATTATTAGTATTAGGTGCTGTACAAGGCTAACAAAGCAAAACTCTGATCTGCTCTCCAGTGTCTGCTACATGGACAATAAACTGGTCTGTTTACGTCCGCTCAGAGCCAGTTTCTAGTTTCTTCACTGGTGGAGCAGTGGATCCAGTCTGCTTCTGCGCTGATTTAATGACGTTTGAGTCGGTAAACACAAGCATGTGTAATTATGGCAGCATAGCCTCGGAGTCTCAGAGCTGGTCAGCAGTAACAACAGTGCCCCCTTCTGGAGAAAGTTCCTACTCTGTTTTAACAAACTGATTCTTTGAAGTGGACGTGAACAGATCTGCTGTGTAATAAGTGCAAATACAGAATCTCACAGCCCTCACATTTCACAACCATTTTACTATATCTTCTCAAAGGACAGTACTGTAGAAATGAAACCTATAACTTAGAGCACAGATTGCACAGCAGTATAGATTTACTCTCCACTGAAAATAGCTCAACATGGAGACTTTATTGTCCAAATGGTGGTTGAAATGTGAGGGATGTACTCACGTTTGTCATATACTGTATATAAATAAACAGGCGGTCAGCATCAGAGTGCTGTGGGAGTGTCTCTAAACAACTTAGAGACACGGTGTCGTCCATGATGTGGCTGTGATTGACGCAATGCATGTTAAAGGCACAGTACACCACAGACTGACTGTTTCAGGGCTCAGAGCTCTGCTGCTGTGGTACCCACATTCTCACCAAAACACTTCCTCTTCAGGTTTAATGGAAAGATTTCTTCAGAGCTACAAAGAGGAAGCAGCAGCCGCCCTCAGAAGGCTGATACGGCTCATGTCTTTATCTTAGTAAACAGTCTTCACACGTTTGCAGCCTTCTTCTTTTCAGGGTGTCAAACATAATATCATTTATATTTTACCGTTTAGATTCTTTAAATGACTTCAGAGACATGAAAACATATGTACTTTATTCAGTAATTAGAATGAGGAAGTGACATCACTCTGACAGGAAGTTCAGTGAGTCTTTAAGCAGCAGCAGCTCAGAGACTCTGACAGTCCACAGAGAGACGGAGAAGCAGAATGTTGGACTTCAGGTGGATTCAGATGTCTTCATGTCTCCTCCTGGTGCTTCACTTTACAGGTAAGGACACATGTTACAGAAATACCATCATGATTTGGACCTGTTGGGTCCAAACTGGTCCTCAGTCATTTGTCATGTTTCTCTTCTCTTCAGTAACTGCAGGTCGAACGTCTGTTTTAAAGAGGGGTGGAGAGGACGTCACTCTGAGCTGTGAGGAAGTCATCAATGACCAGAATAACTGTGATGGTACTACCTGGATCTACAGTCGTCCAAGAGTCCATGAAGCCACAGAAGTGATCAGACTGGGACAGATCAATGAAGACATCCCAAACAAAGACAGACTGAGTGTTACAGAGAACTGTTCTCTGATCATAAAGGAGGTCAGAGAGGAGGATGTTGGTCGTTATGTCTGTCAACAGTACAAGAAAGAAGAACAACCACACACTCGGGTTCATCAGTCTCATGTTGATCTGTCTGTTGTTATCAGTGAGTATTTACATCATAACCGTCCTGTTCTAACAACAATAATTATTGATCACAGTGATGAAGTGATTTTGTCTAATTTGTGTTTTTCTCTCACATTATCTCCATCTTCACAGTGACTGAAAGTAAGAACACTGATCAGGTGGATTTAATCTGCTCTGTGGTTCCATATGATCGCTGCATTTACACAATGAGGTGGCTGTTTAATGGTACAGACCTGGATGGACTTCAATCAGACATATCAATTACAAATTCTGAGTGTTCCAGCACTGTGAGGTTTCTGGGTCAGACTAACTATGTTTACAAGTCACAAAACTTTTTGAAGTGTGAAGTTACTGATGAAACTGGAAAAGTGCAGCAGTTTGACTTCAACCATCAAACCTCAGGTGAGAAAACAGATGAAATTATGATGATCTGCTCAAGAGAAATGAGAAACACAAAATGTCCTTTGATATATATACCAGAATAAACTAAACATGAAACGTTCTCTAAAGGTGGGAAAAAACCAACTGAACATCCACCGACCACTGAAAACAAAGGATCAGGTGAGTGTCCTAACGTTTCTGCTGTTTGTCTGTTGTGTGTTGTAGTTAAGTAATCAAAAGTGTTTTAATGAATGAAAAGGAGAAAAAAAGCTGCAATGAAAATGTTTCTTTTCTCTTTTCAGTCACGTTGTGGCCGATCATAGTTGCAGTTGTGGGTTTAGTAACGGTCCTGATAATTGTTGTGGTGGTGTTCAGATGGAAGAAAGGTGAGGGCGCTCACAGATAAACGTGGTTTAATCCAGACCTTCACAGACGATGTTAATGTCGACTGTTCTGTCTTTTCAGCAAACAAACGACAGACGGACGAAACCCCAGTGAGTGCAGACATAAATAATAACTCAGGTGTTAATTAATCCTGTTTTTATCCAGAAATGTCTGAAATATGTCTCCTGTTTGCTGCTTCTCTCCAGGGACTGAGCTTAAACACCACGATGACTCCGTCTGCTCCAGAAAGCAGTCCCATGTCGGTGAGATCACAAACTCAGCTGCTTGTTTTTGACCTCGAACCGAGACGCACTAAAGACTGTGAGAATGTACAACGTTAAAAAAGGGAAGTTAGAAGATGCAAATGAAGAATGAGGAACAGAACTGCTGACACTTCTTACTAACCTTCTTAAAGAGACACAATAAAAATGTTTGTGTCCTCATAAAACTGTAGAAAGGACATATTTTAGAGTTTATCGCAGGACAGAACCTAAAAATCCACATAACAGAATAAACAGTAGAAGCTGATGAAGTCAGAGCGTTGAGTCCACTGCAGCGTCTTTAATGTCATCTTCACTTTGTAGGCGGATCCTGAAGAGGGTGTGTCCTACGCCTCCATCAGCCACACCAGGAAGACCAACCAAAAAGCCCGGGTAAGGCCTCAGACTGCTGACGTGAACAAAAACACTTTACTATGAGTCAGTTTTAAAGGAGAACCACAGAAAAATCTCACAGACAGAACGTCATGTACAGTGGGTACAGAAGTATTCAGACCCCCTTACATTTTTCACTCTTTGTTATAGTGCAGCCATTTGCTAAAATCATTTACGTTCATTTTTTCCTCTTTAATGTACACACAGCACCCCACATTGACAGAAAAACACAGAACTGTTGACATTTTTGCAGATTTATTAAAAAAGAAAAAAACTGAAACATCACATGGGCCTAAGTATTCAGAGCCATTGCTCAGTGTTTAGTAGAAGCAGCTTTCTGATCTAATACAGCCAGGAGTCTTTTAGGGAAAGATGCAACAAGTTTTCCACACCTGGATTTGCGGAGCCTCTGCCGTTCCTCCTTGCAGATTCTCTCCAGTTCTGTCAGGTTGGATGGTAAACGGTGGACAGCCATGTTTAGGTCTCTTGGGTTTAAGTCAGGGCTCTGGCTGGGCCATTCGAGAACAGTCACAGAGTTGTTGTGAAGCCTGTGTGCTTAGGGTCGTCGTCTTGTTGGAAAGTAAACCTTCGGCCCAGTCCGAGGTCCTGAGCACTCTGGAGAACGTTTTCGTCCAGCATATCCCTGTACTTGGCCGCATTCATCTTTCCCTAAATTGCAACCAGTCGTCCTGTCCGTGCAGCTGAAAACACCCCCACAGCATGATGCTGCCACCACCATGCTTCACTGTTGGGACTGTATTGGACAGGTGAGGAGCACTGCCTGGTTTTTTCCACACATACCACATACATTAAGGCCAAAAAGTTCGAGCTTGGTCTCATCAGACCAGAGAATCTTGTTTCTCACCATCTTTGAGTCTTTCATGGAGGCTTTCATGTGTCTGGCATTGAGAAGAGGCTTCAGTCGGGCCCGACTGGTGGAGGGCTGCAGAGATGGTTGACTTTCCACAACTTTCTCACATCTCCAGACTGCATCTCTAACCTCGGCCACAGTGATCGTTGGGTTCTTCTTCCTCGATAGCTCAGCTGACAGCTCTACGAAGGGTTCTGGTCGTCCCAAACATATTTCATTTAAGGATTATGCAGGCCACTGTGCTCTTAGGAACCTTCAGTGCAGCAGAACTTTTGTGGTAACCTTGGCCAGATCTGTGCCACAATTCTGTCTCTGAGCTCTTCAGGCAGTTCCTTTGACCTCATGATCCTCATTGTCTCTAACATGCACTGTGAGCTGTTAGGTCTTATATAGACAGGTGTGTGGCTTTCCTAACCAAGTCCAATCAGTATCAAACATCAGTATCAGTATCAAACACAGGTGTAGATCCATCTGAAGGATGATCAGAAGAAATGGACAGCCCCTGAGTGTAATATATAAGTGTCACAGCAAAGGCTCTGAACCATATTTCAGTTTTTCTTTTTTTAATAAATCGGCAAAAAATGTCAATTCTGTGTTTTTTGTGTGGAGCATGTAGAGTGTGAGTGTGTACAAGATCCAGGATGCTGGCTGCAGTTTTCTCAATGGCCACAGGTGTCACTGTTAACAAGGTTGTTTAATTCTCACATTCAAAGTGTCACTGTGGCTTTAAATATAAATGTACTCGTCTGTGTAATGTTTTCTTCTGCTCTTTAAGTTGCACACTTTATGATGGAGGTCCATGCGGACTGACTCTGGACTGTGGTGTCTCAGCTCTGGAGTCTGCTGCCTGGTTCAGTCTTGCATGTTTTTTCTTCTGTGTTTCTCAGGTCCCGGTTGATGTTGAGGAAGTGACGTACAGCACAGTGAACGCTTCCTCCTCTTCCTCAGCTGGAGCCGCTGCTGATCCCAACAACCTGTACTCCACTATCACACAGTAGAGTACCTGAAGAATCAGCCTCTGATATTCTGGAATATTTTCAGACTTACAAAGACCGGGCTCCAGCTGCCTGCTGCCTGCTAAATGTTGTTAGCTAGTTTCCTTCATATAGGCCTTTAGGCGTCATTAGCTGGATTAGACTTGAACATTGGAGCTGGCTGGGATGGACCTCAGGTGTTCAGTGAATAGAGGTTAAAGTTCGTATTATATTGACACCTTCTAAAAACATCTCATCTTGTATGTGTTCAGTTTCCTCATTCGTTGCCTGGACAGCAGCGGCTGCTCTGTGGCGTGAAGGCCCCGCCACCGCAGCCTGTCTGACGTTTGACGCCTCCCCACGGGTCTGAATGTGAGACACAAAAAAATTATTTATTATCTGTAGCTTAATGTTTGTTCTGTGTAGGCCCTCATTCAAACTGTATTTGTATTAATGTAATGATTATTAGCTGGGTTAGTATTAGTTCTGTGTTATTTTAATGCACTGTTAGGTTTTATTTTGAATGAACTAATAATATCTTGCTGTTTATAGTTAAAATAAAACTTGCATTTTCTTCAGTTTAACATGTGCTAAAGAGTCTCTTTTTAATGTAATCTCTCTTTCAGATCAGTTGCTTAGAGTCTCTGAGTCGGTGGAAACATGCTGACTGTGCTCTTATCGTCATGGTATCAAACACATCATGGTGTCACACTGAGTATAAATAGACCTGCTGCTGATCACAGACAGGTGTCAACAAGTGTTTGATAATTACGTTTTTAATTTTTAACAGCACATAATTATATGTGTCGATAATATTGGATCCATGTGACATGGAGCAATAAAAACTCATGTGTGTTATTATCTATAATGTGAGCCTTTGCATTATAAGACTTTCCACAGCAGCAAGTATACAAAGACATCAAACATATTTCCAAACAATTTATTTTTAATTTAATTTAATCTAACTCCTTCCTTATAGAAGTGATCAGAAATAAGGATCTGTTAAATTAAATTAAATGCAGAAAAAGAAGCGTCCGTGGTGGGTGGGACTTTGACCTTTCACCTGCCACACTTCATCAGCACCATTCTAAAAATACATTTCCTCAGTAATTGATCTTAACTAACAGCTTTCTGCGAGGAAGTGACTTTGATGCTGCAACGGGTTCAGACTCTGTCGACACTTGGAGAGCGGCAGAGAAGCAGCATGGCTGACTTCAGATGGGTTCAAGTGCTTTTATTGGTGACGCTGACGCTTCAGCTCACAGGTAAGAACATGTTATCATGTGTAAATGACATAATATATTATTAACAGCACATTCATTTAAAGATGTTTTTATTTTATTTGCAGTGTCGGACTTAAAACGTGTGACTGTGGGAGACGACGCCACTCTGCACTGTGGAAATATAAAACATGCTTCGATTGACTGCGACTGTGTCACCTGGCTCTTCATTGGTCCAGAAAGCCGAGTGATGGTGCCTCTGTTTGAATGTGGGAAAATACACAGAGACACAGAGAAACACAGAGCCGGCAGACTGAACATGACAACAGAATGTTCTCTGGTCATCAGGGAGACCTCAGCTGAGGATGATGGACTTTACCTGTGCAGACAGTTCAGCCGATCAGGACAACCAGTCGATAAGGACTTCATGGTTAAACTGTCTGTGGGGGACGGTGAGGATTTTATCAGATGATGATTGTTTTATTAGCTTCTTGCTGAAGTTTGTTCAAGTGATGACGTGATTTTCTCTACGATGTTTTCTGAGAATTAAACCCTGTTGTGAAAATGAGAACCTTCTTCAGCACAAAAGTCAGAGTTGCTTTTGTGTTTTGGTTCTTTAACCTTTAATCTGACCCAATCTGGGTTTCAGAGGTGAAAAGTACATAAACATGAGTGTTGTACAATTCTTAGGTAGCTGTTCTTTCCAAACAGAACCCCAAAGAATGTTTGCTTAAGAAGAAGAAATCAGTGTGAAAAGGTCACTATTCTGGATACATTTAGCAAAAAAAAAGGTTGGATTATTTTTCCTTTGACCTTAAAATTCGGAAAAAAAGTAAACAATGTCGTAATTCTGCTGGTTGATTCTACAAGAAACTAATAATGAATTCAGGAATGGAACTGATCCAACAGACACTCTGATCTCTGTTGTGTTTTCTGTCCTGTTCTGACTTTAATCTCAGAATCTGAACATGGAGTTAACCCTTTCACAGCAGGATGGAGGTGGTGGTTCATTGCTGTGGTTGTAGCGTTAGCACTGCTTGTAATAACAGCTGCTGCAGCCGTCAGGTGGAGGCGAACCAAAGGTGAGAGAGGTCACAGGATTTCTGGACGCTTGTCAGAATCTGTATTTACATTCCCGTGGTCTGTCTCTTCTTTCAGAGGATAAAACACAGAAGGATGGAAGCACGGTGAGTGTTTAGACCTGCAGAGAATAGTTATTGATAATTCTGGATTTTTTTGGTTTAATGCCGTCTTCCCCTGTAGGCTGATCCTGATGATGATGTTTACTACGCCTCCATCAGGCACAGTGGCAGTAGTGCTCAGGTAAGCTCAGTTATACTGATGTCAACAAACAGTTATATTAGGTCTACTCTTAGTCATTTAATTTGTCTATTAATTTCCAGGTTCGGGGTAAAGACCGAGTGACATACAGCACGGTGAACGTGTCTGCAGGAGCCTCCACTGAACTCAGCGACCTCTACGCCACCGTCACCACAACACACTGATGACTGATGACCAACATTTAATGTCACGTTTTGACAGTGATGACATGCAAGCTTCAGCTTTTATCTCTGTAACACTCGTTTTGCTCCAGGGCCGTGAAGCTGAAGAAGTAAAACCCACATCGTCACCTCTGGGTCTGAGACATGAAGCCATGTGGAAGTGGTTAAAAACTGCAGTTCAGCCTGTGGCCTGTAGGGGCTGCCTCTGTGCCCACGGACGTTAAAATGTCCAACTTCACCACAGAAATAAAAGTTTACAACCTGGTACAAAGAAGGTTTGGGCTCTGCTTGATAGATGTTTTTATAATGTTTTCATGTTAAGTATATAAATGATGTGTAACCATAGAAACACTTTAAAGCTTCTACTTCCATCTCTTCCACCTCTTTGCCTGTGGTAGGACTTTAGGTGAACTGCTAAAGCCTCCAAGAGAGACTCAAAACTGGCGCCTACGGGTGACATCACTGATCATCTATACTTATATACAGTTTATGGTAATAATCAATAACCTGTGGCTGCACAGCAGTGCAGCTTGTGAAAGTAGACGTCATCTACTGTCATCAGAATTCACATATTTGTACTGGGTCACTGGGGACAGTTGTGTAGCAGTTGTACTGGGTATCAGAAACATGTGTTGGTCCACTACTCCACCAGTGACGACCTGGAAACTAGAACCGAGTTGATGCGAGATGTGCGGCCATGAGCTGGGCTGAGCTGCTCTGGCTTAGTGAAGTCTGTGGGAATAACTGTAGCTGTAGCAGTGAGGAGAAGACGAGAGGCAGCGGTGAAGATGATGAGGTTCTCTTTAGGAGTGATAAGGATGGACAGGATCAGGAAGGAGCTCATGATTCTCTCCCTCCTCCGGTGGTTCCTGAGCACCTCTCCTTCCATGTTCCAGCACCAGTTCTTTCCATTATCTGACACTTTGCCTTCTTCGCCCTTGTGGTTGTTTGTTGTTGCCCTTTTTTCTATTTAAGACTGTAACCTCACCTGCGCCTAGATCTCCGTTCCTCACAGTCTAAAGCCTCCAACACACTGTGCGATTTTGGGGAAGTCTGTGTTTAATACCAACTCACACAGTACGAATAAAACGCATGCGATGTCAAGTCAAAGCTCACGATGTATGTGCTCACACTGTGCGGTGCAATGGTCTGCTGCGACGTCACTGCTCACACTACACACGAATTCAGGTGCTCAGGTGATCACATTGAACCGGAAATTAACCCTGTCTAACCTGGAGCTGTTGCTGTTTCAAAGGAAAAGTCTAAGTCAGTCACAATCTGTGCTGCATGTTGCTGCCTCAGCTCATCAAATATAGCCTACATCAATTCTGTCCAATGCCGTGTGGGCGCCGCCATGTTTGTTATCATCTGAAACAATTTTGTGTAGGCATAGTGACGTTGAGCGTGTTCGGCAAACGCATGCGCAGTGGGGGAAAAACTTTGGGCCGTATCTCTGCTTAAACTGTACGATACTCTCACGAGGGCCGACAAAAATATCAAACATGTCAGAAATTCAACCGATCATCCGATCGCCGTTCGAGCAACGTTAATCGCCTCTTGTGACCTCCAGTACACTGCCCGTTTAAAGACGCACGACGAAGCTGAAATTTGGCCCGACCCAAAAAAAACGTACGAGTCAAATTTGTGTCAAGATCTGACCAAAAAACGCACAGTGTATGCCCGACTTTACATAGCAGTTGTATGTATGTATCTGTATTTGTATATGATTCCAGTCTCTTGGTAGAAGTATTTAAACTTTCCATCCTTCTTGTTGTTTAACTGTTGTTACACAAATGCACTTGTGTAACTATTGTTCTCTTTTCTATGGTATTGGTGTGCATGTTTGTGTTTGTGTGTGTAAGAAACGTCTAAGATGAAAAAAGTCATAATGAGGAAGTGACAGAGTGTGAACAGGAAGCAGAAACGTTTATATTTTAAGAGTCAGGTTCAGACACACACACAGAGGAGACAGAGACAGAGCAGTGATGGTTCAGTCTGGACACATTCAAATGTGTGTGTTTTGGATTCTGCTGCTTCAGTTTGCAGGTAAGAACACAGCTGCTCTCACTGATGCTGCTTCGTCACATTGACTCATCCTCACTGTGACATTAATGATAATGTTGTTGTTATGTTCTCAGCAGCAGTGAGCAGTCAGACTTCATCCTACTTCACTGTCAGAGTTGGAGATGACGTCACTTTGCCCTGTGAGAATGTGATCAAACCTCAACCCAGCTGTGGCAGCACCACCTGGATCTACAGTACACGAAAACAGAGTGGAACAGAGGAGCTGGTTAATCTTGGAAAGATTCGTGAATCGTCCACATCAGACAGACTGAGTCTGACAGCAGACTGTTCTCTGCTTATAGAGCGGGTCACAGAGCAGGATGCTGGTCTGTACAGCTGCAGACAGTTCATATCAGGACAACAAGGTTCAGACCATGCAGTTCATCTGTCTGTGATTCACAGTGAGTATTTATATCATCATGTTTTCAGCTCAGAATGTTTTATAGTCATGTTACAGTCATTATTTCTAATTCTCTTTTTGTCTTTCTCTCCCTTTGTCTCCATCTTCATCAGTAACTGAACAGACTCACACTGATAAGGTGACTTTAACCTGCTCTGTGTTTACATATGAAGGCTGTAGACACACAGTGGAGTGGCTGATACAGAGTACCAGAAACACAGAGATAAGTCAGTCTACCTGCTCAAGCTCTGTATCCATTGACAGTGATAGGAAGGATGAATCATTTACATGTGAAGTTACAGACAACAACAACAACAAAGTGCTGCTGTGCAGCTCAGAACCTCAGACATCATGTGAGAGACAACCAAGTGAGAATCAAACCTTTAAAATCATTTCGATCTGGTTCTGTTTGTTTGATGTTTTTAAATAAAGATTTTACATTTTTTTCTCGTAGAGGCTCATTTTGTTGTTCTCTTGTTCAGGTGTGGACAAAACAAAAACATCAACAACATTGGCTACAACTCCATCAACACAAATGACTAAAAACAACAAACAAATGGACGAAAACTTCAACAAGACTGCAACCAGCGACCCCTCAACACAATCACACTGTAATGACGACAATCTTCCATGTGTTTGTTTCTTTGTTTGTTTCAGAATAGTTGTGCATGTTTTGTACTGAAGGCACAAAAACATATGAAGGCGGAAATAGACAAAGTGTTAGAACAGCCTCACAGTGGTTGGCTGTGGGGTTGTGTTATTTCCTCTTTTGTTGTGTCTTCTTTCTCTCTGTGTTGCAATCGGCTTGCTTTTTGTGTAACATTGTTGGTGTTTATCATCAGTGTGTATTGCTGCTGTCTGGCTGCAGTTCACCTAGAGGGCGCTCATGAGTCGGTCCTGTGTGAAAACATGTTCTTCTCTGCCAGGCTGGTGGAGGCTGATGGTGGGGTCTGTGGGTGTAGCTGCTCTCATCTCAGCTGTCGTGGTCGTCAACATCTGGACTCGAGCTAAAGGTGAGGTGACGCACACATAAATGAGACTTTGGCTGGATGATGATGATGATGATGATGATGATGATGATGATGAGTGTGGAAGGTGAAGATTCTGCTCTTCTGTCTTCTCAGTGAGGAAATCTGAGACGGATGAAAACAAGGTGAGTTTGGATTTAAATCCAGAGTTTGTGTTCAGATTAAACAGGAAGTGACTGTGTCGTTTTATCACAGGTGTGTAGTGATGAAGAGGATGCTCTCTGACCCCTCCGCTGATCAACATGTCCTACTGTACATATGCATGAGTCCTTTGGACCCTTCATATCCGACCAGCCATGCCCACCTGACCTGTGGTCCCTCCTTCTGATGGCCCCGCCCCCGTCCTTATTCAGTCCTCCGGTCCCTGCCGGGCCCTCAGTGTTTTATTACAAGCTGCTCGCTGCATGCAGAACTGATGGAGGTCAACGCTTGTGTTTACTCTAAATGTATTTGGTGTATTTTTTTACCATCTGTTCGTCCTGGTCTGGACTTTAGTTGGTCTCCTTTTTTGTGTCTTTCTAGTAGATTTGAAAGGAGGATGGTCCTTTCCTGGTTTTAGTTTGTTCTTGTTTCAGTTTTCCTCTTTCATACTTTAACTTCCTGTTTCATTTTGAAAGTCCGGCTTTCTTGTGTTTTCCCTCCTGAGTGATGGACGAACCCCCCCCAGACGTGTCCCTGCATTCTGTCTTTATGGACTGTTGCACTTTGCTTTTCTTTCCTCAGTTTGTACGTTTGTTAGTTTTCTCCTTTAAGGATTTTCATGTTTATTAAAGCTCGATTTTTCTTCATCTGTATTTGGGTCCTTTAACATCTTTTTGCCCCTTTAAACCTTAACACGTGTATCTATTATTGATTATTGCATGTATAGAAACGCTTGAACTGATGAATGAAGTCATGCAGTGTGTTCGGATGATGTGACCAAACACAAACAGAGAATACGAAGGGGCCTCAGACCGAACCCTGTGGTAAACCAAAGCCCAATATCAGCTCTAGAAGGTGTGATTCAGAGTCTGAGCGGGGTCTATGTGATCAATTAAAATGTATTGATCCTCTGTAAGATCTCAAATAATGAAAATAAAGCTCTCTCCTCTGTCTGACCATGAAAGAAGGTGTGTGTTACCCTGAGGAGGACAGCTTGTGCGCCACATGAGGATCTAAACCAGACTGACGTTCCTCAGAGAGGTCGATGTGGGAGTAAAAACGACTTCTTCATGAGGGTGAAAAGTCTTAAAGAAGGTCCACAGTGACTGAAAACACAGAGGACCTACCTGTTTTTAAAGATCTATGATCAATAATTCACATTATAAACCACTTCCTCTGTAGTTCTCAGGAACAAATGACCTCACAGCCTCAGTCTTCACACATTAGTTTTTTTTAGACATCAAACACGTCACTGTCACAGATGCATCATGGGAGCGTGGGACGCTCGCTGATGGTTTTCATGTCTGAACTCGTGTTGTAAATACTGAAGTGATCTTTGTGTGTCTGCTGTGACCTTTGACCTCTGTCTAATATCAGATTCATGTTGTTCATCAGGAAGTGAGTCAAAGCGTTTACGGCTCCGCTTGAACTAAAGAGAGTCGTCATGAGGAAGTGACATCACACTGATCACAGGAAGTCGACGCTGATCTCTGCAAGAAGTTCTGTCGAAGGTGTGAAACACAAAGAGGGAGACGGAGAGGCACGATGGACGAGTTCAGGAGGAGTCAAGTGTTTTTGTCTGTGATGCTGATGCTTCATCTCACAGGTCAGAGCACATTTATGTTCGGATGACAATGATCGATTATTGATCATCAATCATTGACTGACTGTAAGTTACATTTAACTGAGGAGAAAGCAGAAAGAAGACGGAGGACGGAGCTGTTAGTTCCACACACACACACACATGTCTGTATGTAGATACAGACGTGTGTGTGTGGCTTCAACTGATTGTGTGAATGCATGTGTCTGTGTATGTGTGTGTGTGTGTGTGTGTGTGAGAGAGAGGCTGTGTATGTGTGTGCGTTTGCATTTGTGTGTACATACATATGTAGGAAATGGAAAAAACACGTGTGTGTATAGTTATAGCCAACTACCTAACACACAGCCTCACACACACACACACACACAGACACATGCATTCACACATTCACACACACCCACACACAAGTTGAGGAAGTTGAAACCTTCACAAATAAACTCTGTATGTTTCCTATGTGTGTGTATAATAGCATACTGCACACACAAACACGTGCACACACAATTACAAAGAAACAATCACACACACACAACTACACAACCTTGTATTCCTTACTTAACCCTGATAACTGACTGCCTAACCTTAACATGAAGGAAGGTAGTGAGGACCGCTCAACAGGTCCCCACTTTAACAGTCAGACAGACCACACACACACAGGTGACTTTGTCTGGATGTTTTCATCAGTGGCTGAACAGAGGGACCAGCAGCAGGTGACTGTAAACTGCTCTGTGAACACGAAGGGGACAGCAGTGAAGGAGGTCAGCCTCAGGAAGCATCCTGGCAGAGATAACACAGGTGAGAACATGATGTCTACAATCCCTTCATCTTCATGTGGAATAAAGACATTTTGAGTAATAGTAGAGTCTGCTGCCCCCGGTGGTCAAACATATGTAGTGCATGTTACAATGTAAACCTCAAAATGGCCGACAGATGAGACAATTTACCTCGTCAAATGTGTCTGTTCTAACCCAAGCCCTGATCTGAACCTGAACCTGAAACACTTTAAATGTTTGAATGTCTCCTGCAGGATGGTGGTGGTGGATCCTTGTATAACAGTGTGTATTGCTGCTGTCTGGCTGCAGTTCACCTAGAGGGCGCTCATGAGTCGGTCGTGTGTGTGTGAGGCTGTGTGTGTGTGAGGAAGTTGAAGCCTTCACAAATAAACTCTGCACGTTTCCTACATATGTGTGTGTATAATAAATCGCATACTGCACACACACGTATGCACACACACATACAAAGAATCAAACACACACACACAACTACACAACTGTGTATTCCTTACTTAACCCTGATAACTGACTGCCTAACCATAACATGAAGGAAGGTAGTGAGGACCGCTCAACAGGTCCCCACTTCAACAGTCAGACAGACCACACACACACAGAATGAAGGATAAGCTCATGTAAATAAATGTCATGTGATGATGTTCTGTGTCGTGTTCAGGGGCCGCCGCTCTGTTTCCTGATGAGTCCTGGAATCATTTTCTGACCAGTCTCTTCTTTTCTGCAGCAGCATCCAAGAAGTCCTTCCTCCTCACAGGTGGAGAGGACGTCACTCTGCCCTGTCAAAACAAAAGCAGCTGTGACAGAATCACCTGGACGTTCACGGCTCGTAGAAACGCAACGGAAGTGACGCTGTCTGAAAACAGGAGGATTCATGAAGACGCCCAAAGTAAAGCAGGCAGACTGAGCGTGGGAGCGGACTGCTCTCTGGTTATACAGCAGGTCACAGAGCAGGACGTCGGTCGTTACACCTGCAGACAGGTCAATGGATCAGACAGCAGTGCTGTTTTTCTGTCTCTTGCTGTTGGTGAGTATTTCCATCATAAAGTTTAAACACAACATGCTGACACTTTACACCAATCCTTCAGATAATGAGGTGACTTTGTCTCAGTGACTGAACAGAGGGACCAGCAGCAGGTGACTGTAAACTGCTCTGTGAAGAGGTACGTGGAGTGCAGGCACACGGTGAAGTGGTTCTATCAGGGCGAAGACATTGATCCAGATCATAAAGACCTGAAGACGTCAGAGTCTGACTGCTCAGCCAGTGTGACCTTTGCAACCTCTCACTCTGTGAACACGAAGACCAGCGAGACACTGAAGTGCAGAGTGACGAAGGGGACAGCAGTGAAGGAGGTCAGCTTCAGGAAGCGTCCTGGCAGAGATAACACAGGTGAGAACATGACGTCTACAATCCCTTCATCTTCATGTGGAATAAAGACATTTTGAGTAATAGTAGAATCTGCTGCCACCCGGTGGTCAAACATATGTAGTGCATGTTACAATGTAAACCTCAAAATGGCCGACAGATGAGACAATTTACCTCGTCAAATGTGTCTGTTCTAACCCAAGCCCTGATCTGAACCTGAACCTGAAACACTTTGAATGTTTGAATGTCTCCTGCAGGACGGTGGTGGTGGTGGATCCTTGTGGGTGGAGGTTTAGCAGTGCTTGTGCTAATCACTGCTGCAGCCATCAGATGGAAGAGAGCTGAAGGTCAGAGAGTTCACACGAAGAAGTTTAAACCGTTTTACTCTTAACTGTGAAGTTTTTATTTTTCAGGAGACAAAGTGCAGACGAATGGAAACACGGTGAGTTTTTAACGCAGCAGACGTTCATCCAGCATGCAGTCATGATGCTGCTACCTGAAGCTCAGTTTGTTGTTTCTTTCTGTCAGAGTGTGTTTTTATTCTGCACTTCCTGTTATCATTATCAACATGATGCATTGTAGGCGGATCCTGAAGGTGGAGTTTGCTACGCCTCCATCAGCTTCACCAAGACCAGCAGCAGAGAAGCTCAGGTGAGAAAGAACGAAAGAAAGAAGAACATGTAGCTTCGATGTCTCATATGTTCATTTCCAGGTCCGGGGTGAAAAAAGTGATGATGAAGATGATGAAGATGCTGCAGTCACCTACAGCACTGTGAAGGTTTCTTCTGCTGAACACAGAGACCTCTATGCTACCATCAACAAAGCAAACATGTGAGACACACACAGGGCCGGACTGGGCCTCTGTTTCAGCCTGAACTGACCCGCTTCTTCCACGGAGGAGGAATTAGAAAAGAGAAGATGTAAATTCTGTTCATTACTTTCAGCTTGAACCTGGATATTGGGCTCTACAAAATACATTTTGCTAAGTTGCCAAACTTCAGACTGGTGTGAGCCGACACATCGCGAATCCTCCTAAATCTCCAGATTAGATCGGGCCTGGACACACACATCACAGTCAGCTACAACTCATGACGTGACATCACCTTTTATTTTGTGTTGTTGTAATGACAGCTTTTATCCAGAGGGGGCGGCAGAGGTTAGTTAAAGAGCTTTGTGAAGCAGGAGGAGGAATGTTATCGTTTATGTCTCTGTTTACTTGTTTAAAGCTGTTTTAGGGTGTTTTGGGGATTATTTAGATTTTCACAGAGGTCAGAGGAGGGACAGGAAGTGAGGACAGAGAGAGAAAATGGAGATGAAACACAAGGTCAATTGTGTTTCATGTGTTTCATCTTTACACTTCTGATTATTTCTGTTCTTTTTTCAATCATTTTTATTTCTTTTTTTTGTTGTATTATTGTGAAACAGTCCAGCTTCATGTAATCTGCTGTGTGTATCTGAGCTTTTCTGTATTTGCTCAGACTGTCCTGATGGGGGCGCTGTTACACCGTCTCCCTGCACTTGTGTGAGCGCAGCTCCTGGTTTCAGTGCTGTTGTTGCTGGCTGTGTGTGTTTCTGTCTGTATGCTGTGTTAAATGCATTAACACATCTTTAAACACACTTTATGGTTCTGGTTTTATTCTTTTTGATCAACCTTCTCACACTTTAACGCATGTTTCCGCCTCATAAACTCTCTGTGCGGTCGACCTTTTTTCTTTGACGTAAACTCGGGTCATAAACATCTTTAACATGAATTCAGAAATGTGAGAGTCGACCTTCGAGACAATCTGATCACATTAGAAAAATAATAACTGACATGAAAGAGAAGACGACGTGCTGAAAGTCATAATGAGGAAGTGACAGAGTGTGAACAGGAAGCAGAAACGTTTATATTTTAAGAGTCAGGTTCAGACACACGCAGAGGAGACAGAGACAGAGCAGTGATGGTTCAGTCTGGACACATTCAAATGTGTGTGTTTTGGATTCTGCTGCTTCAGTTTGCAGGTAAGAACACAGCTGCTCTCACTGATGCTGCTTCGTCACATTGACTCATCCTCACTGTGACATTAATGATAATGTTGTTGTTATGTTCTCAGCAGCAGTGAGCAGTCAGACTTCATCCTACTTCACTGTCAGAGTTGGAGATGACGTCACTTTGCCCTGTGAGAATGTGATCAAACCCAACTGTGGCAGCAACAACTGGCTCTACAGTACACCAAAACAGAGTGAAACAGAGGAGCTGGTTAATCTTGGAAAGATTTGTGAATCGTCCAAATCAGACAGACTGAGTCTGACAGCAGACTGTTCTCTGCTTATAGAGCAGGTCACAGATGAGGATGCTGGTCTGTACACCTGCAGACAGTTCATATCAGGACGACAACAAGGTTCAGACCATGCAGCTTATCTGTCTGTGATTCACAGTGAGTATTTATATCATCATGTTTTCAGCTCAGAATGTTTTATAGTCATGTTACAGTCATTATTTCTAATTCTCTTTTTGTCTTTCTCTCCCTTTGTCTCCATCTTCATCAGTAACTAAACAGACTGACACTGATAAGGTGACTTTAACCTGCTCTGTGCTTACATATGAAGGCTGTAGACACACAGTGGAGTGGCTGATAAAGAGTACCAGAAACATAAAGATAAGTCAGTCTAACTGCCGAAGCTCTGTATCCATTGACAGTGATAGGAAGGATGAATCATTTACATGTAAAGTTACAGACAACAACAACAACAGCGTGCTGCTGTGCAGCTCAGAACCTCAGACACCATGTGAGAGACAAACCTTTAAAATCATTTCGATCTGGTTCTGTTTGTTTGATGTTTTTAAATAAAGATTTTACATTTTTTCTCTTAGAGGCTCATTTTGTTGTTCTCTTGTTCAGGTGTGGACAAAACAACAACAACATTGGCTACAACTCCATCAACACAAATGACTAAAAACAACAAACAAATGGACGAAAACTTCAACAAGACTGCAACCAGCGACCCCTCAACACAATCACACTGTAATGACGACAATCTTCCATATGTTTGTTTGTTTGTTTGTTTGTTTCAGAATAGTTGTGCATGTTTTGTACTGAAGGCACAAAAAACCTATGAAGGCGGAAATAGACAAAGTGTTAGAACAGCCTCACAGTGGTTGGCTGTGGGGTTGTGTTATTTCCTCTTTTGTTGTGTCTTCTTTCTCTCTGTGTTGTAATCGGCTTGCTTTTTGTGTAACATTGTTGGTGTTTATCATCAGTGTGTATTGCTGCTGTCTGGCTGCAGTTCACCTAGAGGGCGCTCATGAGTCGGTCCTGTTGTAATAACATGTTCCTCTTCTCTGCCAGGCTGGTGGAGGCTGATGGTGGGGTCTGTGGGTGTAGCTGCTCTCATCTCAGCTGTCGTGGTCGTCAACATCTGGACTCGAGCTAAAGGTGAGGTGACGCACACATAAATGAGACTTTGGCTGGATGATGATGATGATGATGATGATGATGATGATGATGATGAGTGTGGAAGGTGAAGATTCTGCTCTTCTGTCTTCTCAGTGAGGAAATCTGAGACGGATGAAAACAAGGTGAGTTTGGATTTAAATCCAGAGTTTGTGTTCAGATTAAACAGGAAGTGACTGTGTCGTTTTATCACAGGTGTGTAGTGATGAAGAGGATGCTCTCTGACCCCTCCGCTGATCAACATGTCCTACTGTACATATGCATGAGTCCTTTGGACCCTTCATATCCGACCAGCCACGCCCACCTGACCTGTGGTCCCTCCTTCTGATGGCCCCGCCCCCGTCCTTATTCAGTCCTCCGGTCCCTGCCGGGCCCTCAGTGTTTTATTACAAGCTGCTCGCTGCATGCAGAACTGATGGAGGTCAACGCTTGTGTTTACTCTTCAGTCTTGTGCTTCGTCCTGGTCTGGGTCAGATGGTCTGGGGTCCTTCCCTGTGGTCCTCAGCCTGTTGTCCTGTCTTTGGTCCAGACGTGTCCCTGCGTTCTGTCTTTATGGACTGTTGCACTTTGCTTTTCTTTCCTCAGTTTGTACGTTTGTTAGTTTTCTCCTTTTAGGATTTTCATGTTTATTAAAGCTCGATTTTTCTTCATCTGTATTTGGGTCCTTTAACGTCTTTTTGCCCCTTTAAACCTTAACACGTGTATCTATTATTGATTATTGCATGTATAGAAATGCTTGAACTGATGAATGAAGTCATGCAGTGTGTTTGGATGATGTGACCAAACACAAACAGAGAATACGAAGGGGCCTCAGACCGAACCCTGTGGTAAACCAAAGCCCAATATCAGCTCTAGAAGGTGTGTGATTCAGAGTCTGAGCGGGGTCTATGTGATCAATTAAAATGTATTGATCCTCTGTAAGATCTGAAATAATAAAAATAAAGCTCTCTCCTCTGTCTGACCATGAAAGAAGGTGTGTTTCCCTGAGGAGGACAGCTTGTGCGCCACATGAGGATCTAAACCAGACTGACGTTCCTCAGAGAGGTCGATGTGGGAGTAAAAACGACTTCTTCATGAGCGTGAAAAGTCTTAAAGAAGGTCCACAGTGACTGAAAACACAGAGGACCTACCTGTTTTTAAAGATCTATGATCAATAATTAACATTATAAACCACTTCCTCTGTAGTGCTCAGGAACAAATGACCTCACAGCCTCAGTCTTCACACATTGGTTTTTTTTAGACATCAAACACGTCACTGTCACAGATGCATCATGGGAGCGTGGGACGCTCACTGATGGTTTTTTTTTGTCTGAACTCGTGTTGTAAATACTGAAGTGATCTTTGTGTCTGCTGTGACCTTTGACCTCTGTCTCATATCAGATTCATGTTGTTCATCAGGAAGTGAGTCAAAGCGTTTACGGCTCCGCTTGAACTAAAGAGAGTCGTCATGAGGAAGTGACATCACACTGATCACAGGAAGTCGACGCTGATCTCTGCAAGAAGTTCTGTCGAAGGTGTGAAACACAAAGAGGGAGACGGAGAGGCACGATGGACGAGTTCAGGAGGAGTCAAGTGTTTTTGTCTGTGATGCTGATGCTTCATCTCACAGGTCAGAGCACATTTATGTTCGGATGACAATGATCGATTATTGATCATCAATCATTGACTGACTGTAAGTTACATTTAACTGAGGAGAAAGCAGAAAGAAGACGGAGGACGGAGCTGTTAGTTCCACACACACACACACACACACACACACGTCTGTATGTAGATACAGACGTGTGTGTGTGGCTTCAACTGATTGTGTGAATGCATGTGTGTGTGTGTGTGTGTGTGTGTGAGAGAGAGGCTGTGTATGTGTGTGCGTTTGCATTTGTGTGTACATACATATGTAGGAAATGGAAAAAACACGTGTGTGTATAGTTATAGCCAACTACCTAACACAGCCTCACACACACACACAGCCTCACACACACACACACACAGACACATGCATTCACACATTCACACACACCCACACACAAGTTGAGGAAGTTGAAACCTTCACAAATAAACTCTGTATGTTTCCTATGTGTGTGTATAATAGCATACTGCACACACAAACACGTGCACACACGTATGCACACACACAATTACAAAGAAACAATCACACACACACAACTACACAACCTTGTATTCCTTACTTAACCCTGATAACTGACTGCCTAACCTTAACATGAAGGAAGGTAGTGAGGACCGCTCAACAGGTCCCCACTTTAACAGTCAGACAGACCACACACACACAGGTGACTTTGTCTGGATGTTTTCATCAGTGGCTGAACAGAGGGACCAGCAGCAGGTGACTGTAAACTGCTCTGTGAACACGAAGGGGACAGCAGTGAAGGAGGTCAGCCTCAGGAAGCATCCTGGCAGAGATAACACAGGTGAGAACATGACGTCTACAATCCCTTCATCTTCATGTGGAATAAAGACATTTTGAGTAATAGTAGAGTCTGCTGCCCCCGGTGGTCAAACATATGTAGTGCATGTTACAATGTAAACCTCAAAATGGCCGACAGATGAGACAATTTACCTCGTCAAATGTGTCTGTTCTAACCCAAGCCCTGATCTGAACCTGAACCTGAAACACTTTAAATGTTTGAATGTCTCCTGCAGGATGGTGGTGGTGGATCCTTGTATAACAGTGTGTATTGCTGCTGTCTGGCTGCAGTTCACCTAGAGGGCGCTCATGAGTCGGTCGTGTGTGTGTGAGGCTGTGTGTGTGTGAGGAAGTTGAAGCCTTCACAAATAAACTCTGCACGTTTCCTACATATGTGTGTGTATAATAAATCGCATACTGCACACACACGTATGCACACACACATACAAAGAATCAAACACACACACACAACTACACAACTGTGTATTCCTTACTTAACCCTGATAACTGACTGCCTAACCATAACATGAAGGAAGGTAGTGAGGACCGCTCAACAGGTCCCCACTTCAACAGTCAGACAGACCACACACACACAGAATGAAGGATAAGCTCATGTAAATAAATGTCATGTGATGATGTTCTGTGTCGTGTTCAGGGGCCGCCGCTCTGTTTCCCGATGAGTCCTGGAATCATTTTCTGACCAGTCTCTTCTTTTCTGCAGCAGCATCCAAGAAGTCCTTCCTCCTCACAGGTGGAGAGGACGTCACTCTGCCCTGTCAAAATAAAAGCAGCTGTGACAGAATCACCTGGACGTTCACGGCTCGTAGAAACGCAACGGAAGTGACGCTGTCTGAAAACAGGAGGATTCATGAAGACGCCCAAAGTAAAGCAGGCAGACTGAGCGTGGGAGCGGACTGCTCTCTGGTTATACAGCAGGTCACAGAGCAGGACGTCGGTCGTTACACCTGCAGACAGGTCAATGGATCAAACAGCAGTGCTCTTTTTCTGGCTCTTGCTGTTGGTGAGTATTTCCATCATAAAGTGTAAACACAACATGCTGAATCTTTACACCAATCCTTCAGATAATGAGGTGACTTTGTCTCAGTGACTGAACAGAGGGACCAGCAGCAGGTGACTGTAAACTGCTCTGTGAAGAGGTACGTGGAGTGCAGGCACACGGTGAAGTGGTTCTATCAGGGCAAAGACATTGATCCAGATCATAAAGACCTGAAGACGTCAGAGTCTGACTGCTCAGCCAGTGTGACCTTTGCAACCTCTCACTCTGTGAACACGAAGACCAGCGAGACACTGAAGTGCAGAGTGACGAAGGGGACAGCAGTGAAGGAGGTCAGCTTCAGGAAGCATCCTGGCAGCGATAACACAGGTGAGAACATGACGTCTACAATCCCTTCATCTTCATGTGGAATAAAGACATTTTGAGTAAGAGTAGAATCTGCTGCCACCCGGTGGTCAAACATATGTAGTGCATGTTACAATGTAAACCTCAAAATGGCCGACAGATGAGACAATTTACCTCGTCAAATGTGTCTTTTCTAACCCAAGCCCTGATCTGAACCTGAACCTGAAACACTTTGAATGTTTGAATGTCTCCTGCAGGACGGTGGTGGTGGTGGATCCTTGTGGGTGGAGGTTTAGCAGTGCTTGTGCTAATCACTGCTGCAGCCATCAGATGGAAGAGAGCTGAAGGTCAGAGAGTTCACACGAAGAAGTTTAAACCGTTTTACTCTTAACTGTGAAGTTTTCATTTTGCAGGAGACAAAGTGCAGACGAATGGAAACACGGTGAGTTTTTAACGCAGCAGACGTTCATCCAGCATGCAGTCATGATGCTGCTACCTGAAGCTCAGTTTGTTGTTTCTTTCTGTCAGAGTGTGTTTTTATTCTGCACTTCCTGTTATCATTGTCAACATGTTGCATTGTAGGCGGATCCTGAAGGTGGAGTTTGCTACGCCTCCATCAGCTTCACCAAGAGCAGCAGCAGAGAAGCTCAGGTGAGAAAGAAAGAAAGAAGAACATGTAGCTTCGATGTCTCATATGTTCATTTCCAGGTCCGGGGTGAAAAAAGTGATGATGAAGATGATGAAGATGCTGCAGTGACCTACAGCACTGTGAAGGTTTCTTCTGCTGAACACAGAGACCTCTATGCTACCATCAACAAAGCAAACATGTGAGACACACACAGGGCCGGACTGGGCCTCTGTTTCAGCCTGAACCGGCCCGCTTCTTCCACGGAGGAGGAATTAGAAAAGAGAAGATGTAAATTCTGTTTGTTACTTTCAGCTTGAACCTGGATACTGGGCTCTACAAAATACATTTTGCTAAGTTGCCAAACTTCAGACTGGTGTGAGCCGACACATCACGAATCCTCCTAAATCTCCAGATTAGATCGGGCCTGGACACACACATCACAGTCAGCTGCAGCTCATGACGTGACGTCACCTTTTATTTTGTGTTGTTGTAATGACAGCTTTTGTCCAGAGGGGGCGGCAGAGGTTAGTTAAAGAGCTTTGTGAAGCAGGAGGAGGAATGTTATCGTTTATGTCTCTGTTTACTTGTTTAAAGCTGTTTTAGGGTGTTTTTGGGATTATTTAGATTTTCACAGAGGTCAGAGGAGGGACAGGAAGTGAGGACAGAGAGAGAAAATGGAGATGAAACACAAGGTCAATTGTGTTTCATGTGTTTCATCTTTACACTTCTGATTATTTCTGTTCTTTTTTTCAGAATATCATTTTTATTTTTTTTGTTGTTGTATTATTGTGAAACAGTCCAGCTTCATGTAATCTGCTGTGTGTATCTGAGCTTTTCAGTATTTGCTCACACTGTCCTGATGGGGGCACTGTTACACCGTCTCCCTGCACTTGTGTGAGCGCAGCTCCTGGTTTCAGTGCTGTTGTTGCTGGCTGTGTGTGTTTCTGTCTGTATGCTGTGTTAAATACATTAACACATCTTTAAACACACTTCATGGTTCTGACTGTTTTATTCTTTTTGATCAACCTTCTCACACTTTAACGCATGTTTCCGCCTCATAAACTCTCTGTGCGGTCGACCTTTTTTCTTTGACGTAAACTCGGGTCATAAACATCTTTAACATTAATTCAGAAATGTGAGAGTCGACCTTCGAGACAATCTGATCACATTAGAAAAAACTGACATGAAAGAGAAGACGACGTGCTGAAAGTCATAATGAGGAAGTGACAGAGTGTGAACAGGAAGCAGAAACGTTTATATTTTAAGAGTCAAGTTCAGACACACACAGAGGAGACAGAGACAGAGCAGTGATGGTTCAGTCTGGACACATTCAAATGTGTGTGTTTTGGATTCTGCTGCCTCAGTTTGCAGGTAAGAACACAGCTGCTCTCACTGATGCTGCTTCGTCACATTGACTCATCCTCACTGTGACATTAATGATAATGTTGTTGTTATGTTCTCAGCAGCAGTGAGCAGTCGGACTTCATCCTACTTCACTGTCAGAGTTGGAGATGACGTCACTTTGCCCTGTGAAAATGTGATCAAACATGAACCCAACTGTGGCAGCAACAACTGGCTCTACAGTACACCAAAACAGAGTGAAACAGTGGAGCTGGTTAATCTTGGAAAGATTTGTGAATCGTCCAAATCAGACAGACTGAGTCTGACAGCAGACTGTTCTCTGCGTATAGAGCGGGTCACAGAGCAGGATGCTGGTCTGTACACCTGCAGACAGTTCAGATCAGGACAACAAGGTTCAGACCATGCAGTTCATCTGTCTGTGATTGACAGTGAGTATTTATATCATCATGTTTTCAGCTCAGAATGTTTTATAGTCATGTTACAGTCATTATTTCTAATTCTCTTTGTCTTTCTCTCCCTTTGTCTCCATCTTCATCAGTAACTGAACAGACTGACACTGATAAGGTGACTTTAAACTGCTCTGTGCTTACATTTGGAGACTGTAGACACACAGTGGAGTGGCTGATAAAGAGTACCAGAAACATAAAGATAAGTCAGTCTAACTGCCGAAGCTCTGTATCCATTGACAGTGATAGGAAGGATGAATCCATTACATGTGAAGTTACAGACAACAACAACAACGTGCTGCTGTGCAGCTCAGAACCTCAGACACCATGTGAGAGACAACCAAGTGAGAATCAAACCTTTAAAATCATTTCGATCTGGTTCTGTTTGTTTGATGTTTTTAAATAAAGATTTTACATTTTTTCTCTTAGAGGCTCATTTTGTTGTTCTCTTGTTCAGGTGTGGACACAAAAACAACAACAACATTGGCTACAACTCCATCAACACAAATGACTAAAAACAACAAACAAATGGATGAAAACTTCAACAAGACTGCAACCAGCGACCCCTCAACACAATCACACTGTAACGACGACAATCTTCCATGTGTTTGTTTGTTTGTTTGTTTGTTTTTAGAATAGTTGTGCATGTTTTGTACTGAAGGCACAAAAACCTATGAAGGCGGAAATAGACAAAGTGTTAGAACAGCCTCACAGTGGTTGGCTGTGGGGTTGTGTTATTTCCTCTTTTGTTGTGTCTTCTTTCTCTCTGTGTTGTAATCGGCTTGCTTTTTGTGTAACATTGTTGGTGTTTATCATCAGTGTGTATTGCTGCTGTCTGGCTGCAGTTCACCTAGAGGGCGCTCATGAGTCGGTCCTGTGTGATAACATGTTCTTCTTCTCTGCCAGGCTGGTGGAGGCTGATGGTGGGGTCTGTGGGTGTAGCTGCTCTCATCTCAGCTGTCGTGGTCGTCAACATCTGGACTCGAGCTAAAGGTGAGGTGACGCACACATAAATGAGACTTTGGCTGGATGATGATGATGATGATGATGATGATGATGATGATGAGTGTGGAAGGTGAAGATTCTGCTCTTCTGTCTTCTCAGTGAGGAAATCTGAGACGGATGAAAACAAGGTGAGTTTGGATTTAAATCCAGAGTTTGTGTTCAGATTAAACAGGAAGTGACTGTGTCGTTTTATCACAGGTGTGTAGTGATGAAGAGGATGCTCTCTGACCCCTCCGCTGATCAACATGTCCTACCGTACATATGCATGAGTCCTTTGGACCCTTCATATCCGACCAGCCACGCCCACCTGACCTGTGGTCCCTCCTTCTGATGGCCCCGCCCCCGTCCTTATTCAGTCCTCCGGTCCCTGCCGGGCCCTCAGTGTTTTATTACAAGCTGCTCGCTGCATGCAGAACTGATGGAGGTCAACGCTTGTGTTTACTCTTCAGTCTTGTGCTTCGTCCTGGTCTGGGTCAGATGGTCTGGGGTCCTTCCCTGTGGTCCTCAGCCTGTTGTCCTGTCTTTGGTCCAGACGTGTCCCTGCGTTCTGTCTTTATGGACTGTTGCACTTTACTTTTCTTTCCTCAGTTTGTACGTTTGTTAGTTTTCTCCTTTTAGGATTTTCATGTTTATTAAAGCTCGATTTTTCTTCATCTGTATTTGGGTCCTTTAACGTCTTTTTGCCCCTTTAAACCTTAACACATGTATCTATTATTGATTATTGCATGTATAGAAACGCTTGAACTGATGAATGAAGTCATGCAGTGTGTTCGGATGATGTGACCAAACACAAACAGAGAATACGAAGGGGCCTCAGACCGAACCCTGTGGTACACCACAGCCCAATATCAGCTCTAGAAGGTGTGTGATTCAGAGTCTGAGCGGGGTCTATGTGATCAATTAAAATGTATTGATCCTCTGTAAGATCTGAAATAATGAAAATAAAGCTCTCTCCTCTGTCTGACCATGAAAGAAGGTGTGTTACCCTGAGGAGGACAGCTTGTGCTCCACATGAGGATCTAAACCAGACTGACGTTCCTCAGAGAGGTCGATGTGGGAGTATAAACGACTTCTTCATGAGGGTTAAAAGTCTTAAAGAAGGTCCACAGTGACTGAAAACACAGAGGACCTACCTGTTTTTAAAGATCTATGATCAATAATTAACATTATAAACCACTTCCTCTGTAGTTCTCCGGGACAAATGACCTCACAGCCTCAGTCTTCACACATTAGTTTTTTTTAGACATCAAACACGTCACTGTCACAGATGCATCATGGGAGCGTAGGACGCTCGCTGACGGTTTTCATGTCTGAACTCATGTTGTAAATACTGAAGTGATCTTTGTGTGTCTGCTGTGACCTTTGACCTCTGTCTCATATCAGATTCATGTTGTTCATCAGGAAGTGAGTCAAAGCGTTTACAGCTCCACTTGAACTAAAGAGAGTCGTCATGAGGAAGTGACATCACACTGATCACAGGAAGTCAACGCTGATCTCTGCAAGAAGTTCTGTCGAGGGTGTGAAACACAAAGAGGGAGACGGAGAGGCACGATGGACGAGTTCAGGAGGAGTCAAGTGTTTTTGTCTGTGATGCTGATGCTTCATCTCACAGGTCAGAGCACATTTATGTTCGGATGACAATGATCGATTATTGATCATCAATCATTGACTGACTGTAAGTTACATTTAACTGAGGAGAAAGCAGAAAGAAGACGGAGGACGGAGCTGTTAGTTCCACACACACACACACACGTCTGTATGTAGATACAGACGTGTGTGTGTGGCTTCAACTGATTGTGTGAATGCGTGTGTCTGTGTATGTGTGTGTGTGTGTGTGTGTGTGTGAGAGAGAGGCTGTGTATGTGTGTGCGTTTGCATTTGTGTGTACATACATATGTAGGAAATGGAAAAAACACGTGTGTGTATAGTTATAGCCAACTACCTAACACACAGCCTCACACACACACACACACAGACACATGCATTCACACATTCACACACACCCACACACAAGTTGAGGAAGTTGAAACCTTCACAAATAAACTCTGTATGTTTCCTATGTGTGTGTATAATAGCATACTGCACACACAAACACGTGCACACACGTATGCACACACAATTACAAAGAAACAATCACACACATACACACAACTACACAACCTTGTATTCCTTACTTAACCCTGATAACTGACTGCCTAACCTTAACATGAAGGAAGGTAGTGAGGACCGCTCAACAGGTCCCCACTTTAACAGTCAGACAGACCACACACACACAGGTGACTTTGTCTGGATGTTTTCATCAGTGGCTGAACAGAGGGACCAGCAGCAGGTGACTGTAAACTGCTCTGTGAACACGAAGGGGACAGCAGTGAAGGAGGTCAGCCTCAGGAAGCATCCTGGCAGAGATAACACAGGTGAGAACATGATGTCTACAATCCCTTCATCTTCATGTGGAATAAAGACATTTTGAGTAATAGTAGAGTCTGCTGCCCCCGGTGGTCAAACATATGTAGTGCATGTTACAATGTAAACCTCAAAATGGCCGACAGATGAGACAATTTACCTCGTCAAATGTGTCTGTTCTAACCCAAGCCCTGATCTGAACCTGAACCTGAAACACTTTAAATGTTTGAATGTCTCCTGCAGGATGGTGGTGGTGGATCCTTGTATAACAGTGTGTATTGCTGCTGTCTGGCTGCAGTTCACCTAGAGGGCGCTCATGAGTCGGTCGTGTGTGTGTGAGGCTGTGTGTGTGTGAGGAAGTTGAAGCCTTCACAAATAAACTCTGCACGTTTCCTACATATGTGTGTGTATAATAAATCGCATACTGCACACACACGTATGCACACACACATACAAAGAATCAAACACACACACACAACTACACAACTGTGCATTCCTTACTTAACCCTGATAACTGACTGCCTAACCATAACATGAAGGAAGGTAGTGAGGACCGCTCAACAGGTCCCCACTTCAACAGTCAGACAGACCACACACACACAGAATGAAGGATAAGCTCATGTAAATAAATGTCATGTGATGATGTTCTGTGTCGTGTTCAGGGGCCGCCGCTCTGTTTCCCGATGAGTCCTGGAATCATTTTCTGACCAGTCTCTTCTTTTCTGCAGCAGCATCCAAGAAGTCCTTCCTCCTCACAGGTGGAGAGGACGTCACTCTGCCCTGTCAAAATAAAAGCAGCTGTGACAGAATCACCTGGACGTTCACGGCTCATAGAAACGCAACGGAAGTGACGCTGTCTGAAAACAGGAGGATTCATGAAGACGCCCAAAGTAAAGCAGGCAGACTGAGCGTGGGAGCGGACTGCTCTCTGGTTATACAGCAGGTCACAGAGCAGGACGTCGGTCGTTACACCTGCAGACAGGTCAATGGATCAGACAGCAGTGCTGTTTTTCTGGCTCTTGCTGTTGGTGAGTATTTCCATCATAAAGTGTAAACACAACATGCTGAAACTTTACACCAGTCCTTCAGATAATGAGGTGACTTTGTCTCAGTGACTGAACAGAGGGACCAGCAGCAGGTGACTGTAAACTGCTCTGTGAAGAGGTATGTGGAGTGCAGGCACACGGTGAAGTGGCTCTATCAGGGCGAAGACATTGATCCAGATCATAAAGACCTGAAGACGTCAGAGTCTGACTGCTCAGCCAGTGTGACCTTTGCAACCTCTCACTCTGTGAACACGAAGACCAGCGAGACACTGAAGTGCAGAGTGACGAAGGGGACAGCAGTGAAGGAGGTCAGCTTCAGGAAGCATCCTGGCAGCGATAACACAGGTGAGAACATGACGTCTACAATCCCTTCATCTTCATGTGGAATAAAGACATTTTGAGTAATAGTAGAGTCTGCTGCCCCCCGGTGGTCAAACATATGTAGTGCATGTTACAATGTAAACCTCAAAATGGCCGACAGATGAGACAATTTACCTCGTCAAATGTGTCTTTTCTAACCCAAGCCCTGATCTGAACCTGAACCTGAAACACTTTAAATGTTTGAATGTCTCCTGCAGGACGGTGGTGGTGGTGGATCCTTGTGGGTGGAGGTTTAGCAGTGCTCGTGCTAATCACTGCTGCAGCCATCAGATGGAAGAGAGCAGAAGGTCAGAGAGTTCACACGAAGAAGTTTAAACCGTTTTACTCTTAACGCTGAAGTTTTCATTTTGCAGGAGACAAAGTGCAGACGAATGGAAACACGGTGAGTTTTTAACGCAGCAGACGTTCATCCAGCATGCAGTCATGATGCTGCTACCTGAAGCTCAGTTTGTTGTTTCTTTCTGTCAGAGTGTGTTTTTATTCTGCACTTACTGTTATCATTTTCAACATGTTGCATTGTAGGCGGATCCTGAAGGTGGAGTTTGCTACGCCTCCATCAGCTTCACCAAGAGCAGCAGCAGAGAAGCTCAGGTGAGAAAGAAAGAAAGAAGAACATGTAGCTTCGATGTCTCATATGTTCATTTCCAGGTCCGGGGTGAAAAAAGTGATGATGAAGATGATGAAGATGCTGCAGTGACCTACAGCACTGTGAAGGTTTCTTCTGCTGAACACAGAGACCTCTATGCTACCATCAACAAAGCAAACATGTGAGACACACACAGGGTCGGACTGGGCCTCTGTTTCAGCCTGAACCGGCCCGCTTCTTCCACGGAGGAGGAATTAGAAAAGAGAAGATGTAAATTCTGTTCATTACTTTCAGCTTGAACCTGGATACTGGGCTCTACAAAATACATTTTGCTAAGTTGACATTGCAAACGTTGCACGATAGCCTGCAGCAGCTGGAGTCTGTCCTCTGAAAAACATGTCGGCATCGTCCTCCAGCGCCTCTCTTTTCTTCAGTCTGGCCCTTCCTGTGCTGTCAGATTAATGCAGAATGAATGCACCAAGTGACAGATCAGCGTCAAAATGATTATTTATCCCATCTGTCGTCCCAAACTTCAGACTGGTGTGAGCCGGCCCATCGGGAATCCTCCTAAATCTCCAGATTAGATCGGGCCTGGACACACACATCACAGTCAAGCTGGATCCATACTCCGTGAGACAAAGAACTTTTTCCCCCGTGCAGACGTTACGCCCACAAAATGACGTCACTTTTTGTCTCTGACCGCCCGCTGTTCCGCACTCTTGTGCACAGGGTCCGGGCCGAACTTTGTCTTTCAAGGCTGTGCAGCAACCGTGCTGTGATTGGTCGGAATTTATTGTGGGCGTGATGAATGTGGAGAAGCGCAAGAGCTTCAGGTGCAGAACACACAGACAGAAGGAGGAAGTACAACTACGATGGACAGTTTAGATGAGCAGCTGGCAAACAGCTCCTGGAAGGAGAAACACGGCGCACAGAGGAGAGCGTCTGTCCACAAGGTGGCGATAAAAACTAATCCCAGTATTGATCACGGTGTTACAGCGGCTCGCGCACATTAAACACCGGGAGACGGGATGTATTATCGCAGACAGTCATCCACACGTTCACAGAGTTAAACACAGACCAGAGGTCTGCTACAGTCAGCTGCACTGATCTTCTATCTATTGTCAGCTGTGCGCCCTCTTCCCTGAACATTATCAGCTTGTTAGGCCAGGTAACCACGACTGTGCTCACAATTTACAACACAACTGCGTTGTCACCCTAGTGTGACGTGCGCTGCGTCGTGGAGTATGGAACAGCCTTCAGCTGCAGCTCATGACGTGACATCACCTTTTATTTTGTGTTGTTGTAATGACAGCTTTTATCCAGAGGGGGCGGCAGAGGTTAGTTAAAGAGCTTTGTGAAGCAGGAGGAGGAATGTTATCGTTTATGTCTCTGTTTACTTGTTTAAAGCTGTTTTAGGGTGTTTTTGGGATTATTTAGATTTTCACAGAGGTCAGAGGAGGGACAGGAAGTGAGGACAGAGAGAGAAAATGGAGATGAAACACAAGGTCAATTGTGTTTCATGTGTTTCATCTTTACACTTCTGATTATTTCTGTTCTTTTTTTCAGAATATCATTTTATTTCTTTTTTTTGTTGTATTATTGTGAAACAGTCCAGCTTCATGTAATCTGCTGTGTGTATCTGAGCTTTTCAGTATTTGCTCAGACTGTCCTGATGGGGGCACTGTTACACCGTCTCCCTGCACTTGTGTGAGCGCAGCTCCTGGTTTCAGTGCTGTTGTTGCTGGCTGTGTGTGTTTCTGTCTGTATGCTGTGATAAATGCATTAACACATCTTTAAACACACTTTATGGTTCTGACTGTTTTATTCTTTTTGATCAACCTTCTCACACTTTAACGCATGTTTCCGCCTCATAAACTCTCTGTGCGGTCGACCTTTTTTCTTTGACGTAAACTCGGGTCATAAACATCTTTAACATGAATTCAGAAATGTGAGAGTCGACCTTCGAGACAATCTGATCACATTAGAAAAAACTGACATGAAAGAGAAGACGACGTGCTGAAAGTCATAATGAGGAAGTGACAGAGTGTGAACAGGAAGCAGAAACGTTTATATTTTAAGAGTCAGGTTCAGACACACACAGAGGAGACAGAGACAGAGCAGTGATGGTTCAGTCTGGACACATTCAAATGTGTGTGTTTTGGATTCTGTTGCTTCAGTTTGCAGGTAAGAACACAGCTGCTCTCTGTGATGCTGCTTCGTCACATTGACTCATCCTCACTGTGACATTAATGATAATGTTGTTGTTATGTTCTCAGCAGCAGTGAGCAGTCGGACTTCATCCTACTTCACTGTCAGAGTTGGAGATGACGTCACTTTGCCCTGTGAGAATGTGATCAAACCTCAACCCAGCTGTGGCAGCACCACCTGGCTCTACAGTACACGAAAACGGAGTGAAACAGAGGAGCTGGTTACTCTTGGAAAGATTTGTGAATCGCCCAAATCAGACAGACTGAGTCTGACAGCAGACTGTTCTCTGCTTATAGAGCGGGTCACAGATGAGGATGCTGGTCTGTACACCTGCAGACAGTTCACATCAGGACGACAACAAGGTTCAGACCATGTAGTTCATCTGTCTGTGATTGACAGTGAGTATTTATATCATCATGTTTTCAGCTCAGAATGTTTTATAGTCATGTTACAGTCATTATTTCTAATTCTCTTTTTGTCTTTCTCTCTCTTTGTCTCCATCTTCATCAGTAACTGAACGGACTCACACTGATAAGGTGACTTTAACCTGCTCTGTGCTTACATTTGGAGACTGTAGACACACAGTGGAGTGGCTGATACAGAGTACCAGAAACACAAAGATAAGTCCGTCTACCTGCCAAAGCTCTGTATCCTTTGACAGTGATAGGAAGGATGAATCATTTACATGTAAAGTTACAGACAACAACAACAACAACGTGCTGCTGTGCAGCTCCAAACCTCTGACATCATGTAAGAGACAACCAGGTGAGACCGAATTTCGATCTGGTTCTGTTTCAAGTTAAATCATTTTCTTAACAAATTGTTCGCTTCCTTTTTCGTTGAGGTGTGGACAAACCATCAACGACATCAACAACCACACACACATCAACACAAACCAGCGAAAACAACAAAAGCACAGATGTTACACTGTCTCCAGGAAGCCAATATGCACTGTTAAACGGTGAAAAACACAACATCAGTATGTAACTTCTGAATCACTCTCTGGGCTTTATTGATGTTATTTGCTCTGCAGATTACTGGTGGGTGTTCCTCATCGGTGCTGTCGTGGTTTTTGTGGCTCTTCTGATCATTGGAGTGAAAGTCAGATCAAAGAAGACAGAAGGTGAGAGACTGAGAGGTCAGACTCTAATAAATGATTCCTGACATTTCTTTAACTTTGGGTTTTTTGTGTGTCTTCAGAGAATCAAACAGAAGAAAACAACACTGTGAGTTGACTTTGAGTTTTCATTGTGTGGTGTTATCTGACACTTTAGCTACAAGAATATTATGTTACAGACATCTGGTACATTCATTAAGTGAGAAAGGCTGCAGCAGAAACTCACCCAGATCCGGTTTGGGCTCACACCCAATGTCATAAACCCGGATGGGGACACACTTGTGGGAGTGAGAATGAGGATGAAAGAGGAAGTGGTGTGAAACCAGAAGTATGAAGGCAGATTACAGCACACATTCAAACTGCTGCTCAGCATGTATGCTCTTCACTGTGTGCAGGTTGATGCTGAAGTTGCTTACGCCTCCGTCAGCTACACCAAAAACACCAGCAGTGAACCCAGGGTAAGCTGTCTGCGTGGAGGCCACTGCCGCACATCAGCGTGTGCATAAAAAAACATCTAAACTCAGCTGTTTGCTCACAGGATCGGAGTACAGGTGACGGTGATGCGGTGACATACACCACGGTGAGAGCTGCCTCCACTGATCCCTCTGATCCGGTCTATTCTACCCTCAAGTAACAGACCCGCGTGATCAATGTGGCGCCTCCTGCAGAATGGCTGCAACATGTTGTAAGACAGCGTGTGAAAGGGAGAAGTAATAACTCAACATTCTCCTTTGTGGTTTTCATAAATGAACGATGTTTACAGCTCGACACATTTTGCTTTGTGTAAATGCTGCTAAGGTTATAAGCTGTATGTTTTCACATCTGTATGTCTGTATAGAATCCTCCCATTTTCTTCTGTAGGTATAGAACATATATATACATATATAGTATTCAAGAGCAAAGGCTGCATGTAAATGACAGTAAATGCAACTTGAAAGATTAAGATTAAGATTAAGAAACCTTTATTAGTCCCACAATGGGGAAATTGCATTTTTGCAACGGCATACAGACAGCGAGAAGGTGCGAAAAAAAATTAAGAGGAAGTTACTTATTAAAAGTAGATGAAAGCCACTGAAATGAGCTGAACGTGTCAACATGAAAGAAGAAGCAGAGAGGTGGTTAAATTCATATGTATCCATGGTTTCATCTCACACTGTTAATATATTGCTATATAATATATTCATGATGTCATCATAGGCCTGTTTGATTGTATGTGATGTTTTGTTAAATATGCTACTTGTGCAGAACTGAATTAAACATTAAGATGTGTTTAACAAACATTCTGTTAATTATTGAGTCTGTTCTCTGGGTCTCAAACGCCTGGTACTGTCCCACGTCAAGACCATCACAGCCCCCCCTCCTGGACCCCCTGCAGTTCGCCTACAGAGCTAACAGATCTGTGGACGATGCTGTCAACTTGGCCCTTCACTACATCCTGCAGCATCTGGACTCCCCGGGAACCTATGCTAGGATCCTGTTTGTGGACTTCAGCTCTGCTTTCAACACAATCCACCCAGCTCTCCTCCAAGACAAGCTGTCCCTGCTGCATGTTCCAGACTCCATCTGCCGGTGGATCACTGACTTCCTGACAGACAGGAGACAGCATGTGAGGCTGGGGACGAATGTCTCGGACACAAGGACCATCAGCACCGGTACCCCCCAAGGCTGTGTACTTTCCCCTCTGCTCTTCTCCCTGTACACCACCTGCTGCACCTCCAGCCACCAGTCTGTCAAGCTGATTAAGTTTGCTGACGACACCACCCTCATTGGACTCATCTCAGACAGGGATGAGTCTGCCTACAGGATGGAGGTGGACCGTCTGGTGTCCTGGTGTGCTGACAACAACCTGGAGCTGAATGCTCAGAAGACAGTGGAGATGACAGTAGACTTTCGGAAAGTGCCAGCTCCATCACCCCCCCTCACCCTGACAGACACCCCCATCTCCACAGTGGACTCTTTCCGCTTCCTGGGTACCACCATCACCCAGGACCTCAAGTGGGAGCTCACCATCAGCTCCCTCATCAAAAAGGCCCAGCAGAGGATGTACTTCCTGAGGCAGCTGAGGAAACTCAAGGTGCCAGCCAGGATGATGGTTCAGTTCTACACGGCCATCATTGAGTCCATCCTCACCTCCTCCATCACAGTGTGGTACGCTGGGGCCACTGCCAGGGACAAGCACAGACTGCAGCGTGTTGTGCGCTCTGCTGAGAAGGTGATCGGCTGCAGCCTGCCATCTATCCAAGACCTGTACGTCTCCAGGACTCTGAGGCGTGCAGGTCGGATCACAGCCGACCCTTCTCACCCTGGACACGGACTCTTTGAGCCACTCCCCTCAGGCAGGAGGTTACGGTCCATTCAGACCAGAACCTCACGCCACAAGAACCGCTTCTTCCCCTCTGCTGTTGGACTGTTGAACTGTAATTAATGCACTGCTCTGCACTGTCACTTCACAAGCTCACTTTAGTATAGTCACTGCACAATGATGACTATTTGCACTGTTTACTCCATCTTGCACTACTTGCACACTAGTACCACCTCACCGACCCATGTGGTACCTGTTACATTATTACATCATTACACTGTTCCATTTGTTCATATAAGGGTCTATGTTTACCATTTCATCCGCCATTCATTTTGTGTTCTGTTCATTGTATGTCTGTTATGTCATGTCAATTTAGCCTTACTTTAGTTTATTTACTTAATTTTATCTTAGTTTTATCTTATTTCATGTTAATTATTATATGTTCTTTGTATGCACCAATCACTAAGGCAAATTCCTAGTAATGTGAACCCCCTTCACTTACATGGCAATAAACACGATTCTGATTCTGATTCTGAAATATAACAGCTCAGCTCAGATATACAACATGACGTCACTTCCTCCATGCTTTTACTGTGAAAGTCTGCCGAAAGAACCGGAAGTGCCTGTCCCTTGACCCAGAAGCAGTTTCCGCTGATCGGTGCGATGTTGGAAGGATTGTGAATCCGGCGCTGAACTTCTCTTCATACCGGAGAAATAGACACAGCCGCGTCATAGGATTCATCTTCATCGAAATACGGTGTGAATGGTTGCTGCTTGGTAAGTTTTTAAATCCGAAGAGAACACAGAAAAGACACGCTAATTAGCTTTTAGCTAACGTTTGCTCAGGTGTCAAATGTCCCGAGATCAGCGGGCTGGAAGCTAGACAGCTGAGCTAGCTTATTTTTTTTACCGTCGTGTAATGTCAGTTCTCATTGTTAAAGTGCACATTTATAATAATTATTATTATGACGTTTAATAGCAATCGAGTAGATTGGTTCCGGTGCAGTAGTACTTAGCGTTTAGCATTAGCTTAACCTTCCGTCGTGGTGAGAGCTAACCCTTCTGCTTTATTTCCGCCGGTGTTTGGTTTACTTTCACTTTAACGTGTTTACTTCTACCAGGTGTGACTCTGGCAGCTGTCAACCATGAGTAACAGTCACCCCCTGCGTCCACTGGCGTCCGTGTCGGAGATCGACCACATCCACCTGCTGTCCGAGCAGCTGGGCTCTCTGGTGCTCGGTGAGGAATACAGCGACGTCACCTTCATCGTGGAGGGGAAGCGCTTCCCGGCGCACCGGGTCATCCTGGCTGCTCGGTGCCACTATTTCAGGTCATTATTCTCATTACAAACACTGAACTATAACCAAAAAATATTAAGACTAGAGCACCAACGCCCCCCTGACTCTGTATTTAATGTAAACACATTCACACAAATCACATACACCAGACTTACAGCTCAAGCTGTTGATGAAGATTCTCAGTCATAATACCTAGAGGAGATTCAAGCTTATGTGTTGTAGATTTTGACTGTGACGTCTTCTTTTTATTACTCTGTGGTTGACACACTTTGTTTACAGTTTCGTTTTTGTGTGCCTGTGTCACATACATCAGCATTTCATATCTCTCATTGTACACCATTCATATTTATACACAGGCATTCATGGCGCGCAGTAAAATGTATAATAACATATCATTTGTGTGATGCCATAAAATAGATTAAACAGATTAGGATGGTTTAAGTTATTACACATTAGTACAATTTAAGAGTGCTGTATCGACTGTGGGGATGGGGCAGTTGAGTGATAGCTCTGGGATAGAAGCTGTTTCTTAGTTTAGAAGGTTGGGTCTGTGGTGTTAGACATGATGCCCCAGAACTTAGAGCTGGACACCCTCTACACCTCCCCTCCCCTGTTGTTAGTCACCAGAGCCCCTGGTGTTGTCCAGAGTCCATAATGAGCTCTTTGGATGTTATTTTTTTCTTTTTCATGTGACAGCAAATGGAATAACTTTTAGATTTGAGCTGAAACCCCTGTAGATGGCCCACTTTAGTGATTCTGTGAGCTCCCTAATTTCCTTAATGCTTTTGCCCACAGTGACATGTCATTGATTGAATGATTTTATTTGACACTCGTGTCCATACCCACACAGGACAGGACATAAATAAGTAAACGTATAAAAACACACATAAAAGGAATGAAATCACATACAGACATGTCGACCAGTGCACCCTCAGTCTGGATGTGTAACAGGAATAATTCACCACAGGATTTGAGAGTGCAGCCGTAACACTGTGGATTCATCCAGAGGTCGCTTAAACATCAAAGTGCTTTAGGTGCGCTCACAAACGTCTGACTGTCACTGCCGCCTCTGGGGATCTTAAATAGAATTCTTACACAAAAAAACTACGTCACTAAATTTTTCTTTATATTTGTGGGATTTACAGTGTTTAATCCATCACAGTTGTTAGGAAAGTATTTCAGTACGATGTGAGACTAAAGGCAGAAAACCTGCTGTGTGTCCTTCAGGGCGCTGCTGTACGGTGGGATGAAAGAGTCCCAACCGCAGGCGGAGGTGCGTCTGGAGGAGACGCGCGCTGAGGCCTTTTCCATGCTGCTAAACTACCTGTACACGGGTCGTGCCAGCCTCAGTTCAGCCCGGGAGGAGGTGCTGCTGGACTTCCTGGGTCTGGCTCACCGCTATGGCCTCCAGCCTCTGGAGGACTCCACCTCTGAGTTCCTCCGCACCATCCTCCATACCAACAACGTGTGCCTGGTTTTCGATGTGGCCAGCCTGTACTCTCTGAGCACGCTCAGTGCAGCCTGCTGTGGCTACATGGACAGACATGCACCTGAAGTGCTGAGCTCGGACGGTTTCCTCACACTCTCAAAGGTGAGTGGGGGCAGGATGATGGAAATGTGTAGGAGCAGCGTGTTTGTTATTGCATTAGTACAGCATTTACTGCCCCATACTCTGTAAGGCATAATGTGTGAAACAGTGACCTCTAGTGGCAGGTATGCGATGCTGCTCCAACCATCTCATACATGTTGAGCTTAGTTTAGTGGAGGACAACAGAAGGTTGTAGTAATGGCTCAAAGATTAATAAAACTCAGGAGGCAGCTGGAACTACATGTGAAATGTTTTAGTGGCATGAATTTGAAGGTGTTGTGTTTGCAGACGGCTCTGCTCACCGTGGTCACGCGGGATTCGTTTGCTGCCAGTGAAAAGGAGATCTTCCAGGCCCTGTGCCGCTGGTGTCGTCAGCACGAGGACAGCGCTGACACCCAGGAAGTGATGATGGCTGTGCGGCTGCCGCTCATGACTCTGACCGAGATGCTGAATGTGGTGCGACCGTCCGGTCTCGTGAGCCCAGATGACCTGCTGGATGCTATTAAGACCCGCTCTGAGAGCCGGAATATGGACCTCAACTACCGCGGAATGCTCAGTTAGTCCCCTTTGTCTCACATATTTGGACATTTTATTTTCTTCATGTAATAATCTCTCCCTATCTGACGGCGTTTAGTCCCGGAGGAGAACATCGCCACCATGAAATATGGAGCACAGGTGGTGAAAGGAGAGCTGAAGTCAGCGCTGCTAGACGGAGACACCCAGAACTATGACCTGGACCACGGCTTCTCCAGACATCCGATTGAGGAGGACGGCCGGGCCGGGATCCAGGTCAAACTGGGCCAGCCGTCTATCATCAACCACATCCGGCTGCTGCTGTGGGACAGAGACAGCCGGTAAGACGGCCTTCGTCCTGCCTGACAATCAACCAGCTTGTAGTGAACTGTAGTAAATATTATCTTTAAATATTTCAGATCCTACTCCTACTACATCGAGGTGTCCATGGATGAGCTGGACTGGGTGCGGGTTGTGGACCACTCTAAGTACCTCTGCCGCTCATGGCAGAATCTGTACTTCCCACCACGAGTTTGCAGGTAAACTTAAATAAAGCCACGTTCCCCCTTGAGGAAGAAATGCACACACTGACATCTTTGTATGATGTTATCATGTTATTTTCCTCTGTGTGTGTGTCAGGTATGTTCGGATCGTGGGAACACACAACACCGTCAACAAGGTCTTCCACCTCGTGGCATTTGAGTGCATGTTCACAAACCGCCTGTTCACCTTGGAAAACGGACTTGTGGGTATGTTGGCTGAAACGAACGTGTGTGGTTTTCTGGAGCGTGTTGTGTTCTGAAGTCTGTTGCATCTGTTGCATCTGTTTTATGCAATTTCCCCATTGTGGGACTAATAAAGGTTTCTTAATCGTAACACCCTTTCCTTCCTGTTTGCAGTTCCCGGTGAGAATGTGGCGACTATTTCCGCCTGCGCCAGCGTCATCGAGGGCGTGAGCCGTAGCAGAAACGCCCTCCTCAACGGTGACACCCGCAACTACGACTGGGACTCCGGGTACACCTGCCACCAGCTGGGCTCCGGGGCCATCGTCATTCAGCTAGCTCAGCCCTACTCCATCGGATCCTTACGGTAGGATGGTTCAGGGAAAAAAATGCTTGAATCGTTGCTTGAAGACTCATTGTTGTCGTGTGTGTGTGTGTGTGTTCAGGCTGCTGCTGTGGGACTGTGACGAGCGCTCCTACAGTTACTACGTTGAAGTCTCCACTAATCAGCAGCAGTGGATGAAGGTGGTGGACCGCACCAGGGTGGCATGTCGGTGGGTTACTTCCTCTTCTCCCTTGCTGCCTTCATGTATTTCAGTTCCTTCCATACTATAAAGCGGAAGCAGTTTCACTGGGTACACTGTGAGTTATTAAAGGCAGTAGGAACTGTACACCACCACTTTTCTATATCCTGTCTCCCTCACTGCTTTCTCTCTAAGGAAACACTGAAAATGAGTTCCTGGATGACACGGCTTTAAAAGGATCTTGAGACGGCCCAGCTGCTGTTGACCAAAGATTCATTTTTGGCAGATGTCTGTTTAAAGAGATGTTGGTCTTATAGACTTTTACCCCGTTCACACTGGGGAAAAAATGTGGCTTAAGCAGGCTTCGGCCGCATCCAGATCAATCCAGATGTGTTTTTTTCTGTGTGAACACCTCGAATCCGGCTGTATCCAGTTTGATTTCAAGCTGGATTGGCACAAATGTGGCAAATGTGGCGAGCGAATCCGGCTAGCGACATGCTACTTCCGGTTTACGGGTCGCGACACGGGACAAAAAACCAGCATGACGCATGCGCACACGCGGTCCTACCGCGGCGTGAACGGACACTGTATATTACGAGGCGCCACCTAGTGGTTTGGAGGACCGCAAACATGCTGGATGAAGCCGGATTGAGTGCGGACACAAGTGTGTGCTAGCCATATTTGAAAATAGGTCTGAACGCATCCAGCTTAAAGGCTGTCTGTGCTCAATCCTACTCTAGCTGGAATGACTTTCTCCAGTGTGAACGGGGCCTAAATATTCGGCCTGAACAAACAGAAGATTCCAGGCTTTGTGTCAAAACCCTTTTCCTTTGCATTTGAAGCCACTGTACTCTAATCAGAGCCCTGTTAGGAAAACAGACGTAATTAGAATGTGTCATATTTGAATGTTTTTTTTCCACTGTCCTCTGTTACAGCTCATGGCAGACATTGAAGTTTGAAAGGCAGGCTGCTTCCTTCATCCGTATAGTTGGGACTCACAACACTGCTAATGAGGTGAGACCACTGTTTACTGTCTCCTTTTTTATTTTTTATGCTGTAGGCTGCTCAGAGACAAGCACTTAACCCTCGGAATCCCAAGCAGGACCGTTGAAGTCCTGTCTTTATGGAAACAGCACAGTTGTGGCTGGAGTTTAGACCATTAAATTCATGATTCATGCGTTTTAAAATGTCGAGGTCCAGGTGTGGTCCACGTTGTGCGTTATCCGTGTGTGTCATTTTTTCTGCAGGTGTTTCACTGCGTTCACTTCGAGTGTCCGGCACAGCTGGACACGGAGGTCAGTGAAGGCAGCCCTGGTCTGGATTCGTCTGACTCTGGCGCTGCCTCCCAGCAGCCACGACCTCAACGACCATCACGCACACACAGCCTGCTGCCCACCCAGCCCTCCTCCTCCTCCTCATCTTCCTCGCAGTCACACTATTAAGAGGAAAACCTCAGAATGCCATTTTGCACAGCCTTCATCATCCAGACTGCACTGCTGAAACGCTGCTAAGGCGATCGTCTCATTGTCACAATCCACGGTCCTTCTGTCATAAGTGCAACATTAGAGACTGGTGTATGTGTAGCAGCCGCATTTAGGGCTCCAGTCTTCCCAGTTGTGAAACTGAAAATTTAGCTAATACATCCGCCGGGTGTCACGTTTTTATGAAGGTACTTTTTAGCCACTAAGATTCGATTTTTATCTTTTCAGAATCGTAAAAAGGTTGAATCTCCAAAGACGGGGCGCACGCCTGAAGTATGGTCGTACTGTATCGCCAAAGAGCAGTAAGACCAGGGCGGGCGATTGATGTTTGAATTTTGTGCATTAGTAATAATTCAAAAAGGATTTTGTCCATATGAAGCTATTTTTTTAAGAAACTGTCTTAAAAAAAAAAGGACTCTACTCACTTTTCTTACCATCAAGCTAACAGAGTAGCAGTCACGTATTTTGGTAGTAAATCCTTCAAACGTTTGCCAAAGCTGTGGAGCTGCTGCAGCATTCTGGGGCATTTGTGTGCAAATTAGCACATAATCCAATTATTATGCATTTGGATATGAAGTAACAGCTGAGCAGCATTCAGTGGCTTTTCACACCTGAAACCAAAACCAACGCATGGTGTGACTTTTTGATAGTTCAAATTCATACCTCATTTAAAAAATAATAATTTATGAGTGTCTTAATTTTAAGCACTTGAATAGTTTAGCACAAACCACCAGGGGGCGGGAAAAAAAATCAATTAGCATATTGAAACCTGGGGCTGAGAGGCTCGGACCAAAATTATGTACGTACTATATATATATGCACTTGGGCTGCTGGGATACAAAGTGTAAAAATGTGAGCAGCTACCATTGGCACTTTCAGAATAAAAGGTTGCAGCTGGGCTCTCGTGGCTCTTTGTGTGAAGTCCAGTGCTGCGGCGCTGGACTCGGTATCTTGCCGTTTGTGTTAATTTAAACTCTCTTTCGTGGTTTGTTTTTAAGTTAAGCTGTCAGTGCTGTGGTTCCTGTTTTTGTCCTGATGTTGCACTTTTGTCTTTTTTTTTTTATTGTTCGATGTTACATAACCTGAAATAGCTAACGACCCTGAATGACACACTGATGTTTCTATAAGCTTTCTTTTTATTACCCTGCAGTTGGATGAAGTCTTCCTTAACAGTTCCACGAAGAACAGAGGGGCTTTGTTCAGGTTGTGGAAAACACTCCTCCTACCCCACCTAACTTTATGTATATGCATAGATTTACTTAATATATTACGTTTGACCATTGACGTATTATTGCATTTCACTGCCTCTTGTTAAAACATTGCCTGTAAAATGTGATTATTAAAAACAACTGACATTGTTTGTTTTGGTGAAGGAGGGGGGGGGGGGTGTTGAGCACAGTGGAGGTTTTTGATACGAGCAATACATGTTGTGACGTCCATCCTCCTGTTTTTAAGCTTCTGTGATGGAACAAACTGTGGTGATTGATCAGTCGACGTGCGTCGTTCATCGTACTCTGGGCGCTCTTAGCTATGCCGCCCCACTGGAGGCGTTGATGTCATCATGGAACTTTTAAAACATGTTTGATTTTGAAACTGAAAAGCATTCCTGTCTTGTGTTTTTTGGTGCTTTGACCGCTGTCCTGCATCCACCACAGAGTGGACGTTCTGCAAGGTGCTCACTCCCAACACACCATCTGTGCACCTTTGTAGATGAACCTCTAATATAATCACAGATAACAGGCTGTATCATTGTATTTGAGTAAGTGCAAATCTATTTTCCCCCCAGATAAAAACTCATTGTGACATCCTGGGATAAAAAAAAAAACTATTTTAAGCATTGCGTACATGTCACATATTTCTTAATAAATGTGTGTTTAATCAACATTTTACTGTTATAATGTGTTGCTGAGCGTTTTAGCATCTTTCTGACCACTGTCCTTAGTTTGTTTCTGCTGCTGCTACAACCTCTCCTTATGCCTTGATGGCAGCGATGGCACGTCCTTATTTTGTGTCTGCTTCAGGGTCTTTGGGTTTATTGTTTTTGGGGTTAGCTTTTATCCATTCTGCTGTTATTTTGTGCCATTTTCTGTTGAAGCAGACAACACAGAAACACCACACTACCTACGATAACACACAGAGGGTAACAGGTGGATCATTTACTTAAATAATCTGAGGCTAATGTTAGCTCCCTGTTTTTTTGTTTTTTAAAGTAATAGATAAGAAACAGACTGTTTGGTTCTCAGTCTACAGTAATCAGGTAAAAGGGATTACAGTGAAGCCAGGGTTCAAAGCAGGCAGATAAATACATCAACTCAGCAGGTTTACTTTATATTTTATATATTAATAATGATATTTTCTACATCTCAGTTTGTCGTGCTGCTTTATTCAGCAGCCTTTCTGCCATGGCTCAATAACTGAGCAGTGGTTTTACTATGAGTGAAGGTCAGAGGAAGTGTTAGTATGTTAATCTGGTTGTAGGAGGCTTTTTATGAATACTGTGAACACCACGATTGACAGTGTGTGACACTCGATCCTCTATAGCATATTTAGATTATTGATGTCAGCCTCAGTCTGCATGGTGTGGCAGGTTCAGATTAAAAAAATAGATTTACAAAACAAACTAGAAAAGGGCAAAGGGCATATTACTGAGGAAAATTTGAGGAGACCTCAAAAACCACTCCAACTTTGAGAGCCTGGTGTGCGGAAACGATTCGGAATTAGAAAATTCTGAACACAAGTTTGATAGAGCAGCATCTGATGAGCGTTTTAAGACTTAAATGGAGTCTGTAGCTTGAAATTTGTAGGAGGAGGAGATACATGTGGCAGATGACCCTCGTTGAGGGGCTCTCTCATAGACTCCCATGTTAAAAATGACATCGAAATTGCTTAATATTTGAAAAATTATAAATTTTTTTTGAAAAAAAAAACTTGAAGTTGACCCAGGGTGTCCTCTGTGAGATGAACATTTTTGATAGTTGAATGGCTTAAATGGGTCAATGTATGCTGATGATACGCTGTTTTATTCAGCAGCCTTTCTGTTAACTCTCTCTGGCTCGATTATTATATATATATATTTATTTATTTATATTTATTTAATTTAAACTTTTGAAATACAATAGATCAGATCTATTAGATTTAATTAAAAAAAAAAGAAAGAAAGAAACCTTAGAGTTAAGTCTCAGTGTCATCAGGTAAACGGATCACAGCGAACAGAACCTTTACATTTACTCGCTGTAAAATAAATAAATCACTTCAAAGTGTGTGTTCGTGTGGTTCTGCGGGGTTCTGCGGGGTTCTGGTACCGTTTCCCTTCATTTCGTTGAGGCAATATTGACATTTCTAGGTTTGATGGACGCGTTTCCGGCCCAGCGTGCTCCGGCCCATCGACGTGTTGTGGATAGGGGTGGTCCCGAAGTGTCAGCAGGGGGAGGCCTGTCTCTGGCTGTTTAAGTTTCTGTCCTCTCCCCCTCCCACGTATTTAACGCCGCCTCGGTTGTGTTTAATCCGCGTCTGAGGACAGCTGCTGGGCTTTTTTAGCTGTTTCCGTGTCGAGTGAAACACCGGGACACCCCCCTTCGTTCCGTTGCTCGGTCGGAGCGTCCGAACGTCCAGCTGATCGCTGTGAGAGCCGTTCGGTTCTCCCAGTTCAAACTGAGCCGTTGTTCGGCCGAACAGAAGCTTTTTTGTGGGCGAAACGGACCGAGTTCGCCTGCACTTGTGGACTTTAGGACAAAGTGGACGTGTATCGGTTGGTCGAACCGGGCTGTTGGACCGTTTTTTCCCCTCCTCAGTGAAGGACCAGGCCCCGGACTCATCCTCAGGCTCGCGTTTTTGTGTGTGTGTGTGTGTGTGTGTTGGAAGTCATGGGAGACACCAGTGAACGAAGCAAACCTCCGAGTCTACCTCCCCGGTGTCCCTGTGGGTTTTGGGGGTAAGTGTTTTTCAAAAACCACGAACTAAAAGTATATTAAAGCCGCCGTGGTAAAAGTCAAAAGATATAAAATATGCTGAACGGGTTCAACTAGTCCAAACCCATTGTTGTTGTTCTGTTGTGCAGGCCGAGGGTGGGGGGTTGGGAAGTTAGCTAATAAATAAACCTGCTAGCTTAAAACTAGCTTGATTGCTGCTGTTTTTTTGGAAGTTCTACGGCCCGTTTAAAGGCCCGGTTCTTATTTTTAACCGTGCTACATCGTGTTTTAGGGCATTTTGTGAACCCAGGAGATGACGTACCCGAGATAGAACATGATTTATTGCCAGCAGGTTCCCTTTAAAGCTGCCCCTGTTTTTCGCCAAAAACCCTCTCGAAATAAAATTTGAATTTAACGCTTCACACACGCTCCTTCGGTTAAAATCCCCGAACAGAGCCGAGACCATAGGCCCGGTTCGGACTGATATCGTTTTATTTTTGAATTCTCCTTTTTTTTTCCGGTCTTGTCAAAGTGGTGGATGTGTGTGTGTGTGTTGCATACCGGATGTGATTCACTGATGGCTCCCGTGTTACAACCACGACTGCATGGAACCTTTAATCTGTCCAACAGAGACACTCGAACGTGACTGATGGTGTCTCCTGATACAGACATGTCAGTCACACCAACACACAGTGTGATAAGATTACAGAGCAGGACAAAAAAAAACTAATCGATGCTTTTAAGGTGTAGTGGAACCAGGAAGATAACCCCCACCCACCACTGGTCTTTAGAGGTGTTATCAATACAGAACACTGTCATATGACTTGTCATTTGATTAGCACCCCCACAGGCCCTCTCAGATGCCTTCATTTTGTGGTAGCCACTCACCCACCTGTCAGTGCCAGGTGACACAAATGGCAGCGTGGTGTGTGTGTGTCGGTGTGTGTCGGTGTGTGTTTTATGGCCCCGCTCAGAATAACACCTGGGGCTGCTGTGCTGTGTCCTGTCCCACGCATGCTACTGAAACTCAGATGTGTTTGGGTTTAGTGTTGTTAACATGGGTGGCAGAGTTATCGGCTGTTGTCTACCAACAATATGTTCTCATAGTTACATTGAAATTAAAGCACAATTTAAAAAAAATTAAACTTGTAATGTTGGAGTTGTCATCGGGATTTACAAGCACTAAAAAATGTAAATAAAGAAGTGCTTAAAAAGCTGTGATCAGTTCCTCCTCTTTTAATAACGGTTGCACTGATGAGCGGATTCGCATGATTAAAGGGTCCCATATAGACCAGAGGTGAATATGTATGGAGGTCATAGGACAGAAATGCATACTTGATTAATGCTCTTTTAAAATACACTGAAAATTGCAATTTATTTCTGATTATTGGTGTCACTGCCTCAAGTGTTCCATCTTATCTAGACGAAGCTTAAAGCTGGTGGTGTAAGGTTCACCACCAGCTTGTAGGCATTTCTTAAAAAATAAAATAAAATAGGAGCGAATTCAATTTCAAAGTAAGAGGAGAACTTTGAAATTGACATGAACCGATGCCTGAGGTCAAACGAGGGTCAAACGGCCTTGTTGTTTAAGCACTTTAACCAGATATTTTCAGACATAATCAAGATTTCCCAGCTGATCGAGTGTCACCTGGTTGATTTGTCGCCTGCTTGTTGTAGATTAGACATTTTTGTTTTCTCATAGTTACTCCAAGAAGAGCATTTTTGTCCATATTTGGATAAATTAATGCAATTAATCTGGTGTTTAGTGTAACTGTAAGCATGAGATGTTGATTAGAAATGTCGTGGGTGGAGTTTGTTTGAATGTTTTGTGACCTCAGACACACACACACACGGTGATTTACTGTATTGGGTGACAAACAGTCGGCTCCTTGCTGAAGGTAAAAGCAGTCTGTGCAGGTTCGTCCTGCTGCATTAGTCACATAGCTCCTGCAGGAACAATGATGGGAATACCCCATGACGTTCCAGCTCGTGCACCATTGAGGAGAGGACTCACAGCTGTCAGAAATGGCTGACATATTGTGGTGCTGTGGACGTTAGAGGCCTCCAGAAGGCGGGGGAAAGACACACCTGTAGGAGATTTACACAGTGGAGATCAGACTCCATTTTACTGTGAGTGAAGGTCAGAGCAAGTGTTAGTGTGTTAATCTGGTTGTAGGAGGGTTTTTATGAATACTGTGAATGACAGTGTGTGACACTCGATCCTCTATAGCATATTTAGATTATTGATGTCAGCCTCAGTCTGCGTGTTTTGGCAGTTTCAGATAAAAAAGTAGATTTACAGAACAAATGATCATCAGCAGACTACCTGAACCTGCTGTAACTGACATAATCATAAAGCTTCTGACTGCCGGAAACGAACAGAATTCTGCACTTCAATGAGTCGATTGACGGACAATTCATCAATAGCAGTAAAGTAATTTACCTTTACTGCAGACATCTGCTTCTCCTGGAGTTTTACTGCCAGAGTGAGGAACAAAAAGTGGATTCCAGAGAGTTAACCCTGGGAGAGATTAGGATTTATTCCGATTTATTTTTGATGCTCAGGATGTGACAAAACAGTCATTTGGGTGATTTTAAAAATGGGGAAGATCCAACTAATGTTTGTTAGAGAGGAGGGCCGACAACTGTTCGCACGTTAAGCAGCTGCAGTTGTTTTTGTTTCGTGCTGTAAAACATGAATTTGACGTTCACCTGCTGAGGCTGATGTCTTTGGCTTGTTGTCTTTGTTCCCAGCCTGGCCAGTCATACCCGTTCTCTGGGGTTTGGAATCCCACCTCTTCACAGCCTGTTCCGCTCAGTACGAACCCCGTCGCACCAATCGTAACTGTTTATCTAAAACAGGGCTGGATGTATGTGATGACTTGACTTGTTAAATCTTTGTTAAATTGCTAGTAACACCTTGGATTTTCACGTTTTTATTCCAAGTCATTCACCATTTTGAATGTCTTTTGCTGTACTAGTCTTGTTGTCGCTCTGCTGACATCATCACATGCTTTGTTTTTCTTTTTTTTTTTAAACATTTTATTTATGCAAAGTTTTCTTTTTTATAGACAACAATAGTAAGACACCTAAAATAAGATACAATAAGAAAAGAAAAAAAAACAAAAACACAGCAACAGTACTGCCATCACAAAAAAACCAAATCAAATTCAACATGTCTGTGCATATAAATTAAGTGTGCAAAAAAAAGGGTATAAATTAAAAGCAAGTCCCAAAGTTTAAGCCACTATAGAGGAGCAGAAGCAATATGGATGCATGCCAGGCCCGGTGCTCCAGTCTGTTTAAGTTGTCTGTAGAGAATGTCTTTCTCCTTTGTTGATGTGATCCATAAAGGGACCCCAAATGGCATGATATTTGGAGTAAGCATCAGAAAGTTTGTAACGCACTTCTTCGAGGTACAAACAGGAAACCAGTTCATTCAGCCATTTCTTAGAACAAGGTGAAGAGGCAGATTTCCATTCCCTTAGTATAATTCGTTTAGCAATAACCAATCCAAACATTAGTGCATACTGCAGAGTGGGGGGGAAGAGATAATGACTCACTGGAGCATCCTAATATCACCAATAGGCCGTCGGGGGTCAACTTTCTATTATAAATAGTACTATACAAATTAAAAATATCAGTCCAAAATGTATCAAGCTTAGTGCAGGTCAAAAATAAGTGAGTTAAAGTACCCTCATCCGATTTACATCTATCACACGTAGGAGAAATGGAAGGAAAGATCTTGTTAAGTTTGGTCTTTGAATAATGCAGGTGATGAATAACTTTAAACTGGATGAGTTGGAGTCTAGCATTCACGGAGCATGCTTTGATTCGATTCAGTCCAGTTGTCCACAAGTCATCTGGAATATCAGTTCCCATTTCTTTAACCCATGCTTCCTTAATGTGTAGCGAGGAGGTTGCCAGTGGAAAAAGGGAAACAAAATGTGAAATACATGCTTTGTTTTTCTGATTGGTTGTATGGTTATTGTAGGTAGTTTATTCTGTGTGACTTGAATCCACAGAGATCAGACTGATTCTTTGTGTAGTACAGGCTAGGTTTCAGAATAAGATGTTTTAAAGTACACTACCGCATGTTAACAAGGCTTAATGAATACTGGACTTTTATAACAAACATCTGAACCCAAAAATTTAAAAGTGAACACTGTTAAACAAATGAACGGTCTCATGTTTGAGCCCGGCCACAATTTACGGTCATGATGTTTATTGTCATCATCAAACCTGCTAACAGATAATGTTTGTTTTTACAAAATACAAAAGTGTCTACACAACAAAAGATGCCTCGGTAACACAATAAATAATTTACTCTCTCTTGTTTTGCAGCTCCAGTAAAACTATGAACCTGTGCTCCAAATGTTTTGCTGGTAAGTTACTTTTTCCCTGGTTCACCGTATCTCTTACATGACGTATCATCTCACAGCATAAGATACAAAAGAAGGTCACCACGTTGTGTTTCTTTGCCTCGGAGGGTAATTGTAACATGTTTTTGATGAAGTCAGATTGGCGTTACGTCATCTCAGGTGGTGTCACTCTGACTGGAATAGATATTTTTGCAGGTTTGTGCCTCCTGGTCCTCCAGTGTACAATTACTGCCTGACAACAGCGTTAACTGCTTTTCCTACAGAGGTTCAAATCCCCTTATGTGTGCATGCAAGGATGCATTCAGGTCCCGCGTGTCCATCGGTGTCTTTTGAGGGTTACCTGTAGATGCTTATCGTTTCTATATGAATAGGTGGAGCAGTTCTTTGTCTTGTTAAGTCACTTCCTGGGAGCCGGAGGGTTCAGTTCAAGACCCCGTTAGCAGCAGCTTGGGGCTAGGTATGCCAGCAGATCTCAGTGAGGAATGCTAATAACGCTAAGAAGTTGTTCTAGGAAAAGATCAAGTAAAGCATTAGGAGGTAAAGGGTTAAAGTGATGCTTTTGTGGAGGGGCAGCTGTGGTTTCAGGACAGCTGAGTAATCCTCGCCTGTGCACCACATAAAAAAAAATGCCCAGATAAAGTTTGAAAATGTCACAGCCTGCATAAAGTTTTCCCAATGATGCCCCTCCAGACTGGTCCAAGTTGGTGGGCTGAGGGTGTGCTACAGCTCTGTCGGTGGCCATGGCAACCAGCGGAGCATGGCAGACAGAGAGGACCTAAGGGCCTGGCTTTGAGTTTAGCATCACAGACAGCAGCGGTGCTCAGAATAGACTCAATCCACACGAGTATGGAGGCTGAGCAGAAGTGGGTTAGCCCACATGTGGAGGAGAAACTCAAATCTAGGCTGACCTCCCTCACCCCCCTCCCCCCATCATGGGAGAGGGAGATGTATCCTCGTGGTTCTATAATGTCTGAGATTATCATTGTATATATAGAGAGAGGCGTCTGAGGTGCAGCTCAGGCTTCAGAGTTAACTTGGCGTCAGGTGGGGATGCAGTTTAGAGAATATTTGACTTTTGGGTGCAGAACCCAGTGAAATGTCAGTGATAATATTTGTGTATTGAGTGATAAAAAAAATACCATTCTTTTATTTAGTTTTTGGACCCACACCCCCAAATTACACGTTCCTCAAAGCCAGAAGCTGTATTGTTATTAAGGTCCAAACATCATGACACACAAACCAAATCAGAGCCCAACACTGTAATGATTTATTTAAGATAATAAGATTCTGTAAAAGAGAAAACATTCTACAGATCTACTAGGAAGCCCTTATTGACTGTGACCAGCGGTCACCTGACAAAAACTCAGAGGAGTTGGCTGACGTGCAGCTTTAAACGTCTATATCATGTAGAGCTCCTGTACTTTTAACTGTTGGTAGCACCTGTGACATTTGTTTGCCTGAAAACATGTTCAAGTAATATTCATAGTGTTTCTTATTGCATGATGCTGACTTGATTGACCTGACTGAGGCCCCGTTCACACTGGAGAAAGTCATTCCAGCTAGAGCAGGATTGAGCCCAGACAGCCTTTAAGCTGGATGCGTTCAGACCTATTTTCAAATCTGGCTAGCACACACTCGTGTCCGCACTCAATCCGGCTTCATCCAGCGTGTTTGCTGTCCTCCAAACCACTAGGTGGCGCCTCGTAATATACAGAGTCCGTTCATGCCGCTGGAGGACCGCTTGTGCACATGCGTCATGCGGTTTTTTGTCCCGTGTCGCGCCCCGTGAACCGGAAGTAGCATGTCGCTAGCCGGATTCGCTCGCCACATTTGCGTTCACACCTGAGCCACATTTGAGCCAATCCGGCTAGATCCACCTCTCGAGGGTGGATCTAGCCGGATTGAAATCAAACTGGATACAGCCGGATTCGAGGTGTTCACACTCGGAAAAAAACACATCTGGATCGATCTGGATGCGGCCGAATCCTGCTTAAGCCACATTTTTTTCCCCAGTGTGAACGGGGTATGATTTACCAAGTGTAAAAAGCAGCTAGCTGTCAGCTAACACTAATTAGGCCCCGTTCACACTGGGGAAAAAAATGTGGCTTAAGCAGGATTTGGCCGCATCCAGATCAATCCAGATGTGTTTTTTTTCCGAGTGTGAACACCTCCAATCCGGCTGAATCCAGTTTGATTTCAAGCCGACTCGAGAGGTGGATCTAGCGAATCCGGCTAGCCACATTATTAGCCATATTATGAGGCGCCACCTAGTGGTTTGGAGAACAGCAAACACGCTGGATGAAGCCGGATTGAGTGCGGACACAACTGTGTGCTAGCCAGATTTGAAAATAGGTCTGAACGCATCCAGCTTAAAGGCTGTCTGGGCTCAATCCTGCTCTAGCTGGAATGACTTTCTCCAGTGTGAACGGGGCCATAGAGGTTTATGAAGTGCAACAACAAGAAAAGATGTCGGTGACTCATCAGTAAAAGTTTTGTTATTTTGACTCTAAAGAGATAAAATGATATTAGGAGACTCTGTACACAGTTATAATTACCACAGACGTTAAAAACCAGGATACCCAAACATGATGACATGTGAGAGACCTCTTCAGGCTTTCAAGTGTTTTAGGTAATGGATCCCGTCCTGCAGATGAAAAACAATTTAAAAATACACATCCACAGGGAGCAGGAATATTGTGTACAACATTTGAATGCCTGCCTAAAAAAACACTCTTGTTACATAAAACCTGTTGCAGATAGGCGTCAGGCAGTTTCGGGGCGTGCAGCCGTATTTCTGCACTACACACCACAAACAGGTGTGTTATGAGATCTGAGTGTTTTGACTTTGTTTCTGTGCCGTCTCTTCCTTTTGTATCCGTTCCCCCGTCCTATTTAAACATTCCTCTCTGCTCCGTCACTGACTGACTGACTGACTGTCCTTGACCACAGACATCCAGAAGAAGCAGCCAGTGGAGGACTGCACCTCCAAGCCCATCCAAAGCACTGGGAGTAGCCAATCGCCTGTTTTCAGTAGTGAGACGAGCAGTAGCAGTAGCCAATCCCTATCGTTGTCGCCACCCTCTAGCTCGGAGCAGCCGTCGACCGAAGAGCCCTCGTCCACATTTTCCAGCCGGGGGGAAGGTAAGAAAAAAAAAAAAAAACAAGCGGGGAGGTCAGTACAGAGAAGTATTCATCACAGCATTGACGGCCGGTCTGTTCTTTGTGTCTTTGTGTCCACTGGGAGTACAGAGATAACACAGCACAGCTGAGATATGAGACCCTGAAACTTTTAGCAACTCATGCCAGGGAATTCTGTTCTTCACAGAAAGCATTTTGTGATATCTTTATAGTGAACAGACTGTGCAGGATTTAATCACAGCAAAGCTACAAGAATTGGATCAGTAACAGGTGTAACACAGAGGTCAGGACTTGGATCGCATCGTGCAGTTTCACTGTAGATTTGTCCAGGATGAAGCGGGTCATTTCTCCCCGTGTCTCACCTGTCCTCTCCTTTTCCATCTGCAGGCGTGTCGTCCACAGAAACAGCTCAAGGCACACTCTGCACACCCACAAAACGTCCCCGAGAATCAGGTACAGCCGGCCCTCTTCCTCTTCTTCCCCCTGCCAGTAGCTCTGCGTGACCTGCCCCAGTTTGGAGCGATAACTCTTAACCCTGCACGTTGTTTGTTCCCAGCCTCGGGCTCAGAGAGCGAGGCGACACCAGAGAAACGACCACGGACACAAGAGGAGAAGGAGGGGAGCAGCGAGGAGGCCCGCGGGACACCCAAGCAGAAGAACCGCCGGCGCTGCTATCGCTGCCAAACCAAACTAGAGCTGGTGCAGCAGGAACTGGGCTCCTGTCGCTGTGGTCAGTATCAGCACCTCGGTGAGGTTTGGAATCAGTGGAAGCTGTTTATCGGGGTCACTTCCTCCCTCATCGCTTTTGTTTCCGTTTGCCTCACAGGCTATGTGTTCTGCATGCTGCACCGTCTACCCGAACAGCACGACTGTCTGTTCGACCATCTGGGCCGCGGCCGCGAGGAGGCCGTGCTCAAGATGGTGAAGCTGGACCGCAAGGTGGGCCGCTCGTGCCAACGCATCGGGGAGGAGTGCTCCTGATTGGCCACAGCGTGACCTGCCATCCAGCTCAAGATGAGGCGCTTACAAAGAGGAGGAAGAAGGAGAGCTAGGAGGAATGACAAATGGGGGGATTGATGGGAGGGTGGGAGGGATGGGAGGGGAGGGATGGGAAGAAGAGGAGGAGGGGGTGGGAGGGTGGGTGGGGGTGGGTGGGGTACGGTTGTAACATCCTCTGCATCTGACCCAATGATTCTGGACCTGAGCTTGACGTCGCCCTGTTGAAGTCCTGATTTCCTGCGTCTGTTTGAACTCTGGACGCGGCCGCTCGGGGCCGACGGGCGGCTGCTCCATGGAGCCACATTCAGTATCGCATGTTCACACACACAGCCTTAACCCCACCCCGTCACTCACCACCACCACCCCCACCCCCCGTCTTCAGAGGGAGGATGCCGCAGGGACACGGATCCAGTCGTGTATCAGCTCCGCTGTGGTTCCCTCCTCTTTGCTCACTCTCCTGTTTTACAGTTATGGAACTGATGTAGCGTTCAGCTGAACTGATCCATTCATTTTTTTTTTTTTTCATTACTCGGTCGCGGGTGAGGGGTCCAGCTCTGTCCCACGGCCACTCCTCAGGTCGTCATCAGGGGGTTGGAGTATCAAACCTGTAACCCCGCCTTCCTCTTCTTCTTCTTCTTCTTTTTTTTTTGTTTTTTTGTCCTTCCATGCACAGCGTCACTAACCATGTCTGGCTCATGCATGGTTATAGCAAACAGTGTATTTGTGCAGGTCTGAGTTCATGTGAGGCAGGATGCTGTCATGGTTTCCCCCCCGCCCCCTCTCCCCCCCCTCATGTGGCCGTCATGGTGATTAGCTCTGTTTTTACTGCTTAACCACGGCGTCGTGGAGGACAATACAGCCAATCCCTGCCTCTGCTCACAGACTGTTGACAAAAAATATAAATATTAAAACAAGAAAAACACACTAATGGACACTGGGATGAATCCTCTGTGTAGCAGAACCTCTTCTCCTGCTGTCCCTCCCCCGTCCTTTTTTCACTTTACTGAGCGGTACTGTTGTTCTTGATACATAAAGGGGAATACAACTGAATTTTTGTATTCAGATGAAGCCAAAACACGTGTATCAGCTTAGAAAAACAGGAGTGCTAAACGGAGAACATAAATTACCCTTGAAATAGTTTTTTAATTTATATTTTCTTTGTGTTTTGTGGGTAGGATTTTTTTTTTCTAATTGGGGGCTATTAATCACTTAAACATTATAATTTCTTCTTGATTTCTGCTTTCACTAAAAAAGAGATGAGCTCAGTTTAAATCTGTGATGTCGGAGCACGTGTGAGCGTTGGGTTGTGTCTCAGGTCAGGAGCTGCGTCCTTGGAACCCTTGAGGACGGACTGTGCCACAATCTTGAGATTTAAGAGAAGTAGTCCCTCTAGTGGCAGCCGGCGAGGCTGCGAGGCTACGTGACAAACGGAAAAATGTTCCGTCATTTGAAGGATGCAACACCTGAAGGGAGACACAACTTCAGTTTAGCCTGAGAAAGGAAACAAAAGCTGGTTCATGTTGGAGACGGTATACACCATAAGCAATGGAAATGGACACTTAACTGTGATTGGCTGTTACTGGTGTATGATGGAACCCTCGTACGGTTGTTTTTCTTTTTTCAAATCACAGATTGAAACTCTCTCCGGTGTCTCGGCCGGTTTTGGCTGCAGAAAATAATGAGAATTCTTAAATTGAGTGGTTTTTCCTCCTTTTTTTTTGTCATCATTTCCAAACCTCACTCTTAATCAGCCAACACAGTCTGGCTGTTTGGACTTTGTGCTGTGCATATTGTTCAGTTCCACATGTCTCACCCTCCTTCCTCCAGCCAGGGCTCCTCTGCCAACATCAACTTTTTTCTTGTTAGAAAACGTTTCCGCTCCTCCTCTTTTTTGTTTGTTTGTTTATTTGGGCATTTAAATTAAGTGAGTTGTTTAGAAACAGGTGCAGATTCTCCATTAAAATGTACTTTACGTCATCAGAAGTGCAGTTTGATGAAGACTCTGGAGAAACGTGAAGAAGAGTTCCTTTATAAAAGTTGATTTGGGTTAAAAATCCCTCACACACCAACTTAACTATGCTAATCCTCATGCACACACTGTCCTTTCCTCTCAGGCTCACCTCTCCTCCCGTCTTCTCCGACGAGAACACGGCGCAGGATGCGGGGAGTCTTCTTTTTTTTTTTTTTCTTGTTTGAAGAAATGTTGTGGCTGGTTCTTATTTTGATATTTTGAAAAAGTTCCTTTTCGAGTGCTAATGAGAAAAAGTGGAATATGTTTCTGTACCTTTTAAAGAAAAATTATTTAACCTTATATCAGTTTGAGTTACTTACACCCTAGCATAGAGTGGCATATTTAGTTAAATGTATAAAAAAAAAAGCAAGAACATAATTCTGTCCTATTTTCTCCTTTTAATTTTATCGTGTTCCATTTTCTGCCGAGGAAAAATAAACTGGATTAGAGGATTGGTGTGTTTGATTTTTTAAAAATTCTTTCCTTACTAAAGAGCCACAGTCAGTGGCAGCGTTACCTGCTGTGCTTGTCTTCTCTAACGGTTGTTCCATTGTCATTTTAAAACACCACACTGCTAGCCCTGTGTGTGAGGACACACGAGGGTCAAGATCAGCTGAAATGGTCCTTAAGAAATTTGCCGTTAAAACCTCTATAAGCTATAATTTGATCTTTGTGAACTGAAGGTTGTTGAACTTTGCTGGCCTGGCTCATTGTAGTCTCTGAGTAGTTGTTTTCATTTGGAATATGGATCAGTTCACAGCTAATCACAGGATTTGTTGACATGTTTTGATATATTTAAGTAGAGCACTCGAGATGAGAGCGAAGTCAAGACTTTCTGCTCTAACTGTGTACAATAGTTTTGACAAAAGTGTGGTAGTAACCATCCAAGATCATATGTAATGTAAGAGCTAAATGCAGCTGCAGCTTGCAGCTTGCAGGCATGGCAAAGCATCCTAAGGGAAGAACCTCAGCATGTGGTCCTCTCCATGGGTTCCAGACTTCGAATGCAACACCAAGTATCTTAGGAGCGATCCTAATCGTTATTCTTATTCTTTATTATTATCCATTAGTCACAAAATGTGTGTGTGAGTGTTTAAATGGATTTAATTCCAGAATGGTTGCCACAGTTTTGTCAAATCCTTGAATTAAAGCAGAGAGTTTTGCTTATATTTTGAGTGTTTCACTTCATATTTAAACTTATATTCGAGTACCTTGGTCAAAGATGAAATTTTAATAACTTAATCTATCATTTAATAAAAATCACAACACTAGTTATAAAACTTCCTGAAATACAGATAAAGTTTATAATAAAAGCGTGAACCAGTATGGCGCTATTGCTGAGCCATCTCCATGACAACGGAGCAATCTGTCTCCTCATTGGTTGAGCTGAGGGCGGGAGGCGGGATCGTTTTAAGGTGTTTTAGCCGTTAGCTCAGGTGATTAGCTCGCCAGGTAAAGAAGACACGGCAGGAGCGTTTTTGGACATTTTTACCCTTTCTAAGCTCTGTCTTTGGAGACACCGTGAGACCCGACAGACCCGTAAGTAAAAGAGACAAACCTGTGGACACGTGGAAGGTTGCTAAGTCGGTAGCGGTTGACTTTATCAGGCGCTAGCTTAATTTAAAAACTCATTTAGCTAGCGGCTGTGGTTGTTGACAGTCGGTCAGCTGGAGGGCTGCAAAGTAAAAAAAAATAAATATTCTCACATACAATATGAGCATAAAAGTGAGCTATTTATTTCTTCAGGTGATCATTTGGACGAAGCGTTCTATGCAGTGTCAAGTTTGTGGAGAATTAATTTTAATTTCAGTCAAACAAGTCTGTAAAGTTGTGGTTTGTTGACAGTTGCGGTTTATGGACACTAGATGGCGCACCGACATAGTGAAGACGTTCCTACTGAGGTTCCTGTGACAGAAGAAAGGATCATTTTCATTTGTGTGCACATGTTTTATTAATAACTCTCAGATGGAAATATGTTCTCACAGTAATAATGTGGAATACTTCTTGTCTCAACACTTATTATGTTTCTTTAATTGTTTTACTGATGTGCTCTGGTTGCTTTGTTTTTACTTCCTTTCTCCTTTCATTCCCCTGTCTTTTAAAAAATGTTTTTAAAAATCTTTTCTTTTATATGTCAAGAAATTGATGTCGCCCAACACAAAAATTAGGCAGAAATAATTTACAATCCAATGGTTAGAAACCACCTAAAAAAACAACCAATGGCTGCCCACATAGATCCTGGACCATGTCTTTGTCTTTATGGACCATGTCTTTGTCTTTATGGACCATGTCTTTGTCTTTATGGACCATGTTTGTGTGTTTTTGTGCTTGTTTACAGCTCATGTTAGTTCAGATGTGTGTGTGTGTGTCTCAGCTGTTTCCTTTCAGATCTCAGGTGACTTGTTTCTGTCTGATCAACAGTTTAAAATCCAAAACAAATGAGATATAGTAGTAAAAAAAAATCCTAAAATACAAGTTTTAAAGGCAGGAACGGTCTGTTCTGTTCTACTGTGCTGTACCTGGGTGGAGTAGTGGTGGATGTCGGCAGGTGGAGCTCCATGCTTTTCCATTGAAACCTTCAGGAGGGTCCAGAACTCACTCAGCGACACACACACACACACACACACACACACACACACACACACACACACACACTGATTCTCACTTACTCGCGCGCACACAGAAGCACACGCGCTGTCAGGCGTGCCAGAGAGAAGCGCTCGAGCCGCCGCTGAGAGAGAGAGAGAGTGGAGGGCGCGAGGCGCAGCGCGCGTGCTCAGTGGTCGCGGTGTTCCGGTGAGCGGCACCGGGCGGGCTCGTGCTGTGTTAGTTGGAGCTTCGCGAGCTTCTTGTTGTTGTTGTTGTTGTTGTTGTTGTTTTGTTTTCAGTGTGGAGAAGATGGAGTTCTGACAGGAGGCGGGCTGCGGGCGCCGCCGGCTCCTCCTGACCGGAAAATGAAGCGACTCTGTCGGAGGCTGGCGGTGGCCGTGGCGGTGCTGGTGTGGCTGGGAGCGCTGGTTTACCTGCTGGTGTTGAGCCGGAGGAGGCTGCCGGAGCTCGGTGCAGGAGCAGGAGGAGGTGGAGGAGGAGGCGGAGAAGCGGCGCACAACCAGGTGAAGTAAACACGCACACACCGCGGCTCCTGCGTGAGTCTCTACTGGCATTAGTTTGTTTTATGATGTTTACATCCACAACACAGTTAGTAGAAAATGACAAAAGTGCACATTTTTGATTTTTAACTTGATAAACAAGCACATCTTTAAAAAAATGCACTTAAAGAACTACCTGGCACCAATGACAGTATTAAATGCACATGTTTCTTTGTCTGTAAAACAATCGGGCAGTCAGTAGATGTCACGCAGAAGTGCCACATTTCACCTTCTGTTAGACTAAAGTTTCTCCTTTAAATCAGCATTAAGTTTTTAACATTTGTCATATTCATTTTTATTAATCCTGCAGATTATTTTCAGTGTGTCTGCTAACAACACTGAGAAAATGATTGACTATCATCTGTAGCACTACACCATGATCACTACGAAGCATAAGGCTGAGCCACTAAAGTCAGTATGAGACAGATCACTGGTGGAGTTTAGTTTTATTAAGACAGCAGCTTGTACTGCTAATTTAATAATTTCAGTAACTGATTAGGAAGGCTGGCTCTGTCATTGGCTGCAGACGGGAGACTTTTGAAGCAGTGGTGGAGACGGAGGACACTGAACAAACTGTGATCCATCATGGATAACCCTGATAACCCTCTCCACCCTCTCCACCCTGTGCTGGACAGACAGCGGAGCGCATTTTCCCAAAAGGCTCAGACAGTTGCCATAAGACTATAATACCTCATCTTTGTGTCATAGATTACACTGACAGATTTACACAAGTGTTAGCTCTTCAATTGCATCTCTAGTTTGTCTTGTAAATAATACTATATATATATATATATATATATATATATATATATATATATATATATATATATATATATATATATATATATATATATAATATAGTTTTATTTACCTTTAGAGATCTGTGCTGCGTGCCGCTATATTGCTGCTGTACCAGTGAAATTTCCCAGCTTGGAATGAATAAATCAGTTCTATTCTAATTCATCAGGGGACAGTCAGACCTAAATAATTAAGTAAGAAAATGAATTATGGCACAGTCAATAGTACATTAGCATGTTCTGCCGGCCGCATGCCTTTCTGTTGTTCTGCTGTCTTCTTGTTGTGGTTTTGGTCTCCGTATCTCGCCGTAATGACCACCCGTTCCTCCTGGATGGGAGGTCAAATGATCACATCAAATGCATCTGAGTCTCAGAAACAGTTCATATCCACAGTCGTAGTTCTGGAGACCTTTGGGTTTGTGGAGCTGGCGCCCACAGAAAAGCTTGGCTCTGTCCAGCTTTGGACTCGGACATCAGTCAATGTGTTGCTTTGGTTGCTTGGCTGGTTTAAATGACACAAACAGACATTGTTGAAAGCACAGTAGGTGCTCAGATTTTTTTTTTCTTGTTCAAATTCAAATTTTAATTCTACCTTTCTAGTGCTCCGATATCCAATAACCCATCATCCTCTTCGTTATCAGATTTGTTTCCTTTTGAAGATAATTCGGCTTGACGTCTGCACCCTGCGTGCACTGCAGGCTGTCTGTTATGCAGAAGACCTGCAGTGTGTTCACTGTGGCTGGTGGGATAAATGTATTGATCTTGCCTCTATTACCTTGTTTTATTGAGCTACCAACACACACGCATACACACAGCTGGCATTTTCTGGCAATATCCATAGGAATATTGTGAGACTAGGACGTTTAATCTGTTGAGATATTATGAAATAAAGCATTCTGATGTTTTTATAGAACAATATGGTGAATACATCCAAGTCAACAAGACAACTGTTTTTGATGGAAAAACTGCTTTTATTAATGCATGAACCTTTCTGCCTGACTGAATTCAGCTGCTTACAGCCTCATGCTGTGTTAAAGTGTTTATGTAGAGACAACGCAAATATAGAAATGCTGCCTATAAAATCTAAAATCAATATGTCTGTGGATGCTCTCGTTCATCCAGGTCATGTTCTGTCCAAGAGTTTAAATCGAGGGGCTTCTGCAGCAGAACTGAAGAGGGAGTGGCAAAAAAAAATGAGCATCACTTATATGGTTAAAATGTAAATTCACACCAGGTGCTGAGTGAAAGCTTTCAGGAAGGTCTGAGTGCACAGCGTCAACGTACAGTTCTGTAAGACCACCTGTGTGTCTGTTCTCTTACATGTCAGTGGTTTTAGAGCAGACTAAGGCTTCGAAGCAACTATGAGGCCAGCGGTGAACTGAGCAGAGCAGCTCTGAATATTCAATGCAGTCTCATCCCAGAATCTGAAATAGTCATGTAAGTGTGACTGTATTGTTTTGCACATACTGAAACAAGTCATCCATCAGGTTTTTTCATGATTTTTCGAATTTACAGTTTAAATGGAAATGTATTTCATACCAGCAGCACGTTTGTTTTGGCAGACTGACGGCTAGGACGATTTGTTAAGGTTAATGCCTAACTTTAACCCTAAGGCTGGGGACACACTACACAATTCTTTTGCCTGATGTTACCCATGATTACCTGTCGGGCAAAGTCTGCACCAGTCTGCACTAGTTGGGGACGTTGTCATGTGTAGTCAGCGGTAAAATCTGCTAGTGTGTGAGGGGGTGAAAACAATGATCGACTCCTCCACGACTTGATCCGAGCAGATAGCAGCGAGCCGACTGTCGTCAGTTTATTTACTTCTTCCTCCCTTGTCTTTTTCTTTGAGGTTTTGGTGGTTGACAAACGGCAAATTCCCGCACCAGCTGCTATGTTTGCTGCATTCAGTTGTCTTTATTGGTTTGATGAATCCTGCAGTCTGTGAACCCTCATCAGAAGCAGTTGTAAGTGTGTGACCCCCACCGTCATAAAAACCTGCTGAAATCGGTCTGTTACTGTCTCCTAGTCTTTTCAAAATCTGTTTAGATTGGGAAAGTTGTGTAGTGTGTCCCCAGCTTAGGTGAAGGGATGTCTGTTCCTGGATGTGTTTTGAAGCTGGGCTGTCTCACAGGAGATGACAGAAAACACAACTGATGGAGGACGATTTGTTAATAAACCTCTCAAAGATACAGGGTTTAATGACCACTGTGGAGGAGCTGGGCGAGGGGTGTACAGAAGCACAGCTCTGCATTCTCTGAGAGGATGTGAGAAGTATCAACCCTGATACTTGTTTTATATAATACAATGATTACAGCTTGGAGGAATGATGGCACAGAGAAGCCAGTCAGTACTTGTATAATAACTATGTGTCAAAAAAGCTCTTAAGACATCAAGAAGTCTGTAAGAAGAGCTTTGTCTTAATGTTGTTGCTCCCTTTAGTGTAAGTAGGAGGAGGTGTTTGCAAATGGTTGATAATTCAGCCAATGAAGCTTAATCTGCTGCTGCTCTCATTGTAAGTTGACCTGGAAAACGCCTCGAATATGAAACGTGAAGTGTAATTAAACTACTTCAGTTGAAACAGCTGCAACCACTTTAGCCTATCAAAAGGAGGAGGACAAAAACACACACACTGTCACATCTTGTACAGACTTGTCTGGAAGCTGTGAGGCTACAAGCTAATGAGAGAATCTCATTCGGCAGGACACACTGTCTCAATTTCAAGTTAGAACACACACATGCTGTAACACACCTCAGCTGATATATTCGTGCCAGATACAGGTTTGCCAAGTGAGTCCTCCAGTTTTTCACACCCTGTGAAATCATTCTGGGATCATCTGCTCCTATCAGAATGGCCTATAGTTCCTGGCTTATCAAGAATAACACTGATGAAGCAGAAACTGTGACCCAAAAGCTAAACAAGTACATTTTTTTATAAGCCTACTGCACACACTGTTTGATCCAGACACAGGCAAACATTGCTCTTGTTATTCATACGTTCATGTAGTTGTAATCAGATGTTGTTTACATGGGCTCTTACCCTCATTATTGGCCTAATTATGCTGTAATCGCATTATTAATGTGCATGTAAATGTGGCTGTGTTGGAGAACTCACAGGTGAGAATGTGTAGTGGCGTGTAAATATGAAACCTCCAGTGGATAAACCCTCCAAAAAAACAACCAGCAGGAAGCCTGTTTATCTTTGATTGATCCTTACATGTTTGTTACTGCTTCCTCTGCAGCTTTTAATACACCTGGTTTATCAGTGTGTGAGCCGGGACCGAGGATGTGTACGTGTTAGTTTTGTCAGCAGGACTCGTGCAGTACTCATGGCACTATGTGCTATTCAAATGCTAATTCAAAATTCCCATTCCACACAGGATTAGCTTGCGCTCCTGTTTACCTAGCAAGTCTACTTCCTGTACAAGGAAGGGTACTCCTGTAATATTTGCACACACAGAAATGCTTACTATATGCAGGATCACACCCTCATCTGCATGCGCACACAAGAAAAATGGTATTTCTTGCACCGAGGCAGCAACACTCACACACAGACACACACCCACACACACTGAGAGGGCCTTTGGCGAGCCTTTGAAGCAGCATAGTTGGAGTGTGCCCGTGTCCTCGGGCGGGTTGGCAGGGGGTCTTTGTGAAGTTTCTGCCTTCAGAAGTCCAAACATGAGAGGAAACAATCTGTTGGTTCGTTGAATACTGAAGGACACTGCCTCTCTGTATGCCTCTCTCTCTCTTTGTAACACATGAATGTCAACTGTCCCAGGGCAATATCAATCAGATATCAGGCAGGATTTACAGTATACAGTCCCTCCAGGGTTTCGTGGGCCTTTTTTGAGATTGTTGCGGCCTAAAATTCCTGATTTTGCAGCAGCTTTTTCAAACAAATTGCAATGAAAGTTGTGTTAATTTTAGATTTGTGATGAAATTGCAGGGACAAGAGAATGTTGCTAAAATAGTTGTGCAAAAAAGGTTTTAATCTACTTCCATGCAGAATGCTGGGATACTGCTTCTCACGGTCTTTTGCTGTTATTTTTGTGGGCAAATGTGATATCTGTTATATAAACAGTATTAAAGGTCGGGTAGGAGATTTCATTCTGATGCACTTTGTGTTAAATTAGTGTAACTTCTCTTTACAATCCGATAGCAACCGATTAGTTCGGCAGTTTCGCATTAAAACGAAGAATATGAATCATCTGTGGAAGCTATAAAACGCTAAAAACATCAGCCAATCCTCCGGGTGGACCCTGCGCGGAGTATTGGCTGGTTGTCACTCTCTTCCTGCTCTGTGCACCAGAGAGGTACGTGCATGATGGCCGAAGTCACAGACCGCAGCTCGTCTTCAGGTGATGCGCGTCCATGTGATTTGGAGGCGTGGCTTCGGGGTGAGCTCCGAGAGAAAGGGGCGTGTGTTTACTTTAAAATCTGGCTGACTCTCACTGAGTTTTCAAAATCTCCCACCCGACCTTTAAGCAAAGTTTTCTTAATCTTAACTTTTTCGCTTGGCAAATCTAACTTGCAATGATTGCCAGATTTGTTGTATATTTGTTATGCTGATGATATGTGCTTTTCACCTGTGAATGAGCCGCAACTGATGCAGATGCTTATACCCAACACTCGCCTTCTGTGAACGCGTAATGCACGTCCATGTGATTAGGAGGCATAGCTTCAGGTTGCTTATTTTCCACAAAGTGGCTTTGAGTGATAGAAACATTACAGCAGTACTGTCCATAGATATTCCAAAATTGTGCTCTGATTGCTTACGTGACATGAAACTATGAGTGGTCAGTGCTTTCTTCACAAACACACTGCATTAGTTTGTTGTGTCTTAGATCAGCACCTCAGATTTTAAGACCTTTTACATCAGCTGAACGGTGCACCAGGTTTGGACTTAAACACAGATTTATTCACCTAACTTTGAAGTAGAAATGAGCAAAATTATTAGCTAAAATATTTGTTCTTTGGTCGTTTCTTCGGCTTATTTTCTTACCGTGTGTTTCCGCATTCTAACTTTTTCGACAGCAGATTCTTTCTCTTTTTTTCTGACTTGTGTCTCGGTTTCTCTTTCGTTCCGCAAAGAAACAAGATCGATGCTCCAATCACCGTGCTCGCCTTGTGTATCACAACGCTCAATCGCTCCACAATGGCACCAGGCTCACACACACACACACACACACACATACAACACCTTACACTACACTACATTACACAGTTACACACATACACAAAACTGCATGCACATACGCAGTTGAAATTATTCATTTCCCCGTCATATGAAATGCAGTTATTGTTCCTTTCTCCTTCCTGCTCCCTATCAGGAGGTATTCACATGGACAAGAGGAGAGGGAAATGAGTTTTCAGAGCGGCTATAACCAGCTCCCAGGGAGGGAATAATAATAATAATGTATTATATGAGGCTCTCAGTGCCCACAGGTTGGCTAACTAAACTGGCCTCTGGCACAGGAGTCCTCGTTTGTAAAACAGGGTAAACGAACTTGACTGTGGTTCAACAGCTACAGCAGCTGATAAGTCACCAAAGTCACCTGCCACTTTGCTCTCTTCTCATCCAGAGTACAATGATTCAGAGATACATAAAGACACAAGTGAATTCTATGCCAGTGTCTGTTGTGTTAGGTGTTAAGTGTTTATTTTTGCAGAGATAGTTTATGTAAAGTAGCCCCAGTTTGGCCCTTGAAACAATATGAACCAAAGATTTCATGAGATTGAAGTTGACTGTGGGCTTTCAGTAAATATCCTTCATATTTATTAGGGATGTCCCGATCCGATCACGTGATCGGAAATCGGGCCCGATTACGTGATTTCAGACTCGATCGGAATCGGACATTACCTCCCGATCAGGACTCGGATATATATTTATCAGGGCTGTCAAAGGTAATGCCTTCTATGCAGGGTGGCTCTGTGTCCTGTAGTGTAGGGGTATGACAGCTGCTTTTGGCGTGAAAGGTCCTGGGTTCGAGACTTCGATGCGTGTATGAAATCTCCCAGTGTGGCGGTAGCGCGACACACACACACATCGGGACTCGGTATCAGCAGATACTCAAAATCAAATGACTCAGACTCGGACTCGAGGGCAAAAAAACCTGATCGGGACATCCCTAATATTTATCATCATATTTTCACTGATTTTAATGGTAAGCCATGCAGCAATCTGAAGATCTGGGGTCAAATGTTACTGGACAGTTGGTCTTAATGTGCTGGTGGAGGAAATGACAGATGAATAAATGACTGGTTTTTCTGGCTTTTAGCTAAATGAACGGTTGCGCAGGTATCATACCCACAGACAGCCGATTTGCAGTCACCGTGCTGTTCCTGCATTAAGAAGCATGTTTCTCACAAAAGCTCCAGAAAGAGTGTTTTGCATTTTTTCCCCCTCCTCATCCCTTTCCGCCTTTATAAATGATTCAGAAAAAAACCCAGCAGGAATCAGCATAAAGTTGGAGATGCGGTATAATCAAGCATCTTTGACTGCAGAATTATCCAAGTATACAATGTGTGTGTGTGTGTGTGTGTGTTTGTCTCTTACACACAGGCATGGGAAGGCTCAAAGATAATTCCTGGTTTGGTTATGGCGTCATAGAAGCTTAGCATACTAATGTCAATGAATCATAACAAAATTCCAGTTATAGCTTTTTTTAAAATATCATATTGATAAGAAAAAATTCTTGATTTGGTTCAAGAATTTAATGTTCGGAGGGCAGATATCTGATTGTTTTGTAAATGTCAAGAAAGTGGGGGAAAGCATCTAAGTGTGTTTGTGTGTGAATGGGACCTTAACTGTCTACTGCCACAGTAGTGTGTGTGTGTGTGTGTGTGTCGCAGTGTGAAAATTGTAATTCTCACCTTGATGCATGTAGGATTGAGCCATCAATCTAGTTTATAGAGAGTGTGGCGTAAAATGAGGATAAAGAGAGTAAGGGAGAAAGATAACAGAGAGGGAGAGAGAGGGTTTAGAGCAAAGTCAAAAAACCGAGAGTCAAGAGAAGAAGAGAAAAAAGAGGAGGGAAGGAGAGAAACAGGGGAAACCGAGGAGTATGGTGCAGTGAATGGAAATGAGGAGAAGGGCAGAAAAATTGGGGAAAATGTAGAGACAAAGGAGATGGTGAACAGGGCGACACACACACAACAGGAACAACAACAGTGATTCGACAGGGAACAAATGAACTGGTTTAAAGCAGACAGAGTACAAGCTGTTTTCCCTGTCGCCAGTCATTTGAGCTCGATGTGTCATTTCTCTGCTCAGTGCCAGTAGCAGCCAGCTTCTCCTGTCACTGCCTGTGTTAGCACAGGCTAGTATCAATACTCCTACAGTAGTACTGAGGTGAAACATGCAGAAACCCAGAGCACAGGAGGGGTTCTCCAACTTAAGGCTGATTCCACATTAGAGGATGTTCAGACCAGACATCAGGACAATTTGAACTGGTTTTAGAGATTAGACAATTTGGCTAGGTGACATGCCTGCTTTGTGCAGTAATGATTCCAAGATTCCACAGACCCAAGATCTCACAGAAACTCCTGATCTTAGGAGAGAAACAATAACGTAAGTATTTGTATATTTTCTGAAGTGGCCACATTTTTAGATGACAGGCGGACATGGACAGGGGGTTTGTGATCCCAAAAGAAACAGGATGAAACAACGTAACCCAACCTCCGCCATGTAAAAGGATGGCAAACTAAGAGTAACTTAGGAACGTCACGGTTAGCAGCCAATAGAGCTATCGAGCTAAGCAAAATGTTGGGGATGTGGTGTACTTGACACGGTGGGCTGGTAGAATGGTGATGATGCAGCTTCAACTGCCGACCGCCTCTATGAAGACTCCAAGATGGTGTCTTTGCAGCTCCATTAAGTAAATAATTTTGGCCTCACTTTTTATACAATAGGCAGACACACAGCCCTGTCATCTTTCTTTACAGTCTATGGGCCCGTTCACACTGGAGAAAGTCATTCCAGCTAGAGCAGGATTGAGCCCAGACAGCCTTTAAGCTGGATGCGTTCAGACCTATTTTCAAATCTGGCTAGCACACACTTGTGTCCGCACTCAATCCGGCTTCATCCAGCATGTTTGCGGTCCTCCAAACCACTAGGTGGCGCCTCGTAATATACAGAGTCCGTTCACGGACCGCGTGTGCGCATGCGTTTTTTTGTCCCGCATCGCGCCCCGTGAACCGTAAGTAACATGTCGCAAACCGGAAGTAGCATGTCGCTAGCCGGATTCGCTCGCCACACACCTGAGCCACATTTGAGCCAATCCGGCTAGATCCACCTCTCATGGGTGGATCTAGCCGGATTAAAATCAAACTGGATACAGCCGGATTCGAGGTGTTCACACAGAAAAAAACATCTGGATTGATCAGGATGTGGCCGAATCCTGCTTAAGCCACATTTTTCCCCCCAGTGTGAACGGGGTATTAAGATTTAGAGCAGCAACAGCCCCAGTGTATTCTGGGTGTTGGAGTTGGGAATTTCTCAGCTCTTTGTCTCTGCAGCACCATTTTAAACAAATCCTTTCTGCTTCATAAACAGTCAAGAAAGTGCATCCGTTCATCTGCAAAGTATCTCTTTTAATCTGACTCAGGGACAAACGCCACCGCTTCACTGCCCCGGAGGAGACTTTTGTCTGTTGTATTTACTGCTGCCATCATCACAGTGTTGTCAGTGTTGTGTTTGTTGTGTTTGTTGCTGGGACTAATAGTCGATATATTCTTTCCATTAGCGGTTAATCTCCTCTCCGCCTAGAGAGTGAAGAAAGCAATATTACCACAGGAGGATTTAAACGAGCGCTCCTTTAGCATCTTCCTCCTCCTCTTCCTCCTCAAACCCCCTCTGAAAACTCAAATATTTCATTATTACTCAGCCACACACACACACACACACATATTATTGTGTATTCCCCTGACTGGCCCTACTGCTTGGGGCCAATAAAGAAGAGGATTAGATTGAGAGCTCTAAATGCTGCACACACCTCATCTACCAACACACACAGCTGCTGTCAAGGTATTTAATAACGGATCCCTTTGTGTGTGTACGTGTGTGCGATCATTGTCCGTGCTTTCACAGACTTCTGTTATTACTTTTTATGACTTCTCCTGTTTGCTAACCACGCCTCATGTTTATGTGTGTGTCACTGCAGCTTCAGCATGATATTTTATTTCATTTTAGTGGATATATCAAAAAAATATATAATAAAAAATAGAAATTAGGGCGGTCTGACAAAAGAGAGAGTGAGCCTGTGCTTGTTTGTGAGAGGAGGAGGAGGAGGAGGAGACAGAGAAATAAGAGGCAAAAAACAAGCACATTTTATATTTTGTCATTTCTCTAAAGTTTGTTTTTATTCATGGCTTTTGCAGAGGGTGAATTATTGTTGTGCTTCCAGACTGCTTGCTCTGCAGTGTTTGCTAAGCATCCTCCACCACAACAAACTCAGACACAGAGTCCTGGGCATTTATATTCACCAGTGGTGGTAGGCTTTGTGGGAGAAGGTGAGGAATTTTGAACAGCTGTGATTGGATAAACAGGTTTCCCGGACTGCTGTCCACTGGGATATATGTAAGGATTAGAGAGAGAGAGAGAGAGAGACAGAAAATTTCTGGCAACAGCAGCACCTGAATTGTAGATGGTGTAACTCTGTAAAGCAGGAAGGAAACATTCCTTTTTTTTTGTCCAATGTTCGGATTTCTTTCCTGAACCGTCCCACCCCTACTACCAATCATGAATTCAGATACGCCACAGATACAATTAAAGTAGGTATACCATATGGATAACAGAATATCACCTTAGATCCAAGCAAGATTTCTGAATTTTCTCACTATGTTATGCATCAAGAAGATCAATTTCTCTATAATATAAAAGTCCTAAATCATCTACTGATAGTGGTCTGTTTTTTTTCAGCCCTGATGACTAATGTTTGAAACTAGCAGTGGTGACCAGTGGTGTTTCCTGCATAATTTTTTAGACTGAGGCTTTTCATATGGAGAGGGTAAACTGTGCATCTGTACAAGGTAACGTTTAAATTACATCCCATCTGTCACCTCATACATATGCATACAGAAACACACACGCAGATTGGCCTTGGTTGTTTTTCTTTACAGTTTTGGGCTCGGCTGAACAGAGACAGAAAGCCTTGCAGCGATGTAATAAAATTGCTTTAAATTCAAGGCAAATTTGAGATGTAAACACCTACAACCATACTCTCTCTCTCTCTCTCTCTCTCTCTCTCTCTCTCTCGGCTCCTCTCTCCACCACTCGTCCTCTTCCTCCCTATGCTTTATGGTGGATGCTTTTATCCCCGGCTCGCTGTACCATGAATATGCAATGTGATCCTTCCTTGATCCCTGTGGGGACACTCTGCCTCATCTTGGCTTCGCTGCCTACACATGGAGGTCAGAGGTCAGAGGCCAGGTTCTGCTACAGAACGGCCACAACCTGAAGCTTGTATAGATTCACAGCACTTCTTCTGGACTCTGGCTCAGTGTTTGGGGGTAGGTTGTGGTTTGTTAGGTTTATTTTCCGAGGACATTTGTTAAAATTAAGGTTTAAATGATGATAAACGTTTGTTTTCGTCTGTGTGTATACGAGGTGTTGATTGTTAGTCGGTAGGAAATTAAGATGCATGTGTACGTGTTTGTGTATGCTTATTAAAAAATACATTATGTAACTGGGTTCCACCATAATGTATGTCTGTGTGCAGTCACGTGACTACACAGAGCAGTTAGGTCAGGGGCAGTTAGGATTCTGTGCTACATGTTCCCATGATTCATTGCAGTGCTGATGATGTCTCTGTGTTACGATATAATATGCAATGGATGTGTGTGTGCTCTTTTAAAAGTGTGTGTTATTTCCTGCAACTGCTGAGAACTAAACTCATCAGGAGTTAAAAGGTTCCTTGGGAACATTTGTGTTTGATTTACATGACACCCCAAGAACTGTGAATATTAGGCAAATTAGACCAGTGATTAATTAAAAAGCGGCATGCTTCTGCATCCAACGAGACAATAACACCGTGTCAGCCTTTGTAATTTCCTGATCTGTGACTGAAATGCTAATGGAGGCTGGAAAAGAGCTGTGCAGAGGTGAAAAGATGACAATTCATGGAACACAGTTTCATGACAGACTTTCCCTGCAGTTGTAAAAATGTAGATAAAGTTTCACAGAAAACATCCTCCGTTTGAAAATGGCTAATTGTGTAGCAATACACAAGTGTATCTGGGAGTTTTGATTGCTGTGTGTATGTGTACGCTATTGGTGTGTGTCTGTGTGTGTGTGTGTTTGGGACAGAGACAGAGATGTATGAGCTGGAACAGAAAACAATGTAGAAACCAAACAAGCACCGCTGCTGCAGGGAGAGATCTATACACACCCTTAATTGATGACTGAGCTGTGTGTGTGTGTGTGTGTGTGTGTGTGTGTGTGTGTGTGTGTGTGTGTGTGTGTGTGTGTGTGTGTGTGTGTGTGTGTGTGTGTGTGTGTGTGTGTGTGTGTGTGTGTGTGTGTGTGTGTGTGTGTGTGTATTCTTTCCTCCTCTGGTGGGTGAGACAGCATTGAAGTGAGAGAGAAGGTGTTTGTCTCGGGGTGTGTATTCTGCGTGTGTGTGTGTAGTATTGACGTAGCGGCGCTCTCTCCAGACCTGAGCTCAATAAGCCCTGACTTCAAACAAACAGCAACCACTTCACACCGGAGGAGAGGTGGACAGAAAAAAACCAGTGGGTAAAAATAAATGAAGGGGAAGGAGAGAGGAGGAGAGGAAGTGACAGGAAAGGAGAACGGGAGGGGAGAAGGACATCTGGGGAGGAGGAGAGGGAAGAGGTGAAAGGAAGATGGGGGAAATGGTTTAGGAATGACAAAAAAATGTATGGTACCCTATACAGTGTGTTCAAGTATAGAATTGCTCACATTCTCACAGCCAACCTGTCACTGCTAGTTGGTTTATACCCCGTTCACACTGGGGGAAAAAATGTGGCTTAAGCAGGATTCGGCCGCATCCAGATCAATCCAGATGTGTTTTTTTCTGAGTGTGAACACCTCGAATCCAGTTGTATCCAGTTTGATTTCAATCCGGCTAGATCCACCCACAAGAGGTGGATCTAGCCAGATTGGCTCAAATGTGGCTCAGGTGTGAACGCAAATGTGGCGAGCGAATCCGGCTAGCGACATGCTACTTCCGGTTCACGGGACGCGACACGGGACAAAACAACGCACGACGCATGCGCACATGTGGTCCTACCGCGGCGTGAACGGACTCTGTATATTACGAGGCGCCACCTAGTGGTTTGGAGGACAGCAAACACGCTGGATGAAGCCGGATTGAGTGCGGACACAAGTGTGTGCTAGCCAGATTTGAAAATAGGTCTGAACGCATCCAGCTTAAAGGCTGTCTGGGCTCAATCCTACTCTAGCTGGAATGACTTTCTCCAGTGTGAACGGGGCCTTTGTTTGAGCACAATTTCTTGGTCGGGTTTAGAAAAAGATTGAGTCTTTGTTAGTCAGTGCACAGCTACAGTGCACAAACTAAAACACAGAATTGTGTTTCATTAATTTTTCTGTTTTTAGTTATAGAAGCTTATCCCTCTTATTTTGGTTTTCTGGTCGTCAGCTGCAGTCAGAATCTGTTTATGGAACATGCAGTTGTTTTTTAATATGTTTTTCTTGTTGAACAAAGTGGGTAATCTGAAGGGTCTAGTTACACTAATATAAAAATGCAGGATGTCCTCAGAAGCAGCTTTAGAATGTTAGACTTCAAAAAGACCGGAGCAGCAGGGCCAATGTGGTACAAGAGCTGTACCAACATCAACAGACCTTGCACTGAAAAGAGACTGGCACTCTTCAGACTTTGAATTACCAGGCAGTGTAAAGGACATCACATGAAGTCAGCCACTGATGGTGTCCAAGAAGAAAAACATTGCTCAGGATTAGACTTTGCCAAACAAACATAAATGCAGCCTGATGAATGCTGGCAGCACATTCTTTGGTCAGAGGAAACCAAAATAAATTTGTTTGGATCAGATGGGGTTGTGTGTGTTTGGTGTGGACCTGGCCAGGATTACCACAGCAACTGTGATAACCACACACACTGAAGGGAAAGATGAGTCCCAGGCTCAGGAAGCTTGGCAGAAGATACTTTTTTCCAACATGATAATAACCACAGTAACAAAGACGGAGGAAAGGGTGAAATTCTAGCTCACTGGTTTATCCCTTCACTTCTAAGACCCCGTTCACACTGGGGAAATCAATCCAGCTAGAGCGGGATTTGGGCCGTATCTGGATATATCCTGATATCCTGAGTTTTTTTCTGAGTGTGAACACTGCGAATCTGGCTATATCCAGCTTGATTTCAGTCCACCTCATGGAGGTGGATATAACCAGATTGGCTCAAATGTGGCTCAGGTGTGAACGCAAATGCAGATAGCGAATCCGGCTAGCGACGGGATACTGCTGGTTAGCGATGTGCTACTTCCGGTTCACGGGGAGCGTCACAGGACCAAAAACAACACACGATGCAGGAACGGACTCTGTATTTTTACGAGGCGCCCCCTAGTGGTATGGTAGACCGCAAACAAGCCGGATTAAGCCGGATTGAGTGCGGACACACTTGTGTGATAGCCAGATTTGAAAATAGGTCTGAATGTATCCAGTTGAAAGACTATCCAGATACAATCCTACTCTAGCTGGATTGACTTTCTCCAGTGTGAACGGGGCCTAGAACACATTTGCAAGTTAAAGTGAAAGGTGGGGCTACAAATACAGATTCAGGCTTACAGTCTGGTACAAAAACAGGTTTTATTTTATTGATAAGTTCATTTTTTTGCAATGATTCGAATTCGATTCTAATGTATTTGTTTACTATCCTTTTACAATAACATTGTCTATAAGCTGTGGGGAAGTGGAAGTGGATCACCAGGTCTGTATTGTAAATAGGAACATGTTCTGGTAAAATAAAGGTTAAATAGACATTGTACTATGTACAACTGTGTATGGCACAAATAAAAGTTGACAGAACAAAATAGACAGGGGACAAAAACAAAACAATTTTACTTATATTTATATTATGATAGACAGGTTAGACAGTAAACACTGGGCAGGTCAGAGGGCTGGATTACAGGTCCACATGCTACTCTGGAGGCAGAAGACCTGCAGTAAGATAGAGAAAGATCTATCAACCCATTTACAACCCATTCCTCTTAATGACATTAAGACTTTAATGTACTTGAGGTAATGTTTGTGCACCACCTCTGCCTGTTGGTGGATTATCCAGGACTTCAAACTCCCAGATGCTGAAAGTTTGGAGCCTCTCATACTGATTCTTATGAGTCATATAACAGACGATGGGCATAAATACAGTCTATAGACAAATCTTAAAAAAAATTGGTTTAAAACAGCCATAATTTGTGGATATTTATATATTATATCTTCCGATATGCCATTTTGGAAACCGCTGTCTGTCGCTCTCTCTACTTGATTACATTTTACAAACTGAATATGATCACCAATAGATACCAAACCCTATTTCCCAAGATAAAGGTTTTATAATCTCATTATCTGAAGACATCAAAATATGAAAATCTGCCAGCTTTGGAGTTTTATCTAAACTCTCTGCGTACGTTCCACTCTGATAAAAGCAGAATGTGATCAATCGTTTGCCGTCTCTGCTGCTTTGGTTGTCAGACTATAAGGAGGCGATGCCACCCCAATGATCTGCACATCTGAAGTCGCAGCATTACAAGGCAGTTTGCAGTTTCACGGGATAACAAGATAGTTAGTTGTGACCCGGAGATAACGGAACTTTGATACTTCGTTGCGGCACAGAAATTAATTGGCAAACTTGAGATAACAGGATAAAAAAAAAAGTTGTTTTTCTTTGAGATGTTTTGTGCGATGTGTGACCTATCTGGGCTGCAACTAATCCCACCTTTCACCATTTTATTTTTTTACACACTGTGTAATCTGTCTTCCGGATGCTTATCTCTGGGATTTTTCACTGTAAGCCTGTGCTGCATATTCATATGTTTGTCTTATATCTGCATTTTGATTTTGCGCCTCTTATGTGTGACCAAAACCTCCAAAACATATCCAGCATCTCTCTCATGTTGTTCTTCTTCTTCCAGTTATACATTTTTATGTAGAGGGTAATCAGGAGTCTATATATAGGTCTGTATAAGAAATCAAGAAACACTGATGCTCTGCGAAATCCCAGCTTCACAGCATGAGTCCGAGCATTGAAGGAGAATACTCCTCTTACCTGCATAATTCCAACTTTCTGAAAAAGCAAACCAATAATTGAAGGAGGAGAAATAATGGAGATATCAGACTTGTTGTGCTGCTTTGTTGCAGTGGTTACAGAGGTGATACATCACAATATAATAGTGGGGGCTGATGTGTGTGTGTGTGTTTATGTGTGTTCACGTGGTGCACACGAACAGGCGGACAATAAAGACACACGCACATGATTTATGCCTTGGACATAATGGGTAATTCATCATCTGACTGGGGCACTTTTTAGGGTATGGAAACAAAAGAGGTTGGTGTGGTTTATCAGTAAATTCTAAACACCGTAGTGGTAACCCAGTTACACACAGTTGTGCACAAGCGCACAAACCGGCGCGTGTCTTCAAAGAGCAACGTCCTCATTAGCAGCTGTCCCGTGTTCAGAGGCTGATGTCTCTCTTTGTTTCTTGCCTGTGAGTCACTCTCACAGCCAGGTGAAAATATTAACACTCTCAATATCAAGGAGAACAGCAGTGGTTGAGGTGGTTAAGGTGTGCGCCCTCCTGTGGTTGTGTATCTCTGTAGAGTGTAGAGAGATATATTCTTGGTGGCATGACTCATCACCATGGTGGCAAGAGATGGGACAGCTTTGCCTCTTGAATGTGTCGTCTAAACCGGCCTTAACCTAATTACAAACACAGCACTGAAGTGACGTTAGCAACACATTTTAAGGCATTTACATAAGAGAAAGGCATGCAGCGATACAACCAGATGTTCCTTTTTGTCCACGATTGTCAATCGAATCCATCCATTTGTGTGTAGATATGCTGGCTAACTGCTACTTGATAGCTTTTAAAGATCGTCAGCAGCTGGTTTTCTCTGTGACTGACTGATGGTTCATCCATGCTGAGGACTCTTTTGAAAGCATCTGTCCTTTTCAGTTTTCTCGAGCTTATGGCTCGCCCCAGTGAAGGGGTGGGACACCATGTTTAGTGCTTCTATTAATACCGCAGGCATTGTAGTAATAAGAGTAGGTTATGTTGGCTTGTTTGAAGAGGTTACCTTCTGTTACCTCTCTGCTGCCTCTGTCCACTGAAAGCATGCAATGACCGTGACTCCCAGAGGTGTGTGTGTGTGTGTGTGTGTGTGCTTCAGGTTTCTCATTATGATTCTAAATGTATCAGTCTGTCTCGTCTGGATGAATTAATAGGTTCCTTGGCAGCTCCACTCTCTCACACACACACATTGTTTGACCAGTGGTTCGTGCCTCAGGTTTGTTAATTGAATGTCTGTGTTCATGTAAGCAGCAGTGAGAGGCATTGAGAGGATGCCACGGTGCATTAGGAAGACAAGCTGTGTGTGTGTGTAAGAGAGGACATGTCTTGTAAATAGGATAGAATCCAGAGGACCTTGAACGCAGCCACTCCTGAGCTCCTAGCGAGACGAGACACAAACAAATCTTACAGAGGCGAGAAGGCTGCAGGTGTGTGTGTGTGTGTGTGTGTGTGTGTGTGTGTGTGTGTGTGTGTGTGTGTGTGTGTGTGTGTGTGTGTGTGTGTGTGTGTGTGTGTGTGTGTGTGTGTGTGTGTGTGTGTGTGTGAAGCTTAATCGCCCACCCACCCTTGTTGCTGCCTGCTCCTCTCCTCCTCGTCCTCTTCGTTTTCTGCTCTCCTCCTTTTTTTGTCTTTTCTCCCTTATCTTTGTCATTATTACTCTCCTCTTCCCTCCAAATGTTTTGTTCTTAGTCTTTGCTCCTACAAACTCTTTTCTACTGTCCTAATGTTTGCCACCTCCTCTTCCTGTTTTGTCAACCTCTGTCACCATGTTTGTTTCACATCTTATCAACTTAACAACACGCTTGCTGTAAATGCCTATAGAATAACATCCTCTGTGTGTTATTTATAAGGTTTTTGCTAGGGATGTCCCGATCCGATCACGTGATCGGAAATCGGGCCCGATTACGTGATTTCAGACTCGATCGGAATCGGACGTTGCCTCCCAATCAGGACTCGGATATATATTTATTAGGGCTCTCAAAGTTAACGCCTTCTGTGCAGGGTGGCTCTACGTCCTGCAGTGTAGGGGTATGACAGCTGCTTTTGGTGCGAGAGGTCCTGGGTTCGATGTCTCGATGAACTGCTGCGTGTCTAAAATCTCCTAGCGTGGCGCTCTGGACACACACACACACACACACAGGTTTTGCAACGAGTGTCGCCTTTATAGCGAATCTTGAAAGTATCGGATCGGGACTCGGTATCGGCAGATACTCAAAATCAAATGACTCGGACTCGAGGGCAAAAAAAACCTGATCGGGACATCCCTAGTGTTTGCTAATCCTGGTGTGTCCCAGCAGGTGTGTCCCAGCAGGTGTGTCCCTGGGGTCACTATTTGTGTGTCAGCTCTGTGTACAGCCCAAAGCGTTCATGTAAAATGTTTTTAGCAGCTGCAGACAGTGGCTACACCAGCTGTCCCTGCCTGGTACCAGTGCTGCATCACTCTCCTTGTCTCATCTTCCTCCTGCCTATGTCTGATTCCTCTGCACTGTCTGCTGCTCCTATAAGTCTGGCTTTAAAATCCACACTGATTTTCTTATTTGCTTATCTGTTGCCTTCCTCTCTCACTTCCCCTGCTGCCTTTCCTCCCTCCAGTACCCCTTCCTCCTCTCTCCTGCTTCTTTTTCTACTTCCTCCCCTGTCCTTCAGTTTCTCTTCATGTCCTCCCCAACTCTTTATTCTCTTTTCTCTTCCACGTTCCATATTTCTTTCGCTTCCTTTACTCTTTTCTTCCATTTTTCCACTTTTCTCTGATTCCTCTCCTTTCCTCTCGTCCTCTTCTTTCCTGCCTCTTGTTCTTCATGCTTAGTTGTTAGAGCCAACGCACACACACACACACACACACACACACACACACACACACACACACACACACACACACACACACACACTTCCACTGACTTCCAGCCCTCTAATGGCCCCATTTAGACAATGTGTCGCATCAGCAAGTTGTATGGCTGAATAATGAGAGGAGAGGAAACAGGAGGAGAAGAAGAAGACGGAGAGTGTCAGTCGTTTTCCCGCATCCCTCCATCCAGACAGCTGCTTCACCATAAATGTTGTTCTGTTACACACACCATCAGCACTGTGACCTCGTCTGCTGGTGTGTGTGTTCATTCATCTCCTCTATATGGCAGAATGTGTGGTCGTTGGGGAGAAATATGGCCTCTAGGGGGTTTTTTTTTTTTTCGCTGAAGCTCCTGTGTTATGTTTATGATGCAGCAAAAGAGAGAGAGAATAATAATGTACACTCTTTACGTCTCTCGCCCTCAAAAGCATTCTCTCTCTTGTTCATTATACACAGAAACACACACTGAAACACACACTCCTCAGCCCCTCAAACGATACCTAGCACACATTTACACACACAAACACACACACACTCCTTCCTGCATCTGTACTGTCTCATAAATGATATATACTCTCCTTTAAACTGCTCACACTCAAAGCAAAGCTCAGACAAAATGCAGCCGTAGCTGTTTTTATTCTTCTCAAGTCGTTGCCACCTCGTGTGTTTCTCTACCAGCTGAGCAGGATTTATGTGCTACATTAACATTTCATATCTTAGTTTATAATGTTTTGTGTATTTTGTTTCGGCAGAAGTGGGGAGTTTCCTCTGTGCCACACTGTTGCCATATTGCTGCCCTATGTCCTATGTTGTTAGTGTCTATTTTTCCAAGCACAAGTTTTAAGGTTGATTTCAAGCCTCTGATGCAGAAACTCATTACGATACAGAACATTTTGTTTTTCTTTACATTTTTCTTCTTTTACATTTTTGTTGTACCACAGTGTTCTCGGATACCCTGCCTTTTAAAAACACCAAATTGTCTGTATTCTTTTCACGACTTTCCGCACATGCTCATTACATCCTTGAAACTCTACTTTAAAACCACAAAAAAAATCATGACTGCAGCACAGTTCTAGCAGCACAGGCCATCGATTCTCACATGTCAAGATGAATTCAATGTATGTTCATTACCATTTAGTGGTAAGTGACAAAAAACTGAAGGCAAGATGGATCACCCACTGCATCTCAGGCTGCTTTTCAAGTCTCTGCATGTGATTTTCATATATTACTGAAATGAGCTGAAGCCAGTAGTTTTGAAGGTTAAGAACATGGAGAACATAATGTTTCAGCCCTAACCGTGTGTTTCATGCCAGTCAGTGTCTTTGAGTATCTTGAAAAGTGCTATACATAAAATAAAAATGTATTATGTAGGGATGTTCCGATCAGGTTTTTTTGCCCTCGAGTCCGAGTCTGAGTCATTTGATTTTGAGTATCTGCTGATACCGAGTCCCAATTAACTTTGACAGCCCTGATAAATATATATCCGAGTCCTGATCGGGAGGTAATGTCCGATTCCGATCGAGTCTGAAATCACGTAATCGGGCCCGATTTCCGATCACGTGATCGGATCGGGACATCCCTAGTATTGTGGTTGGGTTTTTGTTGCGTCATAAAAGCCGCTGACCCTTTAAAGCTAGCAAGTAGCATTGTACTGAAACAACAACAAGCAGAGCTAACCTTAACAAGTGTGCTAAGGTTAGCTCTGGACGCCACATGGTCCAAACCACATGTAACTTGAAGCCTTGCAATGTAAGGTTTATTAAAAGCTAGGAAGTACCAGGAAGTACAGTTCCTCAAGGGGCCACTACAGGCTCCAACAGTTAGTCAATCCACATAGACCACCATCTTCAAACTTTACAGCAGACATTATAGTCTAAAACAAAAACGGTGTTTGGTCCCTATTGACAGTCTAAATATACAGGGTCAGTTTTTTTATTGCTCACCCAATTATATTAAGGCTTAACGTTGTGCAGAACTAAGAGCGTGATGGCCTTGGGCAACAGGTAGGTTCTGTCTCAGATTGACATCTCAATAGAGGCAGCAGCCACCCTCTGTTGCCTCGTCTCTACTCTCTTTGCCCATATTTTTGGTTGAGCCAGGCATTGTTGAGATGGCCATGGATGAAGCCTCCACACTGAGCTTTAAAAGTGCTCTTCAGATGGGTGAAGCCATCCTTATATACAGCACAGTATTGATTGGTGAACATGAACAACCCTCCAAAAATGTCCTTCTGTGTCAGCAGCACTGACACAAAAAGCTCACACAGCTGAGTACAACAAAGTCTGCTGAGAGACAAAGTGCTGCGTTTAGTCACAAAACAAGACAAGTGCAAAGAGGATGAAAACCTCCAGCCCAACATCCATCTTGTTAAACACCAAAGAGCAGGAAGTAAAAACCCCTCTGAATCTTCTTTAAGTAAAACGGCCACTAAAAGCTCTCCTGATGCTTTTAAACAGACCCTCGCTGTGGAACACACACACCACACACACACAGAAACAGCGTCAGCAGATAAACTCAATCCAACGCTCAGATTGTGACATTTATGACTCAATCTCACAGTCATTTGTCATCCATTCTGGTGACCGTTACAAAGAACATATCAGGCAACAAAACTAAGGAACAGTCTCGCTTTTCTCATAGATCAGAATATAATCATTATCTCTGGACCTTATTGACCTTTGATCTATTGATTTACAGATTTCAGATGCAGAGTGGGAGGACATGCTGGATGGTTTTGATGAGCGGAGTTACCTGAGCACTCGGCGCTGGAAGCCTGGCGACGACCCGTATACGCTGTACGCCTTCAACCAGAGAGAGAGCGAACGCATCCCCAGCAACCGGGCCCTGAGAGACACGCGACACTACAGGTACAGACACAACTTCGATCTATTCAGCCTGACCTCCGGAGAGGCATTTCTATTACTAACACACACAAACACAATGTACTGCATGAAAAGAGAGCTTATCAGTACACACACTCGCAGTAGCCTGTAGGCTTCAACAAACAAATCACAAACCTCACATGACACTACAGATCAGCTCTCTACATTACAGGTACACACCTGTAGTGTACACACACACACACACACACACACACACACACATGCACACAGTTGAGCAGGCATTCAGCAGCAGCTCCTGGAGCTAGTAATTAATCCTCTATCTGCACTAAAACAAATTTAGATTATGGAACCAAACACGTTTTCATAGAGAATCCACCAAATTACAATCCGTCCGTCCGCTAAGAAATTAAATTAAACCAAAATAGAAATCCTCTTAGTGGAGCGCCGTCCTCGTCTGTTGGAAAGACGCTCAGCGGTGAAGATAAGGAGCTCGCCACTTTTGACAGCGGCGGCGTACTTATATATTTCAGGAGATAAAAAAACTTCCAGGCACTTGTGGAAAGCGTGCAGAGGTTTAGTGCAGTCGGGCTGAGATTGTGTGGGACGCACAGTAACACACCTTTTCTGCTGAGCTATTACACTTTCAGACACTTTGATCTGTTCTTTCTACGCCGTGACTTTTTGTTTACTGTGTACAGTGTGTTGTTTTTGACATTTTAAGCCTATTAAAACCTGTGTGAATTTTTTTTGATTGATCTTTTTTTTTTTACTTACAAATCTCATTTGTACAGAACATACTTGCATTGTTTTCATGTATGGAAGTCAGAAATAGTTTTGATGTTTGCGAGTTCAACATGTTTTTACTTCTCACATTCAACATGTGATGTGAACGTTTGTCTGCTTACCTTGGTTTGACTGACCTGTACATGTGTTTATGAGCAGACAGGCTGAGCAATGAGCACCTGCTGAGATATTTAGCCAATGTAGAAGCCGAGCACTGACATCACAGCAGAAACAGTCTTTCTGTGCGGTTACCTGGTTGCTTCAGAAGCTGAGGGACAATTTTTCAGTTTAGGTTTTTTAGCTATAACACCATAGAAAATGTGGTTTGCTGCATAAGACAAACATCTAGCTGAGCTTTAAGCCAGCGTTTGCCATGCGGGTATAGGTCAGCAGGCGGTCCAGGCTCTGCGATAGGAAGCTGCATGTGGGTGTTAATTGGGTGACTGTTTGTTCTGGCAGTTACTGTGAACATGACTAAAGTCCTGGATGGTTGGTGCTGCTGTGGATGCATCTTACAGAGGAAGCTACAAACTGTTGGCGCGCACATCACAGTGTGTTCGATGTTTTGACACCACGATGAGACGCATGATGCCTCAGTCATGGCGTGTCTGCTGCTTCTACAGTGTTTGTATGTGCGTGTGTGTGAGCGAGAGTGTGTGTGTGTGTGTGTGTGGTTGAAAATGTTTCTGCATGTCCATATGTGTGTGCTAATGTGCGTAAGTGCACATTGTGTCGATTGCCTGCATCATCTGCTGTGCCACCGGAGGAGGGAAACTCACTGTTGAGCTGACATAAGGCGACTGAGACAAGTGTGTGTGTGTGTGTGTGTGTGTGAGAGAGAGAGAGAGAGAGAGAGAGAGCGAGCGAGAGAGAGATGGAGAAAAGTGAGAGGGGTGTGTAGGAGGGGAAACCAGGGATACTCTTACACATTAATCTGTTAGCAGGGAGGTTGATAGTGTTCATTTATCTTGTGTAGGATAGTGAGTGTGTGTGTGTGTGTGTGTGTGTGTGTGTGTGTGTGTGTGTGTGTGTGTGTGTGTGTGTGTGTGTGTGTGTGTGTGTGAATGTGAGTGAGGGGGTTTGCTGTTATGTGATTATCTGTTAACTCAGTTAGTGTGTAGCTCTGGCTCTCTGAAGCACTTGGCAGGGGGAGATGATAGCACCCCATGCTCTGTTAGGATTGAAAATAAAAACGAAAAACTGCAGTGAAATCCTTGAGTGAAGCCACCGAGGGTTTGTATTCTTAGAAACACATTCTACTGCAGGTGCTTCCTACACCTTGGCTCTCACCCCAAGAGAAAGCAGCTTGGCTCGAATTCAACAAGGTGGTGTGACAGAAATTTATAGAAAGAGCACTAAAGAAAGTAAGAAAGTAAATGTGACATAGTACCTCAGAAGTCTGCAGATGTTTGACTGTGAATTGTTTGTGTTTGCATGTACAGCTATAGCAATGAAAAAAAAAAGTGCCCCTACACCGAGCCCTGAAAACAGAACAGAAAAACAAAGAAAGATTCCCAGTCTGAGCGACTGCAGAGATGACACCGCAGGTGGAGAGAGGAGGCTCCAGGTCTGTTATTTTCACAGTTGGGCATCGATAACCTAAAGATTAGAGAGGGGAGCTCTTGACCTGAAGATGCTAGGTTCTCTCAGGATTGGGGACGAGCTACTGCCAAATGGAGGAGTTTATGTATCTTGGGGTTCTGTTCACAAGTGAGGGGATAAAGGGAGGGGGACTTTGACAGGTGGATTGGGGTGGTGTCCTACTTCAGTCTGTTGTGGTAAAGGCTCACAGGGTGGCTGGTCTCTTCCTTAGAGATAGGGTGAGGAGCTTGGTGAGCCAGGAGGAGCGTGGTTTAGAGTCAACGCTCCTTCACACTAATGTGTTCAGAGCAGTTCAAACCAGGAGGAGGCCATGGGGCTACCCTGGACATGATGGTGGGATCTTATTTCTCAGCTGGCCTAAAAACACCTTAGAATTCCCCCAAGAGAGCTGGATGAAGTGGCTGGGCTAGAAGGGAGTGGATGGGGAGAGGTGTCCTTGCTGCCCATGTGATACTGACCCCAAAATTAGTTTTAGCAGCCTTTGCTTTTTCAAAAAATTCCAAGAAATACAAAAAGACAGAAGACATATTCCTCCTTCCTCTATATGCTGTATTTCCCCTGCACTATCTTCTGCCCAGAATGTCTGATTCCCTTCATTGAGCTATGAAGTCGATAGTGAAGGTATAAAAACATGCAGAAAATGTCTAGAGCTGGCAGAGTCAGCTTGTGTGCTTTGTATGACCTGCCAGATTTTGCTTATAAAGAACCAGGAAACTCTGAATTCAAGGCTACATAACCAAAAAATGTTGTTCTGACAAAGCTTCCACTGGACGTTTGTATCTTCAGACACTGTAGGCCGAGCTGCTGTATGTAGTTGTGTTCCCCGTACCTCTGTTGTAGCATGGATGCATCATAGACCACCATGTTTTGGAAAATGGAAGATTGCAAAGCCTCTTTTTTTAAAAGGAAAAAACACAATTTATAATTTGTTTCTGATTATTTTAGCAAGGAAAGCAGGTAGTCCAGGTTGTTAAGCTCTGTCACTATCTCAGGTGTGAAGGCATAACAGCAGAGAAATGAGAATAGAGCTACAAACGGCTTGAGGAAAGATAGTGAGAGAGATGCGAGGAAGTGTGAAGAGAATGAGGAAGAAAAGTCAAGAGGAGATTAGGGCAAGGAAAAGATGAGGAGGAGAGGATGGAGGAGATGGGGGAGATGCCACAAGCTGCTGAGAGGAGAGATAATTGCCACATGCAGAGCTTGAGAGGCTGTGTGTGTGTGTGTGTGTGTGTGTGTGTATAAACCACTCCACTTCAGCGCTCTGCTATTATCTCGGTGAACAGGGGAACCTCCCTCCGTCTGCTCTCCGACAGACAGTCTATAAGTCCAACAGCCGCTTCGCTGCAGGGATTAGATCCAAGCACCAAGACAATGGGCTGATACAGTACAGGGAGGAAAAGTGTCTACACAATAATGCACAGCGGGTTGATACGGCAGCAAGGAAATGTTTTTAATGGCAGACAAAACCAAAACAGAGGAAAGGGTTGTTCAGTAGAAGATAAAGGGCATGGAAGTACCTGTGTGTCTCTCCTCATGTTTACATTCTGAGTGTAAAATATATTTTGCTTCACTGACAGCGTGCAGATCGGAGCTAGACTCGAGCTTCTTATCTGGGCTCCGCAGCAGATTATGTTAACTGTTTAAATTTTGCCTTTATTTTTGTCCTGGAATCACTGATTGAGTTGGTGAATTTTATTTCAGCAAATGAGCTGATGCCGCTTTTCTCCCCCCCTTCTTTTATTCTTTCACTGGGATAATGAGCAATGCAGCAGAGACAGGTGTACCACGCTTCTTTGACACCAGCGCTGCCTTTTATCACACCTGGTTTCTTGCTTTGTTTATCTCATACACCCAATATACATCTGGAGAGCTATTGCCAGTGTCAGTTTGTGATTTCTAAAGTTTTGTTTAGCTTCATGAAGTACATTTGAAAGTTCATATTCACTAATAAGCAAGTGAGAAATTCACCACATACCCCATTCACACTGGGGAAAAAAACGTGGCTTAAGCAGGCTTCTGCCGCATCCAGATCAATCCAGATGTGTTTTTTTCTGAGTGTGAACACCTCGAATCCGGCTGTATCCAGTTTGATTTCATTTTTGGCTTTTGATTGGCTCAAATGTGGCTCAGGTGTGAACGCAAATGTGGCGAGCGAATCCGGCTAGCGACATGCTACTTCCGGTTAGCGATGTGCTACTTCCGGTTCACGGGGCGCGACACGGGACAAAAAACCACATGACACATGTGCACACGCAGTCCTACCGCGGCGTGAACGGACTCTGTATATTACGAGGCGCCACCTAGTGGTTTGGAGGACCGCAAACATGCTGGATGAAGCCGGATTGAGTGCGGACACGAGTGTGTGCTAGCCAGATTTGAAAATAGGTCTGAACGCATCCAGCTTAAAGGCTGTCTGGGCTCAATCCTACTCTAGCTGGAATGACTTTCTCCAGTGTGAACGGGGCCAAGTGGTACCTGTGGACACAGACCCATAATACTTTACTGCTATGTTCAATGCAGTAACTAAATCTGGCTGTTTATGTACTGTTTATTCCTCCAACAATGTTCTCTCTGAGTTGTCATTAATGTGGATGGTGTAAGCTGTACATACATATTATTTATGACATAGCCAGTAACGCATCCTTGCAGCACTGAAACACAAGCAAACTGTCTGCTTAGGATGGAGGATGTAGAAGGTGTTGGTGAGAAAAATGGTTTTCAATTGCGGTAAATGTCACCACTTTGAAGCTGTGACATTAAAATAGTGTTCGAATTATCATCCTTTCTTTCCTCTGAACGCTGAACAACACAGCGCCCTGCACACGTTGTGGGGTCACAGACGTGATAATGCTCCAGTGTTTCATGGTCGCTGCTCCAAAATGGAGGCATTGTGCACACAACCAGCGTCAGTGCCCTGAAACGGTCCACTCAGTCAGTGACTAATTACTTGATCAGACTTTGACCTAGTGATCCTTGAACACTTATCACTAACTAGATTGTGCAGTTATTCCCTAACGCTTTACGTGTGTGTGTGTGTGTTTGTGTCAGCAAAGTGCGACTGTGTGTGCGTGCTGGCGTCAGTGTCCTTTCACACTCACACACGCCACTTAGTCATATTTCCATGAATCACAACATGCAGCTAAACATTAATCACTGTATTAGCTCTGCTGCCTCCCACGCTAACACTCTTCATCCTTCTCAGATCACAAGCCCTGAAAACACACACACACACACACACACACAAAAAGCAAAAAGCAATCTTCTGAACTCTGACACTGGATTTTATTTCCCCTCGTCAGGCTCGATTATTTGATTACCTGCTCCAGTGATGAACGATCACACAGTCTGCTGTAAAAGCAGATGGAGGGAACATGAAACAAGCACGAGGCCCAGATTTTCTGTAAACTCATGAACCACAACAAAAAAGCAGGTGACCTCCAAAAACTTTAAAGGCCAATTACTGCATGACGTTGTTTACTCCATAAATACTAGGGATGTCCCGATCAGGTTTTTTTGCCCTCGAGTCCGAGTCATTTGATTTTGAGTATCTGCTGATACCGAGTCCTGATCCGATACTTTCAAGATTCTGTATAAATGCGGCAAATAGCAAGTCTGTCCTGATCGGGAGGCAACATCCGATTCCGATCGAGTCTGAAATCACGTAATCGGGCCCGATTTCCGATCACGTGATCGGATCGGGACATCCCTAATAAATACGATGATTTGCAAAAGATGTCTAGACGTTCCGATCGGAAATGAGTCAGTTTCTCCCCAGGTGAGACGAAGTCTTATTTTCTGGCATCAGTTGTCCACATCTCAGAGTTTTATGTTTTTGATTAAAATAGATCTGTTGCTGTTTACCTGACAGCTGTTTCTCTGCTTTGGAGCACATCTTTCCGTGTCAGAGCCAGAAATGTCGTGAGGAAACGCCCATAAAACGACAACTACAAGGCAACTACAAACAATATAGTATAGTGTATGTGTTGTTGTTATACTACTCCCCCTAGTATAACTTGTATGTGCCGTGTATGGAGCCTCGTTCAGTCTCATAGCTGCTGGACTTCAGCCTCCCCTTCACAGGACTGCATTAACACAATCCTTTCATTTGTTGCACATTCACATCCAACAACACAAAGTCCTTGGATATTGCATGAGTCCACTTTTAATTGTTATCCTCCAACTCATTAATATTTTGAGATTGTGGCATCATCCTGCCATATGGACCTTATTAGTTTTCAGAAGTATTGTGTAATTAGTAAACCATTGTTAGTGGATTGCAGCGCAGTGAAGCAGTGATTAGCACTGTCACCCCATAGAAAGAAGGTCTCTGCTGGCCGGCTGGGGCTGTGTGCACATTGTCCCCATACCTGTGTTGGTTTTCTCTAGGTATTCTGGTTAATTAGAGGTGGGAGTGCAATGGCTTTGTTCTCCCTTGTGTTGGTGGTGACCTACCCAGGGTGTACCACGCTTCTTGCTCATTGACAGTTGGGATAGGCTCCAGCCCCTTCAGGATCCTGAGCACCCCCCAGACCTTATACAGGAGAAAGCAGGCTATTATTAGGGGTCGCTGGTAAAAATAAATAAGGTATATGAAAGCTGCTTTGGATAAAAGCTTCAAATGAATGTCACACACTTTCAGCTCATCTTAAATTCTGGGTATTTTTAGAGGCACATTGTACAGATGCACGCTGTAATGGACCTCTTTCACTCAGCTTTTCTTTAGCGTCAAGGTTATTTTATTTTCCTGGTGCACTCGCAGACACACAAAGTGTGAATTTGGTTTAAATCGGCATACTGCTTCTGTCAACCTCACAAACATTCACAGATTCCTGCAGCCACGTCTGAGTGAACTAAATAAGACAGGTATAAAAATCCTCCCATCGTACTTTCATGTAAACCTGGAAGAAATCGTCAAGTTTTAAAGCGCTCTGTGGGAAACATGGCAGCAGAGCTGAAGTCAGATTGTTAGAGGAGCTTTCAAACCCTGGCAAGACTGAAGGGGTTTGATAAGAGGGGTAGTGCACGCTTTCTGACACGCTTCACAGGAACTGGATCATCCCAAAAGCGAGCACACCATCAGAAGATCAATACATGTAGAGAAAGAGAAGTAACTCCTCTCAGTTTGCTCAACAAAGAACATGAAAAGTTTGAGACTGGTTTGATAATAGTGATGTTTTTTAGGGGCAGTAAAACACTTGTGATGATTCTAGAGTCTCGTGCAGAATCTTATGTCCTTTTTCGAGTGTGAACTCTCATCCAGGAAGTTTCCCTGTCAGAAAACACACTCATCTTCCTGCTGTTTACACAGAATTTAACTAACAGCTCAAACCATGGCAGAAAGCTCTCTGTGAGGCGAGGAAATCCCCTTGGTGTATTGTGGGTAATCTGCTGATGTGGAACCTGAGCTGCGAAGCACCCCGGTGCTCTACAACGGCGCAGAGTGACAGTGACGCTAAGCGGCTTTACCATAGCTAGCGCCTCAGCTAACCGCCCCGTTCTGCCTTTCGAGACATGTTGGAACCATCACAGAGCAGACGGCATTACATCTGGATCTGATACCTGATCAGATTTGCTTGATTGTTGTTTGTGTTGCAGAGCTTGTCCTTTTTTCTTCATCTTCTCTCCTGTATTTCTTTGATTTGTTGATGAGGTGTTACAGGGAACATTGTGAGAAGTGTTCGAAACATGAGGCAGAGCTGCTCGCTGAAATAGACTGAGACGAAGCCCTGATGTCTCATTGATTTCACCTCTTAAATCCACTTTCAGTTGAGCAGGCGAGATGTAGAGGAAGGGGAGGAGGCAGATTAAAGGCAGAGTTTTTAAGTCCTCTTATACTTCAGGCATGGGTAGTGAAACTTAAAGAGGCAGTCCAGGCTGCAACGCCTGCAACACGCAGGTATTGATGTTGTGTTTTGCATTGCTGAGTCCATTGTGTTGTTTTAGTGTTTCATGTCTCACGGTGGAAACAGACAAAGCAGGCTGGAGAAAAGAGGGGATGCTACAAAAGAAGAGTATAAAAGCACATAGAGGCTCCGGATGATGATATCCCGTGAAACATACATGAAAAGATACATCTTCAGCTTTGAAAGGTGAATTACAATCAGCTGGTCTTCTGGGAGGAGGGGCCGCAAGAACACACAGCTTTGCACACAAATCAGTTGTCGGACGGTATGTGTTGCCTAGAGGATCAAACTGTATCCTAACACATTTCACACAGCTACAAGTAACTGTGCTGATTATGAAACAAGAACACATCAGTTATCAGCTGACCTCTTTTTTAAGTTTTTATTAAATACGTTCATTTAACCTGGTTCTTAATAATAACTGACTTCTATACCGTCTATGATGCGGCTATAAATAAAACTGTGTAATAGCAGTGGAGAGTGTGTGTGTGTGTCAGAGGTTGTGGCAGTCATTGATTGGTCCAGTCACATATTGATCCAGCTTCATCGATTAACTGGTGTAAGTGCCTGTCAACCATCCTGTCACCGCCAGTGCTCACAAGATTGCTGTTACATCCACTTCTTTTTGTCCTTGTGTGTGTGTGTGTGTGTGTGTGTGTGTGTGTGTGTGTGTGTGTGTGTGTGTGTGTGCGTGGAGTAGTAGCAGTACTGATCCTCTTCTTTTTTTTTCCGTTATCCTTTCTTTACTCTTCTTCCTCCTCCTCCTCCTCCTCCTCCTCCATCTTCTCTGGTTTCTGCTTCAGGCCATATTTAAATTGAGCTGGACCCAGAGAACAGTCAATACTGCCTCGTCCCTGCAGGTGTGTGTGTGTGTGTGTGTGTGTTCTGTGCGTGCTGAGATTTTGTAAAATCGAAAGTTAGAGGCGGTGAGAAAAAAAGTGAGGGCAGGACTGTCGGCTCAAAGCAGGTTTTTATCAGATTTTTTACCATCAAGTTTATGACCATCATGTGAAAATGTGTTTAAATACCTAAACCTACCTATGATACCTATGTTATACCGTGAAACGTATGAATCCTCAGTTTTTGCATGGCGCACAACCTTTCCCTCACACAAGTAAAAAGGGAAAGACGAGTGAGAGTGAGAAATGTCCATGGATTCATTATATTGTAGCTTATTCTGATGCATGCTGCTCTGAGTCTCGTCCTCTCCTCTTCTGCTGTGTACACTCTGAAACTCTCATGTATTTTCCAGTTTGTAGGTTTGTCCTTTTAGCCAAATTCATGGATGTAAAGAGGGCTCCTGATTTCACCCAAAATCCAACAAAAAAGAGATACACGTAATTGTTTATGTCAAATACACCATAGACAAAGAGAAGCAGCGTGCGTTCTCCTCACGTGTGCAGTGCAGGGTTACTGCTGATGATCCCTCAAACAGCTGGATGTAACCTCATCGCAGAAGCCCTCCCACAGCTTCTTCTTCTTCACCGTCAACACACAAAACCTCAACACAATCGCACACAAACGCATCATCAGCCTCCCCTACTGAGCTGTTGATAATTACAAGTAAAAAAACCCACCTACACACACACACAGACACACACACAGCCGGAGAAGGAGCGTGTCTGGCTGCTGCTGCTGCTGGGCTTCTGAGCAGCATGCAGGAAAAAAATCAGGCTGATCGACCAATTAAACATTACACAGATATAATTAATAACTGTGTTAGAGACTGAAGTATAAAAAAAGAGCTAATTAAGATAATTAGATGAATAATTAATAAATGAACAAGAAAGTGAACACAATGAACACAGGTGACAGGGCGGGAGTTCAACACCCAGAATGCACCGTGCTCAAAACAAGCCAGCTGCCCCCGTCTGGTACCAGGCAGCTCTGCAGACTGTGGGTGGCCTCTGCTTTCTACTCATGTCTAATTCCTCCTACTTAAATCTGGCATTAAGTTACAAAGTCTATGGTTTAATTTGTAGTTTGATTAGCATTACACTAGGTCAGACAGATTATGCATTGCGCACTGACACACAGAGAAACATGGATCCACCAGGTGTGCTCATTTTTTCTGGTAGAGGCCCAACACTGAGTTTCTTTGTGGCCCAAACCATGTTCAGACAGAATATAGTTGAAAGTTTCTGGTTCAGTTCAGTTTTTGTTTTTCATAAAGTGACCTTGTTTGTTGCAGCCTCACAGTTAATAATGGCGACACATAATCTCTGTTCCCATCAGTCCCAGGGTCCAAACCGCTAATCTTTGGATCTCAACCTTGACTTGTCCACCCTGCGAAACAGAAACAAGTCCTCTCCAAGTCTGTTGAGCTTTTGCTGCCGCTGCACTATTCAGCCACACACACACACACACACACACTCACACACACACACACATAAAACACTCCCTGGATGTTGAGTTGGCCGGTCTGTGACAATTACAGAATTTCAGCCTGAATTTGTTTCCTCCTCCTCGCTTTTGTCAAACAACTACAATATGTTCCAGTTCAGCATGATGAAGTGAAGAAGCCTGAACAGGCTCATACAAATCCTGGCTTACACCCACACACACACACACACACACACAAACACACACACACACAGAGCCAAGCCTGCCCTAAGCAGGATTACCGTTAAATAACCTATTAAATTCCCAGCATTTGTATAGCTTCCCAAAATGTCTTTGCCACACTTGTATATTTTTTACAGCTCTCGTAAAGTCTAAAATTTTGAAATCTTAACTGTATGTGTGGCTACTGCACAAAGAGACACTGAAAGAAACTAAAACATAAAAAAGTAAAAAAGCAACCTTCACTTTTAAGTGCTTGAATAAACAAACAGACACAAAGGAGGAGAAAACACAGAGAGGGACTGGCAGGGTTTGAAGTGATCAATAATGACAGCTGAGGAATACCCAGAATGCAGATGGATCATCGTGGCCGCTAACGTCGGAGGTCGACCGTTCATCAGCTCAAATCGAGCGCGGTGAAATATATAGATGTTCTAGCCGAGTGAAACATCGCCTCACATTACATTACATTTAACTGACTGGCTTTTAAGTGGCTCGCCCGGCCATGAAGACTTTGTCAAACACACGTTAACACCTACAGAAGGGTGTCGAAACAAAAGGCAGCCAGCTGTTGTTTTAAGTGTTTAAAGTGTTTTTCTTTTGAATAAAACAACAGAAAAAAGTTCAGACAAAAACATGAAACTAAAGCAGTCTGTGGAGAGGTGGACAGTGGTGATTATGTGGCCTTAGACTTTCACGCAGGACGTTTGTCTCTTTGTTGGGCAGTTGTATTTTCCCCTCATTTTCTAGCTAACGTTTTGCATAGCTACGGACTTGGTATTCTAACCACTACTGACGCGTTCCTGGCAAGGATAGGATAGGTTTGAATGAAAAAAGATGAATTATTTGTAATCAACTCAGCACACTGAGGCTTAAGAACATACATCCAAGTAATCAAGTATAAAAAGTAGAGGGCGACTGATTTATCGGGCCGATATTTGCTATTTTTTACTATATCGGCATGGATTTTGGCCGATGCCGATATTTTAAAAAATAGCAAATATCGGCCCGATATTTATATAAATATAAATTTAAAGTCAGACACTAACTATCATCAGTGAATAATTTTACACATTTTTATATTAATGTTGTGCAGTACACAAAATTCAGTTTTGAAACATGGTTCAAGTTAGTGATCAATAAATGATGGTGTTAAGTTTAAAAGTGTTGTGCACCCACTTATTATTAGCGTGACATTTTAGCAGCAAATAAAGGCGAAATCAAGATATCGACACTAAAAATCGGCCAAAAAAAATCGGCAGCACTTATCGGCCATCAGCTGACCCTGACCTCTAAACATCGATAACAACACTAAACATCGGTTATAGAAAAACCAATATCGGTCGATCTCTAATAAAAAGTATTATAAGTGTTGCACATCTGCAAGATAATCCAAAAAATGTTTTAGGTTGAAACAAATGAGGCTGAAATGTGAGTCCCGAGCAGCTCTGAGGGGCCGTCTGATGGCGACTGTACCCAATCAGACGCTGATCATTTGCAGCCAGAGGCGGGCAGGTCAGGACAGTCTGGCAGGCGTGGAGGAGAACTGGCTCAGACTGCCTCTGG